>NW_024582373.1:1936284-2069994 GCF_018398535.1 Haplochromis burtoni
CATCAGGTGGGATGTCAGGTCCTTGGGGCGTGAAGTCTTTGCCTTTTCGTTTTGTACATAACTGTTTTGGGGGCAAATAAAATGCAAATAGGGATTAAAACCGCAGAATTAATGATTACCGGTGCTGGAAATACTAGCGCTTGATGCAGTGTTTTGATTTTGTTGCCACTGGTACCCACAAAGCAATGCGCGAAAGTCACGTGGTCTGTCTGAGGTCCTTGGGGCGTGAAGTCTTTGGCACTGGTACAACACAGGAGGTTTTCCAGAGATGTGGGACTCTCCCCAGCCTCAGCCTCAGGTTGAAGAGGTGCTCCATCACCCCACACAGTCGGTCTGCGCAGGAAATCCTTTTCAAACATATTTTGAAATGCCTCCGAGTTTTATACACATAAGCGTAACTCGGCGATATTTTATTTTGCCACTTTGTAAAATAATATGGTTTGAATCAGCTAGTGATTGTTTTAAATATTTACGGCTTTAACTTTGAAGATTTTTTTTTTTTACCGGAAATGATGTTGTTGTTGTTGTCAGCCCTGGTCAGCTGACCAGAGTTTTTGAGGCGGTCCATTAAGCGCCAAGGAAAGGCAGAAGCAACAGCGAAGGAGTCCACAGAGAAAGGTACATTTAAAATATCTTTACTTGAGCTACAGTTTGTATGGGTCGAGAAGGTTGCTCACGTTTCTTTTTGCACTTAGCTAGCATCTATTGTTAGGTCGTGTGTAAGTGTTAACGAATAAAAGAGAGCTTTTCGCCATTAACGACCCTTAAAATGAAGAGTGCCAACAAAAGAGCTGAATAATTTTACAATGAACACCGGGAGTCGCAAAAACTGCTGCTAGCAGGATACTTTGTTAAAAGAAGCGGCTCTTTAGTCTGTTTTTACTTACTGTTACTGTTGCTTTTTCGTGGGTAAGCATCACGTGAATATTTGTTCCTCATCAGCACATCACGATTTTAAGATGCAAAGTCAGCTGTGTGCTTCACGCCAGTCGCCTTTAATGACCCGCTTTTTGACGTGATAAAGCCGTGCTAGTTTGAACCTGCTTCCTTTCGTTTGTCTGTTCCTGCCTGCGGTGTTCAAACACTCCAGGCAGCTTCTGTTCTGGTCTCATGAGCGGTCCTGCTTGCATCACTTGCCGCTTATTTTTAGCGTCTTTCATGTGATACTTTACTTTTAAAAAAGAGTAGAGACGCTTTATAAAATTGCCGAAAGCCAGTATCATGGTTCAACAAGAACATGCCCTAATATGATAATTGACATAAATGCTGACTTTTCCTTCTGATGGAGCATTTAGTTGTGGGTTCAAATCCGTAGTTGCAGTGGCCCATTAAGAAATGGCATTGGTCTCCTTTGACAGTCCACAGCAGGTCACGATTGTCTATTTACTGTGAATGTTTACTGACCATACTGTGGTGACAAACACAGGATACTTATATATTTTTTATTTCTTACATGTTATAAAGAAACAGATGTGGAAGATGCAAGACTACCTCCAACACTGAATGAAATTGATCATGTCAGGTGGCTGATTCACCGGAATTTCTGTCAGCGTCAGTGACCTCTCCAGACTATGGGCTCCGAGCAAACGTGGTTGTCTTTTCCCATCTGTGGACAAGTTCTAAGAAAAGTAAGCGTTATAATAACAATATAATGTCAGTTCCTCAGTGAACTGGTTTTGTTCTCATATTTTTCTTCTTCTCCTCCTCCACAGATTTCTGTTTAAAACTTCCTGCATTGGTGCTCTTCACTTTTGCAACCTTCGCTTTGTGAGTGTCCGGCGCGCAGTCTGTGGAAATGGACGGTACAGGACCTGTGCACCCCAGTCTTAACTCATCATATCTTCCTAATGCACTTGGTAACCATGATGAATCTGATGAGGAAGACGAAGAGAGCGAAGACCATAGCCTCTCTGCGTCTCTTCTCCCCCAAAATTCCCCACCACCTTTGGCTGTGCGCTACAGTCCAGAGGACTCGTACTATTTGGTGTACATCATTTTCTTTCTGATGGGCATTGGATCCCTGCTGCCTTGGAACTTCTTCATAACAGCTAAACACTACTGGCTCTATAAACTTAGCAACGACACTCATCACAGCAGCAACGAGGAGCAGCATTCAGACCTCAGTGTGAGTGCTTAACAAAGCGTGATATGCATGTTTTTCACAGGAAGAAACACATCTGGGCAATTCTGCATGCTTGTGACATGAAGCTGTTGCAACCCCGTCTGAGATCATATGACTTGCTGTCTTTTTGCATCTCATTGAAATCCATTGCAGCCTGCTCCCAGGCATTGTGGAATTTGTTCTCACTCATGGTGACACTTGTATGCATTAATGTGTAAGAAAAACATAAAGCAAACTGCCATTAAGTCTTGATTAATTTTTGATTTTGCAAGATAAACACTTGCTTAGACTTGGGGGAAATGGCTATTACAGATTTATTTATTCGTTTCACCCTCCCCTTTCACTTCCTTTTTCTTTTGTGTGTCAGATGCCACATGCATCCATAACTCGCTGCTTTTATTCAAGTGAATACTGATTAAAAATGTTTTCTTTTATCTCTCTGTTCACAGGATTACTTTGAAAGTTATCTGTCCATAGCCTCCACTGTGCCCTCTGTGTTGTGTCTGATCCTCAACTACGTTTTTGTTAACAGGTTAGCTCCCCATACACAGACACACACACACACACACACACACAGGTCAGTCCTCTCTGAGAGTTTTCTGTCTTTCACAGTTCAGCCTTGCTGTTCGGTTACTGGATGATTGGACGGTACAATGTCACATTTGTCCTGTCTAGGTTCTTAAAGGACAGGGCAGCGGTGATCTAATTTATGTTGGAACATTTGATCTAGTGTGTCTCTTCACCCTCTCTCTGGATTTTTGTTCAGCTGTGTTTATTATTGGGGTGGATAATTAAAGGCTAGCTGTGTCACATTAGGCCAGACTGCGTGTGTGTGTGTGTAATAGTTTATAACATGTTTAAACAACACAACAAAAGAAAAAAAAAAAAGAAAAGTAAATCCATTGTGAACGGTCAAATGAGGATACATGTGACTTTTGCATCACTTTCAGCCTCTACACACATTTCTCAGGGAGATGGGTCACTTGACCAGAGGGTTTTACCATGGTAGCCTTGTGGATGGGTTCTGATGAATGGGGCCTTTTTGAGAGAACCTCAAATTTGGGGTGAAATCTGGTCAAGTGAAGTTGCCTTTCTCCCTTGTTGTCTTTGTTGTTTACTTCCAACTCTGATGGTTTCTCCTGCTCATGAACTTGAAAACAGTTACAGTGCTGTGGAAAAGCATTTTTCCCTTCCTGATTTCTTGGGGGTTTTTGGTTGGTTTTTTTTTTGTTTGTTTGTTTGTTTGTTTTTGGCATATTCATCAAATTTACATGTTTCAGATCATCAATATTAGTTTTTACATTCTCATTTCATTTCAACCCCTACACAGTTTCTCAGGGCGATGCATCTCTTGACCAAGGAGGAAACCACTGCTGGCCAAAAACAACACGAAGGCCCGTCTCACATTTTACCAAAAAACATCTTGAAATCTTTTGTGAACTAACTAGACAAAAGTTGAACTTTTTGGAAGGTTTCAGTCCCGCTACATCTGACATTAAACTAACACAGCATTTCATGAAAATAACAACATATCAACAGTCAAACAGTGTAGTGTGATGGTCTCTGGTTGCTTTAGGACCTGGACAGTTTGTTGTAATTGTTGAGACCATGAATTTTTCTCTCCACCTGTAACTGGAAAATGTCCGGTAACTAGTTCAGTCCTGAAGCTCAGGTTCACTTGAGTTATGTAGCAGGATATTGATCCGAAGCACACTAGCAATTAAGTTTGTTTTTTTTTTGTTTATGTTATTTTCCTTTAATTAATATAATAATCATTTACAAACTGTATTATGGATCTTCTTTGATTATCTTTGGACTAATATTAAAATTTTGTTCATCTGAAACATATAAGTGTCATATATGCCCCAAAGAGCTAAAAGATTGGGCTGTTAGAGCGCTGTATGAAGGAAAATGTAAAAGCTGATTTGACATCCATGTTTACTTTTGTAAACCCAATTATGTTAACAGAGCTCAAAGATCTTTCTGCCTAATCCCAGTATGTGTTTGTGTGCATAGGGTGTCTTCAAGAATCCGAATCCTATCATCGCTGTTTGTGATCCTGTTTGTGTTCGCGATGACCACAGCGCTGGTGAAGGTGGACACGTCAAACTACAGGATGGGATTCTTAGTCGTCACACTGGTCAGTGTGGCCGTAGTCAGCGGAGCCTCCAACATCTTCTATGGTAGCATTTTCGGGATCAGTGGCCACTTTCCCATGAGGATCTCTCAGGCCCTCATATCAGGTAGAGATCTTATTCAAGTCAAGTTAGAGATGTCTTTTGTTGACACTGGTGTCTTTTATTAAAGTGCATGCTCACAAATATTTTCTCATGTTTTCAAATCCTGATTATGTGCTGCTTCATGAAGATGATTTCACTGTATGTAGTAACTTCTTACGTCACATTGTACGAGTATAGTTTCAGTTTTCAGTTTTATTTGTCATATGCAAGTTAGCACAGGGTCAACATTGCAATGAAATGTGTTTGACGAGCAGCAGTCACTCAGCGGCATGGTACAGTAGAAGAAAATATAATAAAATAAATAGAAAAATAGTAAAGAGCAAAATATTAGAGAGATGTGGTAAAAGAGGAAAGATGACTAAATATATATGTATCTATAAATATAAATATATGTACACTAGTGATTAAATAAGAATCTTGAAAAGAAATATGACGGGAGGGCAGTTGGGATATTGCGCAGGAATGAGCAGCAGAAAATTACAGTATTGCACTTTTTAAATATAAATATCAATAACAATAAAGTGGCGTGACCAGTGCAGATTAAACGGAGTACTTGTGAAGCCTCCACAAGTACTCTGAGTGCGTCCTGTGGACTGTGTTGTGTGTGTTTAAGTGTTGTGGTTGAGATGTCGTATGGCTTGGTGGTAAAAACTGTTTTTAAATATTGTAGTCCGAGCAGACAGACTCCTGTAACGTCTGCCAGATGGTAACAAGGAGAACAGCTGATGTGCTGGGTGGCTGTGGTCCTTGATGATGCTGTGTGCTTTACGGAGGCATCGCTGGAGATAAATGTCCTGAATGGCAGGAAGCCTCGTGCCAGTGATGTGCTCTGCTGCCTTCACCACCCTCGGTAGTGATTTACGGCTGCTGGCAGAGCAGCTTCCGTACCAAACTGTGATGCAGCTCGTCAGCAAGCTCTCAATTGCACACCTGTAGAAATTTGAGGTGATTCATGGCAAACTTCCTCAGCCTCCTCAGGAAGTAAAGCCGCTGGCGAGCTTTCCTGACAGCAGTGTCTGTGTGAAGGGTCCAGGAGAAGTCCTCGGTGATGTTGACTCCAAGGAATTTGAAGCTGCTGACCCTTTCGACCTTGACACCGTTGATGTGGATGGGCTGGTGTTACCTGACTGGCCGTTTCCGGTAGTCCACTATCATTTATCTAGTTTTGCTGATGTTGAGAGTCAGGTTATTTTCCAGACACCACTCGTACAGTGCCATCACCTCCTCTCTATAGGCCGTCTCAGTCGTTGTCTGTGATGAGGCCTATGATGGTTGTGTCATCCGCAAACTTGATGATGATGTTGGACTCGTGTTTAGCAACACAGTCGTGTGTGAACAGGGAATATAGGAGGGGGCTAAGCACACAACCCTGTGGCGTACCTGTGTTTAGGATGAGTGATGAGGAGGTGTGCTTACCAACTCTCACCACCTGGGGCCTGTTTGTGAGGAAGTTTAGAATCCATCTGCAGATCGGTGTTCCCAGCCCAAGGTCGACGAGCTTCGTGGCAAGTTTTGAGGGGATGATGGTGTTAAATGCCGAGCTGTAGTCGATGAAGAGCATCCTTGCATATGTATTCCCTTTCTCCAGGTGAGTGAGGGTGGTGTGCGTTGCCAGGGCGATGGCATCCTCTGTGGCTCTGTTTGTCCGATAGGCAAACTGAAGAGGGTCCAGTGTGTCAGGGAGGGAGGAGCAGATGTGACCTTTGACCAGCCGCTCCAGGCACTTCATGATGACGGATGTCAGTGCAACAGGACGGTAGTCATTCAGACAGGAGACCACTGATTTTTTGGGAACGGGAATGATGGTGGATGCTTTGAGGGACGTGGGGACCACTGACTGCCTCAGGGAGAGGTTGAAGATGTTGGTGAACACCTCTGCCAGCTCGTCTGCACACACTCTGAGTAGCCGGCCTGGGATGCCGTCCGGTCCTGGAGCTTTGTGAGGATTACCTTTTTAAAGGTCCATCTCACAGCTTCTGTTTTCAGAGTTAAAGTTGCAGCCTCACTGTCCTCCTGAGGGTAGAGGATCTGCTCTCTGTTGTCTGCGTCAAAACGAGCATAGAAGTTGTTAAGCTCGTCTGCGAGAGATGCAGTGGGCTGAACACTGCCCGTGTTATCCTTCTTGTAGTCAGTGATGCAGCGCAGTCCATTCCACAGTCGCCTGGTGTCAAAGCTCCATTTTTGTTCCTGTAGTCCTTTCTGGCCTTTTTTATGGACTTTCGGAGGTCGTACATGGCTGCTTTATATGCATCAGCATCCCCGGAGTTAAAGGCAGAGGTCCGCACTTTTAGCTTGGCGCGAACGTCTTTATTTACCCAGGGTTTCTGATTTGGATATATGCAGACAGTGGTTTTTGTGATGGTATCATCCATGCACTTTCCAATATATCCAATGACCGAGTCTGTGAGTTCATTGATGTTGCCATCAGCTGCATCCACAAATATCTGCCAGTCAGTTGTCTCAAAGCAGTCCTGCAGGACCTCCTCAGCCTCACTGTCCCATTTGTAAATAACCCTGGAAGCTGGATTTTTCCTGTTTCAGTCTTTGTCTGTATGCAGGCAGCAGCAGTATGGAACAATGGTCTGCCTTACCAAAAGCTGGGCGGGGAAGGGGTTTGTAGCACTCTTTGAATGGAGTGTAACAATGGTCCAATGTTTGATCACCTCTTGTGGGGAAGGAGATGTGCTGATAGTATTTGGGGAGAACCTTCTTCACGTTGGCTCTGTTGAAGTCTCCCAGAACCCTTATAGTAAAGATGGCCCCAATTTTTGAGCCCCTTTTTATTATATAACACACTGAATTAAGAATTTGGGATGCTGGATCACTGCCTCTTTTTCTCATTTCCTTTCAGCCTGCTTTCTAATAAAGCTTATAACATTTAAAAAGAAAACAAACAAACAAACAATCAATTTAAAGAGGCAACAATGCAAGACTTTTATCTACTGCACAATACTTAAACCAAGCTCCTTTTCTGCTTCAGGTCAGGCTATGGGAGGTACACTGAGTTCTTTAGCCTCAATAGCGGACCTAGCCATAGCTAAAGATGTGACAAACAGCGCTCTGGTCTATTTCCTCACGGCGGATGTCTTCATTCTGCTTTGCATCATCACATATTTGCTGTTGCCCAGGCTGGCATATTCAAGGTCAGTAGTTCTGGTTTCCATGTGGTTAAATACACCACCAACCACATCTGTATTTTGAATGTACAAATGTGCTCTTGTGTAGTTTATATCATTATTTGTGATTTCACCTGAACCAGTGTTCGTGTCATACACAGGGTGGGTTTAAAAAACCCTCAAAACCATTATAATAAATTAAGATCTGCAATGGGTTCTAAATTAACCTGTGCCAGTCATTTTCTGCATATTGTATTTTTAGTTAATGCATTAAATGCATGTGAAATAAATGTATTTAATGATGAAGCAACTATAAATCAATAATAATAATGAACCTGTTCCAATTCACCATTTTTATTCTTTAGACACTACATGGCATGCAGTAGTCCAGGTGGGATGAGCGAGGATGAAGGTGCTGGAAACAAAACCCCACCTTTGCGACCCATCCTTAAGAAGATTTGGCTGCTCGGACTGAGTGTCTTCTATGTCTTTTCTGTCTCCATCATGGTATTCCCTGCTGTATCCTCAGGAATACAGTCTGTTAACAAGGATAGTGGCAGCCCCTGGACAACCACTTACTTTGTGCCTCTTAGCTGTTTCCTCCTGTACAACGTAGCAGATTTATGTGGCAGAATGGCCACAGCCTGGCTGCAGGTCCCTGGTCCCACAAGTAAAGTCCTGCCTGTGCTGGTGCTGTGTCGCTCCGTTATGGTACCACTCCTCATGCTCTGTAACTACCAGCCAAGGGATCACCTCCTTACAGTAGTGTTCAATCATGATGCGTATCCGGTGCTCTTTAACTGCCTGCTGGGTCTCTCTAATGGCTACTTAGGCACACTGCCAATGATCTACGGCCCAAAGGTGGTACATCGAGAGCTGGCAGAGGCCACAGGAGTGATCATGTCTTTCTTTCTCGCTCTGGGACTGGCTGTTGGATCTGCATTGTCTGTGCTCATCGTGCACTATATCTGATCAGGCTGGTACACAGTAACCTGGTCATGTTCAGGTGAATCAGAACTGCAGCATGCACCAGTAAAGTCAGGTATCGGCTCAGGGTTAGTTGCCAATAAGCTTTTCACTTGACCAACATGCCTTAATTTCTTTATACCTCGCATTAATATGTTTACATTTATGAAGTGATTTGTAATCACTGCTATCTATAAGAAACAGATTTTAAAATTTTTAAAAATCAGATGACAATTTTGGAGTACTCAGTAAATTGTAAAAATGATATTTTATTTTATTTTATTTTTTTTTTAAATAAGGCTTTTGGTGAAAACACTTGGTTAAAGGATTTCGAACATGTGGCTTGATCCTGTCTACCTGCTATAAACCTCGACACATCTTGATGAACAGTTTAAAAAAACAAATCTACATGCTGTGGTTTGCTGTACTACATTACTACTGGCTGTATTGATGGACAACAAATAAAACTCTGGGAGAGGTTTTGTGTGAGGATCATTATTTTTTAATACAAGTACACCATTGTCTTGTCAGACACAGTTCCATACTTTCCTCGCAGCTTCTTTAATCTGAATCTCTAGCATTTTTTTCAGGTTGCAGCAGACAGCACACAAAGCTTTAGAGCAGAGCTGATCGAGTGCAGCAGCAAAGAATAGGCCCAGCAAAGACTCAAACACCCACTGGATGGTGTGTATATTGGACTTTATTTGTATTGCTATGACGTTTTACACATTTTCCTACTAATAAATACTATTTTTTATCATGTAGAAAAACAGACTGAAATTGGACTCTTAAAGATATCTCAGCAATTAAATGTGTGAGCATCTTTTTACAGGTTCAGTCCACACAACACCATCTAATAATCAGAAGGTTGGTGTTTTCATCCGTAGCTGCTCCAGTCTGCATGCCAAATTTCCTTGGGCAAGATACTAAATGTCACTTTGATGGGTGGATCCACTGGAGTGTGAACATTAGAAAGCATTAAAAGTAAAGGACTTGTATAAATGAGGAATGCTGTGTGAAGATTTGGGTGCTAAGGCTGAGTAGAAAAGCGCTATACAAGAACCAGTCCTTTCACCATAGTAAGTTTGAGGGAAATTCCAGTCACAATACAAGGAAAAAAACAAAAACAAATAGATTGGGAATCGCTTTATTTGTTAAAAAGTTTGCACTGTAACAATTACCTCAGCGTTTCAAGCAGACATTTAATTCTGAGAAGTTTAGTGCATTAGAAGCACACAGGTTTACAAAACAGTTAAAGAGTGAACTCAAATTACACTGATTAACCTCCAGTGTTAGCTCATAAAAACAAAATCTCTACAAAATATTTTTCAGAGAAATTTATTACTGCAGATTTACAGATCAACTAATGAACTGAATCATTTGTATTTGCAAAGAGTACTACCACAGAGAAGAAAGCAAATGTGAAAATTGTGTTCTTATTTTCACCTCTCCCAGTAAAAGAAAAACCAAGTGCAACTCAAACGATGCCAAGTTTGAAAAGCAGACAGTGAAGCAATTGTGTGCCACTATACATGTAATTACTCCCCCCTGCCCAATAATCCAATACTTTGTTGGAGGGGGGAAAAGAAGAAAACACTAGTCCCTTTCCACCATAACATCATTTAAAATATCAAAGTTAATTTAAACACAAAAATGAACAGTGGGATGCAGCACTAGAGTATTTCTGTTTAATTCCCTACAGGTCAGTTTGTATGGGTCGTCCTCTATACCCACACATGGCGTTGGCAATGAGCCACGGCCTGAAAGACAAAAACAAGTGGTTGGAGAGATGTATTAGAGTAAGGTTGAGCTTAAACAGTTTACAATCAGTTCCAGTGGCATTTTGACACCAAATGGTTAATAAGATACCCAAAAATATGTTCAATCAAATTTCAAACTACTCACATTGCACTGTTGTGCGGTCTCCATGTTCTTGCACCAGAATGAAGGTCCCCAGCTGCACCGCTCTGTCCCCAGCAGTCTGTGTGCAGCACCAGGGCAAGCTCCCAATTTCTAGAACACACGCAAAAAAAACAACAACCCTCAGACGTTAAAAACTAAGCTGCAGGTATGCAGTTTAAGCCATAACAATCTCATTTACTGCTAATGACCAAAAATGTATACATTTCAGCATTCGATGTAAGCTGTATGGTTTTTGGAGTTAAAAACATTCCTATTTCAGCGTTTAATCATTTAAAGTCCAGTGAAACATACTACCAGTTAACTTTATCATTTTGAAATAAGTAATCCTTTTACCATGCACACAAAGTCTGGGTCAAGCATCTCGAGCAGCAGCTGGACAAGAATTGGCTCATACTGTTGGACCAACTGGTCACACTGTTGGACAAACCACAGTTAAAATGTAAGGGTGTCACATGAGGACAGGTAAAAGAGTTCCACAAGATTAATTAGCACATCTACTCACCTCAGTCTTGTAAGAGTCAGGCAGAAAGTTGCATACTTTTCTCACAGCTTCCTCAATCTCAGCCTCTGTTGCATTCTTCTCCAGGATGCCGTCGATGTAACTGACTGCAGCTTTACACACCTCACAGTAGCCTCCGACCTTAAAGCGGGGCTTGTCAAGTGCAACTGTGAAACAGTTTTAGGAGTGATTATCCATCCATGTATTTAAATGCTTAAATGTTTAGCCCTGCAACAGCCTGGCAATCTGTCCAGCGCTGCCTCTTGCCTTAGGGTAGCTAGGATAGGCTCCAGCTAGCTAAAGCACAATGTACATCTGCATAGAGCGTGCTCTGAAGACTAAGAACTTACCAACATATGCACGTCCTTGACCATTGCAAAGTCCCAGCACTGTGCAGACAGTTTTGGGATCAGCCTCCTGCACAAGCAGATCAATGATAGCCTGACCATATGTCTCAATCAGATCCTTGCACTGGGAACTCAAAGAGGAGGGCAGGATTGAGCACACTTGCTCCACAGCGTGAATAATCTCCTCCTGCACAGGACAGACAGGTTAGTCGGTCAGCAGAGCAAACCACACCAGTATTATGTTGGCAGCAGTTTGTAGCTTTTTTTTATGATCATACTGGACATATTAAGTGTTACACAGCCCACCTCTGTAGAATGTTGCTGCACCATGCTCTCCAACTGTTTCATCACATACTCGCAGATGGTACAGGTTGGGGAATCACGGACACGGACCATGGGCTGGACACAGGGTATGGCTCATTAGCATGTGCAATATACTGCTATACGACCAGGCTTTAATTATCTTTTTTTTTTAAATAAAATAAATATCAAATACAAAAATCACGATTAACCACTGTACACTATCCAACATACTATACCTTGCCAGACGTTTCTGCAGCAGAGTCTACCTTAGTGGCAGGGAAAAGCTTGGCGGCAGGGAAAACCTTGGCGGCGGGCACAGTCTTAGCGGCCTGAAGTGTCATCATGGGAATGGATTTCTTCGTTCCAGCACAAAAGCCAGCAAAGGCACAGATTTCTCTGGGTTGCTGAGGAAGGAAGCAACACAATTACTCAGGATTAAAAGCCAAAGTTTTTGTTTTGTTTTGGTAAGTAATTTAAAGTAAAGTTTCATGCTTATAGCATAAAAATTCCACATTGCCACCCATGCAATATGCAGGAGTTTTTATGCACATACACCTACTACATCTTTGTTTTACCAGCACACACACACACTGCAACACACACACACTCATGGTGACACAAACTGTCATTTCAGGTGCAGCATGAAGAACCAGGAAAGACCGGTGCACCTCATAGCTGACTTGATTCTTTAAACTAACATAACCTAGGCACATATCACAAGAACCAAGTAAAGTGCATGCTCTGACTGTGGCCCTACTCCATAGTGTTCAAACAGGCACCAAAGTGTCAGGTCATTAACCAAACAAGCCCAGTGTTCAAAAAAAGTATAATTAGACCATCATTCGCACGTGTCTCAAGAGCTAAGGGTTAAAAGGCTACAGGCTGAACACAGAATGACCTACCTGTTCCTGGGGAGCAGCATACAAAACCCAGAGTAGGAGAAAACAGAGCAAAAAGACATGAATGGAGAGGAGAAAAGTAACAAAGGAACACAGGCGAAAACAAACAAAGTAAGAAGATAAAATTTGAAAGGAGAACAAGCGAACATGACCAAGTTTAAGTCAGCAGGCCAGGTGGTGCTGTTCTACAAAAATGTCTTGCTGCATTTGCTTCTAAGCTTAAGTACTACAATGAAATAACTATTAAAGCCACATTGTAGCTTCAAAAAGTCAAACAGAAGGTTAAAGCACATCATCAAAAGGAACCAGAAGACTCACCATAGACATGAGCTGCTGAACAACCAGGGTTCCATACTGGCTAACATATTGCTTACACTGCAAAGACAGAAGTATAGGTATTAGAAAAGCTTTGTTTTTCTCCCTCCTGGGTGTGGTGAAGAAACCCACACGTGGGATATTTACCTGGTCAGCCAAGCCTGGCCCCAGCATATCACACTGCTTCTCAATATTCTCAATGAGAGAGTCGATAAATGAAGAATTGGCTTTGGCCTCTGCCTGAGCATCAGTCAGCAGTTTGATGCAGTCCTCGCACACCGTATCACTTTCCTACAAAGAAGACAGGCAAGTTTCAGTGCCAAATAAAGAGTACACTTAACAGCAGGTGTTGAGGACATTTCAAGCTTACCTGCTTTGGAGACTCTTGTTTGGGAGCCTCCTCTTTGTGGTTCTCCAGAGGATAAAGGAGCCCGGGCACATTGAAGAGGAAGGGAGACACTTGCTGGGAAAGGTCAACTTGAGGTATTTCATTGGACAAGAGCTGCTGCTGGGCCTGAACCTTAGCCAGGGCTGCCTGCTGTGACTGACAGAGTCCCATGGCTCCACACACCACGCCAGGATCATCCTAATAAACACAACTTCATATTACTTTCAATACCTTCCCCATTTTAAACTCCCTTTGACCAAAACACTTTGCTTCCACACACATTAGCCTAAAGAGAAGTGAAATCCTTTAAGTCGACTGTGCTTAAAAAAAAAAAAAGAAAAAAAAAAGCCTGCATTTCCTGTGCGAACAAACTGGTTTAGTAAATACTAAATGGATTCTCCTTTCCCCCCCCAAGAATGTTGTAGCAGGTGTGCGTTAAGACAACTATACTAAATGCTCCTAGTCATGGGTTTAGTATTGCACAATGACTACTCTGTTCCCATTTTGAGTTAAAACTCATTTCCCCATCAATAGCCCTTTTTAAGCTGGGTGCACTCTTGTCACACAACCACTTGTGTTTCCCTTTAGAAAGAAAGAACTAACAGATGGGGTATTTACTTACAGTCCTAATAAGAGCAGAATGATAAATGCACAGACAAAGCAAACGATGTTTAAAAGAATCTATGGGTTATATTTGAAAGCATTCAATATGGTTCAAAATGTAAACCTTATGACAGTATAACTCTAAGGCAAACTCAATAATGAATGTTTTTTTTGTCCAAATGCTAAAAGCCCGGATGGCTGCCTATATTTAAAGTGAAAGCTTGCACAAACAGATTCAAGAAGCTCACCAGTTCTCCCACGATGATTCCCATGAGAATGGGGAAGTAGTCATCCACCCTCTCTTTGCACTCTTTACTCAAATCTTGATCAGGGATGAGTTGGCAGGCCTTCTCCAGGTACCCTAGGACCTCAGCCTGCAGTCACAGAAATATGCAAATACCAATGTTTAAATCTTAGTGTGGTTGCAGGAAACTCTTATTTAAAAAAAAAAAAAACAAAAACAAAAAAAACCCAAGTTGTGGATCTTTTGGCCTTACCTCAGTGGCATTCTCCTTCAGTACTTGCCCAACCACAGTCAGAACCTCTTTACACAGCTCACATGGCACAGATTTCTGAAACCAGAGTATTGAGTGTGTAAATAAAAAGCTGCTAAAAATGTTTTAAGTAAACCAAAGATCCCAATACAAAAAAAATAAATTCATGTTTGCCTAACTACACATTTCAATGTAGGAGAAAGCAGAACAGAACAGTTTGCCATTTGGGGAATTAAAAAAATATATATACACAGGTCACTCACCATCTGGGGCTTGTTCCACACATTCTGCTGGCAGTGAGTCACAGCTCCACACAGAGATGCAGTTTTCACATTGTTACACCAGTAGGGGGGGCCACGAGCACACTGCTCAGTGCCCAGCAGAGGAGTTGCCACCGCTGTGAAGAGGACAAAGAGTCATGCTTTGACAGACAATTTATACTTTTGTGTTAAATCATCACCTCAAACCAAGGAATACTGATGATAGCAGCAACATGAGTGCTCACGAATGTAAGCAAATTCCTGGACGGAGATAACTTTAGCTATCAGAATGGACGTGAAGGAATGTACAAAGAAGTGGAAGAACTTGAGGGACAAATATATTTGCCTCTGTGGTGAAAGGATAAAAAAATAGGACTACAATAAAGAGTGGGGACTCTGGGGCAAAAAAAAAAAAAAAGAAATATATTATAATATAAATATATATTTGGTGTCAGCCATGACACCAAATATAAGACTAGGACAACCTCTGACAGGCAACAGTGTCAGACACCACTTACATAGGTTACATCTTAAACCTTTACAGAGATTCACTGCAGAAATCTAAAGCAGCAGTTACAGAGAGATCAAAAAGCAATCTCATAACAAAATCATATTCCTCGGCAAGTTCACCACTGCTGTATATGACAGCAATGGAAACCGATACATTTGTTTTTCAGGGTTGTCATTTTCTTATTTTATGTTATACTTCAACTATGTTTAAAGTTTTAAAATAGGCTAAACTAGCTCGATTAGACCAAAAATACAAAGTATGACTTTATCAAACAGGACTTCATACCACAGAAAGGAAATTCAAGGCCAACTTCCTCAACTGAAAGTATGATTTCAATAAGACACTGCCCTGCAGGTTGAATTTTACACAACTCTGTAAAGATGACTGACAAAAGGTCAGCTGTTAACCATGTCGGCTGAGTTCTAAGAGGTTTTTCAGAAAGTAGTGAGGGGTTTTTTGTTGTCGTGTTTTGTCGTGTGTTTCTATGTTTTGTCTGTGTTTCAGCACCCTTGTCTCTCCATACTAATAAAGCTCACTTAAAACCAAGATAATTTACAAATCACTGAGGATTGTGGGTACCCAGCTATACCCAGCTATACTTTGCTAAGGTTTATGACCATTAATGGGGGGGGGGGCTAAAACCCTATTAGCATGTCTATCTCTGGCATGACCACATCAGGGGAATTTAATTGCTCACTCGTGCATCACAATTGCAGAAGTAAGAATCGGGGGAGGTGGGTGAGGGGTTGTGTGTATAGCTCAATGCAAAAAAGAAGCCTTTACTGTTCTTCATGTTTGCTGAAGTGAAAAAGTGATGCAGGAAGCCGTGTTTTGCATGCAGTGTTTCCTGTTTTGCCCATTAATGGTTTTGAAATGAAGATCCAAACTATCTGCATGTCACAAAACCTACATTTGAAAAATCGTGACAAACTAAAAGTAAGCTTACACTCACTGATTATTGGATTTCAAGGCCAGTGAGCAGACTTGAGTGATAACGGCCAAGAATGAGCAACGAAGGACAGGCTGAACCAGCAAACCTTCAATCACCAGCTACAGTGTATGCAGGGTCACATGCTTTTTATACAAAATGACAAGCTGTTCTGACGCAGACAACAATAGAAACTGCCTGTTCTGCATTTTATGGCAAGAAAAAGTTTTACAGTAAGTCAACAAATTCTGTGTGACCTAAAAGCCTACATTTGGGTTTCTATAAAGTCAAGAAAAGAAAGAAAGAAAGAAAACAACAGAAAAACACTTGAGGTGAGTAATCACGATCACATGACCCAGTAAAGCACAACAGGCTTTAAGCAGGATTCAGATTGGATTTTGCAATATCAGCATGTAACCTGTGGTATAAACCTGTTTAATGAGACAGGCTACACTGTTTTTGTGATCCAAACCACCAACTATCAGCAGAAAGTACACGACACATGTTAAACAATATGACTAAGCCCAAAACATGTGACATGCGGGAGTAGGAATGCCAATGCAGGAATGTGGATGTAAAACACTAAAGTTAGGTTTCACCCAGAAATTCAGGTGAAACTAAGCAGTAACTAAAGCAAAGAAGTCTGTGTGTGAATAAAACAGCCCTGCCAATGGTCAGTAAGGAAACCAGGCTTCTGTCATGATAGTCCATAGTCCAAATGGCACATTTGGTTTCATTGCAGAAATAAACGGTTGGTATTGGTGACAGTTTTATCACAATATAAGGATAAACCCATGAACACGACTCAAAGTGAAGCACAAGTATAGGTCCCGTTCCAAAATCCCCTAAAAGAAACAAGGACTGAAAAGAAAGTTTCAAATTCAACATTTCGGTGTGGGTGAAACGAAAGTGTTGCTTTAGTAGATCAAACGTAAACTTCCCCTTCAACATTACCAGTAGTCAACAAAGCACCAGATACTGTACATAGCCTGGGCTAAACAGGGGTCTACAACAGTTAACTGACTGATCGGTTTTCTATTGTAGTGTTCTACCATATTTATACACGTAAACGCTATTTTAGGTAACTGATGTAGCAACGTTAGTTAGCTGAAATAGCTAGTTAGCATTAGCTGAAAAGCTTGAGTTAGCACAGCTAAGGCCAACGGTAAAACAATAAACTTCAAAGTCACGCGGTTAAAGATTCACTTGACATCGCTTTAAATAGGTCTATAAAACTTGTAGAATATCATTTATATATTCATATTATATATTTCAGTATATAATATATACTGAAAACAAAATCCCAGGTTACTTTATTAACAAAGAAATAAAAAACAATTCCCGGTATACGCTTCCGCCTATTGATGTTAAAACGCACATAGTTACACAACCAAAATCTGTCGAAATCAGGTCACCTATAGTGTTAAAAAAAACGCACACACACACGCACACACATTATTTGTCTACTTCTGTTAATACTACCTGAGGACACCAAAAGAAGAGTTAGGAGCAGCATGACTGCGCTGTTTTCCGAGCCCTGTGTTTGTGTTGGTTGTCGGGGAGGATTGACTGGAGAAGGGCGAGCACTGCAATGCAGAGCGCGAGGGTGTTGATGCCTTTATGGTTCACGGTCAGCTGATCGAAACATGTGACTCTCAGCCTACCGTCATAGTACCTCGAAACGCCGATTGGGGGGTTGTTTTGTTTTGTTGTTGTTTTTAATTCAAACACACTTGTGAGCAACCAGAACTTTTGACTAAACAGATTTTTAAGTAGTTGTAATATTTGTACAGATATCTAGGGGAAATGCATAGTTTCTACAGTGAGGGCTCCGTGGTGGGCCAAGAAAGTAAACAACAATTTTTAGTTAATAAAGAATTTGAAGTTGAAAGTTAATCAAATAAATACATTTAGTTTTCATTGTTGAAATGTGGACAGAATATCGAGTAATCAAAATGTATGCATTTAAATTCTACATAAGAATTCCCCTCTTACCCCTATGGGCGGGCCTATCGTTCAAGCTTTGGTCCTCTAGCAAAGGTCTGGGAGCTTGAGGGTCTTGCGCTCTTCTGGACGGAGATCTTGGATGTTGTTCCTGGAATCTGCTGGAGCCACTCGCCTAGCTTGCGTGTCACTGCACCGAGCACTCCAATGCTGTCATTAGGTAAAACTACATCTATCACTGTAGCCATCTTCTTCTGCTTGTCTAACACTACAATGTCTGGTTGGTTAGCCATCACCAGTTTGTATCTGGAAGTCCCACAGCATCTTGGCTTGGTCATTCTCAACCACCCTAGTGGGTGTGTCCCATCTTGACCTCAGCACTTCCACGCCATACTCGGCACAGATGTTCCTGTATACAATGTCAGCCACTTGGTTATGGTGTTCCATGTATGCCCAGCCTGCTAGCATCTTACAGTCTATAATTATGTGCTATTACTTTTTTGTTTATTATATTTATATTATACAGTTGGATGCAAAAGTTTGGGCAACCTTGTTAATAGTCATTATTTTGCTGTATAAATCGTTGGTTGTTACAATAAAAATGTCAGTTAAATATATCATATGGGAGACACACACAGTGATATCTTATTAGTGAAATGACGTTTATTGGATTTATAGAAAGTGTGCAATAATTGTTTAAACAAAATCAGGCAGGTGCATAAATTTGGGCACTGTTGTCATTTTATTGATTCCAAAACCTTTAGAACTAATCATTGGAACTCAAATTGGCTTGGTAAGCTCAGTGACCCCTGACCTAAATACACAGGTGAATCCAATAATGAGAACGAGTATTTAAGGAGGTCAATTTTAAGTTTCCCTCCTCTTTTAACTTTCTCTGAAGAGTAGCAACATGGGGGTCTCAAAACAACTCTCAAATGACCTGAAGACAAAGATTGTTCACCATCATGGTTCAGGGTGAGGATACAGAAAGCTGTCTCAGAGATTTAAGCTGTCTGTTTCAACAGTTTGGAACATATTGAGAAAATGGAAGACCACAGGCTCAGTTCAAGTTAAGGCTCGAAGTGGCAGACCAAGAAAAATCTCGGATAGACAGAAGCAACGAATGGTGAGAACAGTCAGTCAACCCACAGACCAGCACCAAAGACCTACAACAGCATCTTGCAGCAGATGGAGTCACTGTGCATCATTTAACCATTCGGCGTACTTTACACAAGAAGATGCTGTATGCTAGTGTGATGCAGAGGAAGCCTTTTCTCTGCCCACAGCACAAACAGAGCCGCTTGAGGTATGCTAAAGCAAATTTGAACAAGCCAGCTTCATTCTGGAATAAGGTGCTGTGGACTGATGAAAGTAAAATTGAGTTATTTGGGCATAACAAGGGGCGTTATGCATGGAGGAAAAAGAACTCAGCATTCAAAGTAAAACACCTGCTACCTACAGTAAAATACGGTGGTGGTTCCATCATGCTGTGGGGCTGTGTGGCCAGTGCAGAGACTGGAAATCTTGTCAAAGTTGAGAGACACATGGATTCCACTCAGTATCAGCAGATTCTGGAGACCAATGTCCAGGAATCAGTGACAAAGCTGAAGCTGCGCCAGGGCTGGATCTTTCAACAAGACAACGACCCGAAACACTTCTCAAAATCTACTAAGGCATTCATGCAGAGGAACAAGTACAATGTTCTAGAATGACCATTTCAGTCCCCAGACCTGAATATTATTGAAAATCTGTGGTGTGAGTTAAAAAGAGCTGTCCATGTTCGAAAGCCATCGGACCTGAATTAACTAGCAATGCTTTGTAAGGAGGAAGGGTTCAAAATACCTTCTACCACAACCCAGACTCTCATTGGAACCTACAGGAAGCGTTTAGAGGTTGTAATTTCTGCAAAAGGCGGATCTACTAAATATTGATTTCATTTTTTTTCTTTTTTTCTTTTTTTGTGGTTCCCAAATTTATGTACCTGCCTGATTTTGTCTAAACAATTATTGCACACTGTCTGTAAATCCAATAAACTTCATTTCACTTCTCAAATATCACTGTGTGTCTCTTATATGATATATTTAACTGACATTTTCTTTTATTGCAACAACAAACGATTTATACAGGAAAATAATCACCATTAAGAAGGTTGCCCAAACTTTTGCATCCACTGTATATACATAAAGACATCAGTTAAGTTGGCTGGCTCTTTTGTTAGTAACCTGGTTAATTCAATGTTGTCTTACACAAAATAAATACCATGATTGTGTACTTATACTTTAATTGAGATTTAGGCAACAAATACTGCTCAAAGAACCAAGAAAGTCCAGAGAGAAAACGGAAGCAACAACAAGCGGCTTTTTCCCCAGAGACAGTTGATCAAGTTTTAATGGCTTATAAAAACCCTGCATAAACCACACCTACAATAAAAGAACTGAAACTTCCATCACATGACTAACCATCATGTGAAGCAGTGTCTCAAATGCTTGACAAAAAAGGAAAAGTGCAAAATGGATAGAAAAAAGTATTTTATTATCACATATGATATTACATCCAAGTCGATGCATGCAGCTAATGAAATAGGTGAAAGAAGGAAGTGTCACATGAGTCATCTTCTGCATGTGATCTGTTGGAACCTGCGAAAGACAGAACAAACATTATGTAGGGCTAAACGTTACAGCAGAGTCAGCATGAACCTGAGATAACACTTAAAAATGTGCAGTGAGAGAATACTGAGCATACTAATATGTATGACTGACTTTGTGTTTGTCTACTGCCTGTAGACGTGTTCAGAAATATTGTCACTGATCAATAAAAGCTGATCATGGAATTCTTTGAGTTTCATGTGATCTTGTATAGATTTCTATTCCTGTGGCTTCTGTTAGTGCAGTTAAAGTTCACTCATGTGAGCCTGCGGTGAAGGTTTTTTTCCATGAGATTTCTGTTTTACTGTCCGTTTCTCAATCAACAAGTCAGTTCGTTTAACATCAGCAGTATTTCATTGAGAAATACTAAGAAATAATTTAGTCTTGAGCTATCAGAAATATTCAGAAGAGAAAAAAGGCGAGTCTTTTGACAGTTGAGCAGCATGCAATATTTGTCAAAAGAACCAAACCTTTTTAAGTGTATTTGCGTGCCACATTAAAGTCAGATTTTAAACTTCTTTTAACAATGTTAAAATCAAAACAATATTAACAAATGCAGTAATTCGTCCATCTGTCCAACCATTTTCTTTCACTTATCCACTTATGTATCTTCTTGGAAGGTGTTCTGACAGTATTGCGTCTCCTGGATGAGGTAGATTTGGTGTGTGTGTTTAAGTGTGGTAGTGTAGCAGTGAGTGTGTGTCTGTAAAAAAGCATGTGATGGCTGCAATGAAGAAAAGCGAGCTAATCGGGATTCTCTGAACTGAGGTTTGGCCTGTTATTTGATGCGACGTTTCCTGCGGCATAACACAGAAGTTCTGATAGCGTGGACGTAAATAATTAATGTTAATTACTAATGTTAGAATAATTCAGGGGCCAGTCGAACAGCACTGGGTAAGTGGTTCAAGTTTTATTGGCCCAATAAGACTGCTTTATATTTTAAAACATTAATAGAATGTAATTAGTAGACTTGAAATAAGCCTTGAAATAAATAGGGTGTAGTACACCCCATGCCCCCCCTTTAGACTCACCCCTGCTTACTGTTGGCATCAGTGTGACAGAAAGGATGGCTGTAGTCAACCTCCATTAGGCTGTCTTATTTAAACATTGTATGAGACTAAGTTAAAAGTTCAGTTGCATAAATATAATTTTATTGTAATTTCTATAGCTTTATTGTAGATGTGTTGCTGTGTTAAGCAAACTGCGGTGGGTGGGAGCAGCTAGAAAGTTCACTTTTCTTCCTGTTTGCACTTGTTGATCAATGGTTTTGATGAAGGACAGTTTTTCCCAGTAAAGGCCTTTGTGGTGATTACACGAACAAGCACTGCTATTTTGAACGTTCGAAACATGTTTTCGTTCACGCCACCTGATTGCACCATCTCTGCAACAGCTCCGCCCCGTGGCTTTTCTGTCTTATTTAAAAAGATATTTTTAATTGTCATTCTTTTTATTCACACATGTGATCCTAGATATGTTTCTAATGCAGGTCTGTTTTTAAATCACAAATGTGGGAGAAACACCTCTTCTTACATGAATTAAATGAAACATCGGAGAAAATAATTTCTCCTGGGGAAGTTTTTTAATGGAATTATCCGAGTTACAGCCCTAGTCAATATTAACGTGTTGTGACAGGAGCAATTTTTCACCTTTGTTAACTGAAGGGAAGTGCTCACCTTTAATGACAATAAGAGCTAATCAGCACAGGAAGTGTACTTATTTCTTCCTAAATGTATCAGAGAACCCAAACAATAGTGTCTTTTGTTCTCTACAGTTTAAACAAAAGCACTCTGAAATAAAACAACACCGGCCTCTGATAAGCAACCACTAGGGCTGTTCGATATAACGATATATATCGATGACGATATAAAAACATCTTCATTTTACGCCATTGTTTGTTTCGTGGTGTCGCAAAATAAACTGTTTGCGGCAATATTTTTTCATCGTTCTGATGGTCATTGTAGTGGCTATATTAATTTCTTAAAGTTCTCTCTTTCTCTTATATTTAATATAACCACACTACTGACGGACAAGCGCCTGTTTTTATGCGTTGTCGCTAGCAACAGCGACAGTAACACCTTCGCGTGTCCGCTTGTTTATGTTCCACATAAACCTTTCACAATAAAGCTCAAGATCCTGTTGAGACTTTTCAAAATAAACCGAATCACGTGAAAGAGCAGATTATTTACGGATGAGAATTAAAAAAGAGCCGCCAGGTGCTAAAAAATAAACCTTAGACTCAAACGTTAGAACAGGCTTTTCCCCGCAGCACGCCGTGTAATAAATACTAAGAAAACAGCGGCTGTTACAACTTCTCTCTAAAAATGTATCGTTTCATGCATCGGTTAAAGCACTCGACTCCAGGTAAAGGACGCCCAGCTGGAAACACTTCACGCAAGTCGAGCTGCCCGAGATTCACAGAATTTACAGAAAATGTTACATTTTTGTGATTTACATCGTTATCGGACGATAGAATTCTTATATCGGGATATGAGATTTAGGTCATATCGCACAGCCCTAGCAACCACCACTGTCGATCAACACAAATACTGATGCATAGTATTGTGGTTATATTAGAGCACCACAACGACTGTATTAAAAGGTCAGTTCAGACTTAACAGTAAAATCCCCTACTCCCAGTTCCTGTTGATTATAGCATTTTAACTAATAGTTTAATTAATCACTTCATGGCGAAAGAATACAGACACTTATTAGTAGAGGCTGAAAGATTTATCAGTCAACTGTAATTATCAGGCATTATTGTCCTATCACACATATTTCTGTTGGAATATATGTAGTGAAGCTATTATAATATCATTGTGTATGCGTACACGTCTAGTTAAATCCATTTCAGACAAACAGATGGAGGGAGGAGAAGGGGGGTGCTTATCTGTTTTCAAGAGGCACGAGGGAGCTCAATATTTTTACTTTAATGGTTTTGTGGAAAGAATCAATCATTTAAATCCTGATTAAATTGCTTCAACAATGACACCTGCAGGCAAGGCGAGAGATGACAGGGCTGTGTCTGTAGGTGTAGGGGGTAGATGAGGAGGACAGTACAAACTCAGGGTAGGACCTCTTATTAGAGCTTAATACACATCTATGTTTGTCTGGAGGATCTCATGTGGATCTGCTGTTGTTGCAGACATGCAAAATGATCCTCCCTTACAAATCAGCAAGCAAACGAAATAAATACAGACACTGTGTTTGTGCAAACTAATCTTATATGAACCAAATGTATGAACTTGTAGTAAAGTAATACACTCACATATTACAGGGATGGTGACTAATGAACTGATCATTTATTTAGAGGATTATCTTTGTGTTTGGCTACTTCATGTGTGATGGTCATGTCCACAAACACACAACTGAAATACTTTTGTAATATTCATTCACATTTTTACACTCCTGCCTCATTTTCACAATAAGTTAGTTTGCAGTCACTAAAGCTATAAAGCAAACAACTGGTTTAATGAATTTGGTTAATTTGTTTTAATACATTATCACACTATATCATATTCCTTTCTGGTATGAGCAAGCGAGGAGGCTGAGGGTGGAGCTGGTTTAGGTACAGAGTTTACAACCAAATGGACTTAACCATCTGTTGTAACCACATGGGGGAGTTTGCTTTTTCTAATTATTGCCCCTAGGGCTGGGCCATATTATACCGTTCACGGTAATACCGGTATAATGTTAGGCAACGATAGGAAAATGAAATATCGCGATAGAATGGGAGTAAAACGCGCATGCGCAGTGCCTTTGTTTTCATACGCACATGGCCGATTGTTTAGTGAAACAGATGAACCAGAATTGGTAAAAATGGTGCAACTTCAGTGATGTGGAACTGGATTGGTGTTTGTCCGTCAGATACACAACAAAGCACATTTTTTTGCAGAACATGCAAGCGGCCGTTGTTATTGTCGTATTTGTCGGACTAAGATGCTCTTAAATCTGGGAGTAATCTGGGTCCTAAACTCTGTATGCTTCAGGTCAAACAACACTGCAGCATCACTGAGAGTTAAAACCTGTCTAAATTCTTTCATCTTTAATAAAACGATCAGCATTGCTGCTTTACCAGGTGTAACTATGAAGTTTAACTTCCAGGCATCCATGAAAACAAAAGTTATTACATTTAACGGAGTTAGAAGTTAGCAGGAAGCTAGCGGAAGTTAGCTCGCTAGTTTCGCTAGTTACCTAAGCATGATATAGCATGTTCTGACTGAGAGATTTCTGAAAAAATTCAAACGTACAGCTCTGCTATCACTTCCAACATAAATGAAGACAGGAAACTAAACAGCAGTGACGTTTGTAGGGTTACTGAAGTTGGGCTAGCTGGTATTTAATGATGTGCTACGTGATCGCTAGCGACACAGCTATGTTAGCATAACATAACATAAACAGTGAAGCTGGAGGATGAACGCTAACTTTTTTCCACTTATAAAAGTTAACGTGAAGCTTCCTCATGGTTAGAGACAAATGCAATCGCATGGCAGGATGCTGTAAACGGACCAAACTTCAGTCAGGAGAACAACTGAGATAATCCATCCACAATACAAGGTTAGTCATTCATATACTGCAACAACATGAGAATAGAGCAGCTGCCAGAGAATTCAACATTAATGAATCAATGGCACAGAAGTGGAGGAAGCAAGAAGAATGAGTTTAATAAAGTTTGATTTATCTGACTGCTTTGTTTCGCTTAATGTGCCTTATAATCCCGTGCACCTTATGGTCCGAAACATACGTACTGCACACTGCAGTTTAATGTTGCAAAGCACCTCTTTTTAACTTCAGTGGATATTATACATGGTTATGCTCAGGATATGTCAGCCCATTTCTACTGGAAATGCCTTTTGGTTAAACTTTCAGCAAGGAATTTGCATTTGCACTGTTGCATTTTTATAAAGCTTTAATGTACATAAAAACCAGCTTCTTGTTTAAGTGAAAATAAATGGAAGGTTGTCTTTTTGCGCTAGTAATGTTGTGGAGTTGTATTTTGTCTCGCATCCAATATATCGTCAGATATATCGTTATCGCAAATTTTCAAATATATATCGTGATAAATATTTTTGGCCATATCGCCCTGCTCTAATTGCCCCTGTGCAGCAATGATGCACAGAAAAGAAGATCAGACACCAACTAGGGAGAATCAGAAGGACAAACGGAACAATACTGTCATCCCTTATGTAGCAGGTTTATCAGAGAAACTCAGGAGTCTTCTCCAAGCACGAGATCCCAGTGCACTTCAGACCCAGCCACGCACTCAGACAAAAACTGGTTCATCAGACAAAACTACCAAACAGAAACTTAACAACGTGGTGTATGCTGTACAGTGCAGCGAGGAATGCTTTGGACAGAGAAGACAGATGGTTTGAAAGAGGAGTGAAAGAAGCCATCTATGTCCACTGTGAACATGAGCAGGGCTTACAAAACTAACTGTCTGCCATCTATAATCCAGTTTTGAGGTTGGTATGTCTGTGAAGGTTCTCAGTCATCCAGGTTATCGTAGTCTAAGGAGCTTGGATAGAACAGCATCTGGACTTCTTAAAGTTGCTTGAAAACGTTTCACCTCTCATTCAAGAAGCTTTTTCACTTCTAATGTCAAATGGTGGAAAGTCCCATATTCAAGTCCTATGGGAGTGTTCCCCTAAGAGTGACATGGATCCCCTAATGTCCACTGTGAACGACCCTCTTTGAACAGAGCCCATGGCTTACAACACCAACTGTCTGCCATCCAGTTTTGAGATCCCTTTCCAGACGCCTTAAAGCCCACTCACATCCTGGGCCTTTTGACCTCAGAAAATCACATGATAGGGTGAAGCCTTGGCTGATTGTTACCTACACCCGTTTTCACACCTTGGCTCATGCGATTAGGTAGAGGATCATTAGGGGGTCCATGACACTCTTGGGGACACTCCCATAGGGCTTAAAATCCAAGACTCTCCACCAATTGCACTTAGAACTGAAGAAGCTTCTCAGATGAAGGGCGAAACATCTTCAAGAAAACTTAAAGAAGTCCAGACGGATGACTGAGAACCTTCACAGACACATTGTCTGTTTTTTTTTTTCTTTTCTTATGTGTTTAAAATGCTTTAAATCAGTTACTAGAGGTTGTATTCGGTTGCTTGTTCCCTGATATCCAGGATCACAGAAGTGACTTTTCCCCTCAAATAAACAGCGGTATTCCTTTCTGTCTGGGCTATTTAAAGGTCGAATTAATCATCAGTGCTAAAACACTTTATTACATGCATGAGGTTTGTTCTCATCCACAGTCCACTCTGTGTGTGTGTGTGTGTAAGCGATTTTCTTCAAGAAACCACTGATAAGTTTTCACTACTGTAAAAACTAAGCTTCTCTTTGCTCTCCTTCTTGGGCTGTACATGAACAATAATGGCGAACTCACAAATGCAATAATCTAACTGTAATGGTTGATTTTCTTCAGATTTAACATTGTTCTGACTCTAGACATCGATTGGGGCTCTACATTAACTACTCAACTGTGCTTCTGATTGCCATTTCTCTAATGGAGTTAAGTGGCCGATAAAGCAGAGTATTTCATATTTTACTACAGCCCAAAAATACACGCATGTAACAGATAGCTGTGGTGATAAAACAGCACTTTGTTTCACTCTGAGCACCAGTGATTTTAAACACCTCCGCCATTCATTAAGCCTTACATTTAATCACTTCTGGGGTCCGCAGCAGTTACTGTTGGGGACCTGGGCGTCTTTCTTCAGCACAGTGGGCCTCACAACGTCCACATCACGGTGCAGGTGATCCAGTACGCCAGCGAGCATGCTGGGAGCTGCGTAGAAATCCACCAGAAAGTAAGTCCCTCGGCTGTGCCTCTGGTTGTGTTTGGTCATTCTGTAGGGCAGCTGTCTTTCTCCCAAGTTCTCCAGGTCTCTCACCAAGGCGCCCCGCTCCATTAACGTCTCCACCGTCCTTCGCAGAGCTGCCGCCGTCTCCGGCCGCTGCATCTGTTTCAGGATCAGGGCCAGCTCGTACCGAGGCATGGCTGCAGCTTAGTAATACCCGACTCACACGTTTAATTCAGCTAGAACTGGGCTGTCATTGCCACACTGCTCAGTTGAAAGGCGACATGTTATGACACGAGGGGCAGGCACGAAAGGTCTTTAGTGATGACGCATAAAGCGTGCGCCTTCGTGGGCAACAAAGCCTACTAAATATAAAAAATAAGAGTCATTTATTTTTTTTTAAATGTGGCGTTAAATCTATGAATAAGTGTATTTCAATAATAAAAAAAATCGCGTCTTATTTAGCATATCCACATATTTTACTCGTATTATTTTAGGAAATTAGTCACGTGGGAGCAACCCGAAATATTTGTAAAGTTTTTTAAAGGATTTTTAAAATCACAATTAGTCAGTGGAATTGTGTTTTATTTAGTTTTCTGACATTTGGAAATCTCTAGAAACTGGTATTTATTTTTTTACTGAAGCGTGGATACGTCGACACCAAGCGTCTGCTCACAAGTGCCTGATTCCGTCACTTCCCTTTCCAGAAGAACGTGTTGAAGATGGCGGCGGAGAAGTCGGTACCGAGTGATCTTTTCAAATGCGTGTACTCGTTTCTGGTGGAGAACAAGTTCACCAAAGCGGCTCAGGAGTTCTTGAAAAAGACTAAAGTGGTGAGTAGCCTACGCTGTGTGGCGGTGTTTGACGGACACGTCCTGTCGTCGGGTATTAGACGTTAGGTCCAGGCGGCACGAGGGGTAAATACGTGCAGGTTACCGAGCCGGTGAAGTTAGCACGTGTATCAGCTGCAACCTGCTTTTGGGCTAATTAACGGTCTCAGTGCGTTAAAGTGTAAATGCTGCAGCGTGTTTATACTTTTTAAATTATGATTTGTGGAGTTTTAGTCACAAATTCAAAGTGCTGCAAGGGAATTATTAACTTACTACTTCACGTGTTTCTCTACAGGCTCCGCAAGATCAGAATGAGGAGAGACTCGTCAATATCTACAACTTCTGGGTGAAGTGAGTTGCTTATAATTTTTTTTTTTTTTTATCCGAGAGGGGTTTTTCAAATAAAAATATGAAACGCATGACCAAGCTGACTTTCTGTGTCGATAAGTATGTTCCTTTAAAAATGTATTGGTACAATAGAAATTCCATTGCTGCTCTCCTAGTGTCCAAGGGTCTGTTCACACTCGTTGAGTTTGAAGATTATCAGAGAAAAATCTAATACAATATAAACACAACCCTTTTGTTGTTTTACAAATTTGAAGCGCTTTTTGTTTAGACAAATGGGAAATGAAATGGTTCTTATATAGCACTGTACTACTCTACTTGAATGTTCAAAGCATTTTATTCAACATGCCAAAGAATAGTTTACCATGCAGAGTGGAGGGATTCAACCAGTCTCTCACTAACTCAGTGTTCAGTTTTTTGCCCAAGGACACTTTGGTATGCAGGCTAACGACTAAAGCATTATTATTTGCATATCTTTCTACTCTGGGAAAGGGAGTGCCTTTTATCCCGTTGAAGTTTTCTTTTTAACATTAATATAGGGTGGTGTTGCATACTCTGTATTAATATAATTATGGGCTGTATCATTGAAACTCTATTTTAAATAGATCTCCCGAAGCCAAAAAACGAAAGGTGCCTCCGAACTGGACGGGACCGTCAGCCAAGAAGGCAAAACCCAGCACTGAGAGCTCCAGCAGTGAAGAGTCAAGCAGTGAGGATGAAGAGGCTGGCGCAAAACAAACTAAAGTAGCTCCTGCAGGTATAACCTTCATATTTGATATGGCTAACTGAAAGGGTTGGCTGAATTCTGCTAGTAATGTGCATTCTGAAACGCTGTGATATTACATTTTTCCTCATTCTACATTTTAGCAGCCAAAAAGGGGCCTGCTAAAGCAGCAGCTACTAAAGCTGCATCCAGCAGCAGTGAAGACTCTAGTGACTCTGAGGAGGACAAAGCTCCTGCAAAGCCTGCTGCAAAGGTAGTAGGAAGCATCAGAATCAGACATTCTCATGATAGCCTGTTTTTGCTACATTACCTTGCCCGTTATCCTTTTATTAAAATGTAGTGTCTGTTTGTAGGCACCCGTAAAACAACCTCCTGCTGCTGCAGGTAGCACAAGGAAAAAGGATAGCAGCTCCAGCAGTGAAGAGTCTGACTCTGAGGAAGAACAAACCGCCAAAGCTCCTGCACAAAGTAAGTCTATATTGAGTAATTTGTTTAAGTTAAGATTGGGGAAAAATCTTGGGTTATTTAATTTACTGTATGCATTTCTGAATAACAGAACCCAAGGCTGGTGCAGTCACAACACCCAAAGCAGCTGTTGCTGCCAAAGCTGCAGCTCAAAAGAAGAAGGAGAGCAGCAGCAGCGAAGACAGCTCCTCAGATTCTGAAGATGAGAAGCCAGCCAAGGTACACAAGGCCTTCTTTATCTTGTTATGTGTTGTTGATTGTCTCACACTCAGCCAAGTGTGGTGTGTAGCGGATAAATGCATGCAGCAGATATTAACAGCATATTTCCATGTGTTCTGTCAGGCTCCAGTCAAACCAGCTCCAGTCAAACCAGCTCCAGTAAATAAAGCTGCTGCTGAGTCAAGTAGTGAAGACTCTTCATCAGAGGATGAGGCTCCTCCCAGCAAAAAACCCAAAGCAGGTGTGTTTTCATGCTTTCTTACAACTATACAAGCTGCACAGTAACAAAAGTCTGGTATGGAAAGATGTAAGGCACACTTGCATCAGCGACAAACCTAGGAAGTGAATCCCAATCAAGTCTTTTTAGACTATTACTGATGTGCGTACGTTCGACAGCTATATGAAAAAATAAGTGAGATTGAGTTCACATTAATTACAACAGTCCAGTTTTGTCCATATCATGATCATAACACCAGTCTGCTCTGACTGAATTATACCCAGAGCTGTTCACTTGGTCATCTCTGGAATGATCTGTGATTATCAGAATCAGATTACTTTATTGATCCCTAAGGGAAATTATTTATTAAAATATGTTTGTATTTGTTTTTGATGCTGACGATCTACATTTGTCTTTCTAGGAGCATACAGTGCTGTACCACCTCCTGCTTCAATCCACAAAGCTCCTGCTGCACCAGCAGCAAGCAAGGCCAAGGACAGCGACTCTTCAGACAGCAGTGATGACAGCAGTGATGACGACAAAAAGGTGGCAGGTAAGTGGGTTCCTTTTTTTTTTTTTTTTTTTTTCCCCCACCTTGACTTCTTGGTGTTTATTGTTAAATGTCTAACAGCATTTTAACTTGCACAGCAAAACCAGCCCCCGTAAAGTCACCTGCAGCCAAACCTGGAGCGTCCAAACCTGCTGCAAAGAAGCAGGAGTCCAGCTCAGAGAGCTCTGGTATGGATCACAAACGTCACTTGCCCATTTCCCATCTTAAAATGATGATCAGTTTGTGACAGTGAATGTTTGTAAATGTCTCTCATCTTTTTAGATTCCAGCTCAGAAGAGGAGACGGCCAAGAAGCCTGCAGGTAAAGCAGCCCCAGTCAAACCTTCTCCAGCTAAAGAGGTGAAGAAACCTGCAACAAAGGTGACTCCTGCTAAAGCGGCTCCAGCTAAGTCCGCTAAAGATGAATCCTCCGAGGAGGACTCCAGTTCAGAGGAGGAGGAGGCAGCAAAGAAACCCCCAACCAAAGCTGCACCTGCCAAGACTACGCCAGCTCAGAAAGACGAGTCCTCGAGCTCAGGTAGGAGATGCACATTTTGGGTATTTGAGCTTCAGAAGTTGTTAAATATGACCTAATATAATTTCTGTTATTAACCCTATATTGTTTGCAAACCTTCATGACAGCATTGATCTTGCTTTCCAGATTCAGATAGCAGCTCTGAAGATGAGGCCCCAGCAAAGCCTCCCACAAAAACCGCAACCCCATCCACAGCTTCTGGAGCATCTAAACCCCAAGCCAAGGCAGCAGAGACCAGCTCTGATTCAGAGGACTCCTCTGAGGATGAGGAAGAGCCAGTGAAAGCCAAGCCTGCTAAAACAGCTACACCAACTTCAAAGCCTGCAGCAAAGCCCCCTGCAGCAAAGCCCCCTGCAGCAAAGCCCCCTGCAGCAGCAGAGAGCAGTTCAGAGTCTGACTCTTCGTCTGAAGATGAAGAAGAGCCTGCTAAGACTAAACCAGCAGCAGCTAAGCCAGCTTCAAAGAGTTCCACCCCTGCAGCTAAGCCTGCTGCTGCAGCAGAAAGCAGCTCTGACTCAGACTCCTCATCAGAAGATGAAGAACCAGCCAAGGCCAAGCCAACAGCAGCTAAGCCTGCAACACCAGCTTCAAAGAAGGCTACTCCGGTAGCAAAGGCTACTCCTGCAGCAGAGAGCAGCTCTGACTCTGATTCCTCCTCTGAAGATGAAGAGCAGCCAGCCAAGGCTAAACCTGCAGCAGCTAAAGCTGCTACTTCAGCCTCAAAGCATGCTAAACCTGCAGGAAAGGCTGCTAAACCTGCAGGAAAGCCTGCCCCGAAAGAGAGTAGCTCAGAGTCCTCTTCTGAGGATGATGAAGAGCCAGCTAAGACCAAGCCAGCAGCAGCTAAGCCTGCTACGCCCGCTTCAAAGCCTGCTACTCCTGCAGCTAAGACTGCTGCTGCAGAAGAAAGCAGCTCTGACAGCTCAGACTCAGAGGATGAGGCAGCTAAGAAACAAGCTCCAGTTGCTTCCAAGAAGCCCGCCCCTGCAGCTGCGAGAACAACAAAGGCAGCGCCTGCAGTCAAAAAGGCAAAAAAAGCAGAGGAGAGCAGCTCTGATTCCTCAGATAGCTCTGATTCAGAGACTGAGACCCCCGTGACTAAGCCTACAGTTGCCAACGGCAAGGCAGCAACTCCCAAGACGGCAGCAGCATCAGCGAAGGTTGCAGCAAAGCCAGCAGAGTCGTCATCTAGCGACAGCAGCTCTGAGGAGAGTTCATCAGATGAGGCTAAAGTGCCACGTAAAGCAGCCACTGCACCCAACACCCCAAAAAACAGTAAGTCTCAAACATCTGGTCATTAAATGGGGAAAAAAAAACTATCACTTAACTGTCGGTCCTTAAGTGTTTAATATTTATAGAAGTGTAGTGTTTACTAAGTATGAGCCCCTTTTCATCTGATACAGGTACTAATGGAAAAAGAAAAAAGGATGAAGAATCATCAGAAAGCGAAGAGGAAGAAACGGATTTAAAAACACCAAAAAATAAGAAGGCCACAACCACACCACAGACTTTCCCTAAAGCCAATAAGAAGGTAAGACCTGCACAAAGCTAGAATTGAATTAAAGTGAACTGAAATAAGCTGACTGAAACATTTTGTTTTCCAGTCTACCAACGTACCCTTCCGTAGAATAAAAGACGACGAAGTAAATGTGGACCCGCGCCTTGCAGACAATTCGTTTGATGCAAAGGTGAATTATTTAATCATAATAATCATTTTTACAGGATTACTGAGCATTATAGTTGTTGAGGTGGCAGATAAACAATCTTTTTTTTTCTCTCTCTTTATAATGTTCTATTTCAGATGGGAGCCAATGGAGACTGGGGCCAGAAAGCTAACGATGTGCTCAAGTTCACAAAAGGCAAATCATTCCGCCACGAAAAGACAAAGAAGAAAAGAGGAAGCTACCGTGGGGGAGCCATCTCCACTTCAGTCAACTCCATTAAGTTTGACAGCGACTGAGAAAGTCCACAACCTCCCATTTCAACTGTACTTTACCGGACAGATCAGGAATACAAGTTGTCTGCTCAAACCACCCTCCTGTAAACAGTCTCTCCAGCAGTAGCAGCAGCAGCACACTAACAGAAGATGGTCCATCACACCGAGTCTGTAATGGAGTTTACATTTAGCAGAGCTGTGGCAGCAGGGAAATGTGCTCCCAACTGTGACATTACTTATAGCCACTAGGTGGCTGCAGCCACTGGCTAATGGAGAAAATGTTTGGCTCTTTCTGCTTGTTTTCACAACCTCCTTTCTTCTTAAATGGTGAATGTTTGTAACATTAAGCAATCTTCTTGTCTAGGTATGATCGAAATCAATCCATCTATACGTGTTCTTCATTTTCAAATTTGTTTTTTGTTTAATAGACTACATGGATTCTTGATGTTTGTCCCTTTTTCTTTTTTTTTTCTTCTTTGTCCACATTTAAATGTGAAGAGGTTTGGGGCTTTTTCTTAACATCACAAGAAAACCTATCAAGTAGAAATTTTATACTGTATTTATTATGTTTTATTCCACTTCAATCTTTAAGGGCCTCTCAAGGTCTTTTCTCTGTTCAAGGATTCTTTTTTCTTTGGATCCGTTCCCTTTGTTAGGAAGTCCTTTCAGTCCCTCCCTGTACTGTTCAGTGGTATTAAGTATGTAATTCGAACATAGCCATGCTTGTTTCAGTTATTTGATTATCATATGAGATCTTGTGTACCGCTGTCATTTTTTTTTTTTCTTTTACACCTCAAATCTGTAAATAAAGACTAAACAATATACTGGTGATGATTTCATGGACAGTTCACTCACTGTTTGCTCAGCTGACAGTTTTACATGTGCACAATTGGAGAGGAACTCCAATTTTTAGTATCTGCACATACCAAGTTGTTGCGTGTGTGCTGATATTGTTGTTGGCAAATTAACAGTCTAGAAAGTACATATTTTTAAACTTTGTTAACCCTTTAAACCCTGAACTGTGGAATAACAGCCAGAAAAAATATTTTCTTTTTAAATGGAGTGCTTATTAAACCTTAATGAAATAAATTAATTTGCATATGTTTACATTTGTATCATATTTGCTACATCAGGCTTTATTTTTTGCAACTTATTCTTTAGAAATGTACTTTGCAATTGCCACTAGGTGGCAGTGGAATAGCACTGCCCTCAGCATGACGTTTAGTCAACGTATGTAAACTGTCACCCGATTCCTCGGGGCAGTTTGTGTCCAGACAGCTCATTTCCTGTTTGTTTTTTTTCATCTGTTGAACACAGATGCATAAGTCTGTCATCTCAAATGAACTGAGGCCTGTTAGATCAGCATGTGCGGCTAAAGGGATATTCCAGCAATTTAGCACCACTCTGAAAACGGAGATAAAGACTCAGTTCTACACACCATGTACTGTCCATGCTTAGATTTCAGGTTTTATACCAGATGATCAGGGATTTTTTTTCTCAATTAAAAAAAACAAACAACCAGTGGAGATGTTGGGGTTTTTTTTTTTTGGTGTGTTTATTTTTCTTTTCTTTCTTTTTTAAGCACTTATCTAGATTGTAGGCAAGGGTGGGGACAAGCCTATCCCAGCTGTCATAAAGTGAAAAGGTGCGCTACACCCAGGACAGGTCACCAGTGTCACAGTGCTTTGGGAGGAAACCAGAACAGGCACAAACTCCACACAGAGAAGCTTGAAACTACCAGGTTTCAACCAGAAAATTCCTTGCTGTGAGGCTAACCACTGCTCCACTACACCACCTAAATTTTCCCTGATAGGGTAGCATGAATAAGTTCAGTATTACTGTACTTCATCTGGGTTGGTATGCATGAAAAATTCTCAACTGAAATGTTTATCAATATATTGTTACAATGTAATCACATTTTCCTGTTAAAGAAACTCAGACATGACCTCACCTGCATACAAGCAGGTTTCCCTCTGGGACATGAAACTATACATTTATCTGTATTTTACAGTGAACTTTACATGAACAGCTGGGTGGCCGTGGCAGTAAAAACTTGTTCTTGACAGCAGTGGCTGTAAATGTAAATGTCTGGTTTGCATCAGAAAATGACTGAATATTTCATCTTTCCCCGTAAAACTCTACAAACAGCCTTTGGTGAAAAGTGGATTAATCGCAGTGGATTGGATTGGCAGATATTACTGTAGTCAGTGACTGTTTAAATTATTTTTACATTTTATCCTCTTAACTCCTTATGCTCAAGTGGGAAAAGTGATTGCGAGACTAAATAATTTGCAGCCGACTAGCTGATCTCTTATTCTTATTGCAGAGTATATTTTTTCATTAACTCATAATAATATCTGGCAGATAGGAAACCGCATATGACCAAATGAATAATATACTCTCTGGTTTCAGTGCAAAAAGCTTCAGGCTTAGACTGAATGAACAGCGCACACCCCGTGCATAAAGCTCATATGTACGCACAAGGAGGAAATACTACATGAACTCAATGCACAAAAAGAGCTGTTGACTTATGATCGAGGTCTGCAGTCACTCCAAATATAGCCTCCTTTGCAAGCCTGGCAACTGCTAACCACTGAGCAATGCTCCAGCGCTCATCAAGCAGAGAAATCTGACAGAGCGTGCTTGCTCGAGGTTTTACATGGATGAACTGTTGAGAAGTGGTTACTGTAGAACGGTTACTGGGCAGTTTTGAGCACGGATGTAGCTGCTGTTGCACTTGGAGGCTCTGTGCAGCAGCAGAGGGTCAGGAGGTCCTTCAGGGAGTTTTAGAAAGTAAAAGGAAATAGTGTTTTGCTTTGCAGGTTTTAAAGCTCATCATTTGTTGATTTGGGATAAGTGCTTTGAAATTGAATAATTAGGAAAAGGCAGGCCGGCCACAGCTTTTAAAATGTCTTATTTAGAATTTCAACATTTCTTCGGACTGCTGGGCAAACATGATCTTCAGCTGTATGGGGAAGGAATTACCACAGGCCTTCTTATGGGGAAGGAAGTGCTGCAGAGCAAAACAGCACAGAAGACAGAATCTGTACATTTCTTTTTGGGTCTACTTTGCAAGCCCAGCAAATCAATAAATAATTTGATTAAATGAAAAAAAAAAAAGTTTCACAAAGCTGGATATGAGACTCTCCTAGTTAATGTTAAAAGCTGGCATAATGGAGATGCATGACTTTCACTGGACAGCCATTCTATGATTAAAGCAGAATGTAAGTGATGCAATGTTAAAAGAAAAATAATTTTCCACTTCTGAGCTATTGAAATGCCAGACAGAAACTCTGAAAAGACCATTGGTGAGGAATACTGATGAGAGGTCCACGTACCTGATCTCCTGCCTAGCAATCACTCCCGAGCACCACTTCCGTCTGTCAGTCGTATTACGTGCGGCAGAGCGAGCCAGCTCGTTCGGGTAAATTGCAGCAGTGTGTGTGCACGAAGGGCTGCAGGACAATCTTTTAATGGGCAGCGCAGGCTGAGGACTGCCCATCCTGTCCATTTCAATTAGACAAAAATGCTGACTACTCTTGCGCATAGACACACACAGACACACAATCATTTTCTCCGTCTGGAATGAAGTCAAAGCCAGGGGTTACAATCAGCCATGCGTTTTTGCTTGAAAAATCATTACACTTGACAAATGACTTCCCAGGTGCTCCAACAAATAGCCGTGCTAATCCCCCCCACTGTGCTGTCAAAGAGGGAAAATGGGAACGTGGCAGGACAACAACTTACAAGTCAAGCAGAACTCTGTTATAAAAAATAAAAAGCTTCATCACCATTACATTATTGTAGCATCTTTAATAGAGTTCTTCTTTTAACATCTGTCGTATATAAAGTGTTTCCATGGGGAATAATAATGCTAAGAACACAGGGTAAGACGGCATACTTAATCTTTTATGGGACATTATAGGAATAAAGATGCAGACTGAGTGAAGAGGTGCTAACGACATTACAGACTTCTGCTTTGTCCCACCAAAGAAATATCCAGGCTATGTTAACAGCGTAGAACAGATATACTGCAGCCTTTATAGAGCTGAAGGTCAAACTAGATTGATTCATCTTTTAGTCTTGCCCTTTTGCTGTAAAATGCATTAAATACAGAAGAGCAAAGTGGTGTTTTTAGCATTTGACAAACAGATGCACCGTTCTGCATTCCTTTATAAAATATGAAAAAAAAAAAATCAAACATACAAACTTTGTATATTTTCAAACATACAAATACCCATGATGCCTCAGGCAGGCACACTAGAGAAGCCTTTCAGGACACAGTGCACTGCGTCAGGATGCTTCAGCCACAATACTGATAGCTGGAACTACAGCAACATGCGTTAATGATTGATGATGAGCTGCAGTCTTAATTGTCTATTAAACTTCTTAAAACCCGTCCAAGCAAGACTGCCTTTGATGATATTGGTAATGTTGCCCTATACACCTGCTGTCTTCCGCTCTCAATTGCAACTGGTCTCCTGTGACATTATGTCTTCGGTGTGGCAAAATCCCAGGCGGTATCCTGGGCACACTTCCACATGGCACGCACAAGCCGAGTGAAGCCCATGTCTTTGGGTTTCTCCAGCCCACGCATGAGCCGCTGCTTCATGATGGCTATGAACTCCTTATTACTAAGCTCCCCATTCCCTAAGGAAGACAGACAGAGAAGGAGAGAAGGGGGAGAGGGGTGATGGACAGGGGAGCGGGATGATGAAATAATAAAGGAAGAGTAAGTAAGACGAAGGAGCTGACTTCCATTTATTGATGATTTCTACCTCCGGAGGCTTTGTGTTTCATAAATATTTAGAGCAGAGAGATATGATGAGACTGTCAGCTACTTACCATCACAATCAAAGAGCGCGAACACCACGTCGCACACGTGATCCGACAGCTCCACTTTTGCTACGGTGCGTGCCACCTGCTTCATGGTGACTGAGAGACAGAGGGAGGAAAGATACACAGATAAAAAGATTCACTGTGAGAGCAACACAGGCACAGACTCACACATGTCAGCACATCAGCGGTGCAAGTGGAGAACAGTGTGTGCAAATCAGACTGCTCGGATCAACAAAAAGGGTTTCAATTCGCTGGGGAGGCTATCGGATGGACACATGAGAGAAAGAAGGGGCTGAGAGGTGAAGAAAGAGTGGACCGCTACAGGAAATCCAGCTGGGAATGGAACTGGACTGAGGAAAATATGGAGGATGTAAGTTTAATCAGGATTTACCAATAGTCACAAATGGAGGAGGGCAGGTATGAAAGACGAGTGGGGGTGAACAAATAAAACGTGACAAAAATTTCCCTGCAAATGGTGAGAGAAAAAGATGAGCCAGCACGCCATCAAGAACCTCATTACTGGCCTTCTTTTATATATTCAACAAAGCCATTGTGCAGATCCAGATCACACACCCACACATGAGAAACTGTTCTGAAAGGGTGTGAAATCAGTGGACTTGAGTGCAAGATGAAAGCAAAGGAAAAGAGAGTAACAAAGACATTAAAAAGCTCAGCTGAGACACGAGCTGCTTCGGGCTCGAAGAGGAGAAAAACGGTTTCAGTTCATGGACGGCAGCAGGGAGCAGAGAGTTCGCAGACATGTGTCTGCCAGCTCGCTGTGAACCCACAGCATCCTCCCAAAGCCGCTCTACGCAAAGTCAAAAACACACTGATACACATACGCGGTTTGTTACTGCGCAGAAATGCCACTGAAACCAAATGCCTGAAAAAGCACCTCGGGGTAGACCCTTCGCTCCCTTAACACAGCAGCTGCTTCATAAATGAATCAGAACAAATGGATGCACAGACAGAAAACATATGGAGGTCTATTGATGGACTGAATCACTGCAACAAATGAAGGAAACAGACTCCTCAAACAACTGCCACAGGTCTCATCTGCCGCTTTTGTTCTCACATTAAAAAGATTTTCATTGTCAGCTTCTGACAAATGAATTGAGTAGTAATGAAAGTGCTGAGCCACATAAAGACAGTATGAGTGATTTAATGAATTTAAACTTTGTAATTAGTTTTCACCAGTAAGCACTGAAAATAAATTCTTCAGCACTGAGAACAGCATAACCACAGTGAACTCTGTGGGCGATTTTTAAAGTCTTAATATGTGAGATCTTTCAGGGTTTTTTTCCTAACTAAACCCCTTTGTGACGCTTTTTATGTGGATGAGTTAACCAACTTTTCAAAGTGAAGAACTACTACTGTGCGGTGTGCAATACACTGCAGGTGTTCATGGTATAATGGGGGGGGGGGGGGGGAAGGCCAGTTAGTAACTGGAGTTTGGCTCCACTGTAAAAAGTTACACCAATCGCTCTTCAAAAATATTTACCGAAGTTTTATGTCTGTTTGTGCCCCCACTGTCACGGTCCGCAGTGGCTGACCGTGTGGAGAGTGTTTGGAGGACCCAGGTGCGGACACAGATAAGCAGACCAAATGAACTTTAAACAAAAAGCGAGCCTTTATTTGAGGCTGGAGTACATGAACTAAACTAAACGAGAACTGAACAGGGACAACAACTAAACAGGAACCTAAACTGGGAAGAAACTACTAACAGTGAGACTATGAACAAGATTGTGCCAGAACATGAGGGAACTGTGAAATATAAGAATAAGCATCATGAGCCATGACTTGCACAGACTTGAAACCTGACATGACATAAGGCGTGGAACACAGACGACGCGACGCAGACTGAATGAAACACAGTGACTAAATACACATAAGGGATGATCAAGGGAAGTGGAAACACATGAGGGGGAACAGCTGATACACATGAACCTAATGACAGGACAGGGAAAGTGAAACTACATACACTGACATTAGACGGACTTTCAAAGTAAAACAGGAAACATGGGGATTAGACGCGACCTGAACTGAACATAACCACACAGACAGGACGCATGCCAGGTAGGTGCACAGACAAGGGAGACTGAATACAGGAGGAGATGACATAAACACCTAAGAAACAAAGGACTAAACAGCAACCTTGAAATTAACTAGATGAACTAAACTAGGGCACGAATGAATACCAAAATATATAAAAACTCAAACACCGGGTCACAGACCCAGCCCATGACACCCATTTCTCAATGCAGGAACTCCAGCAACACTTAAGGAAAGAGGAACAACTTTACTGACTGACCAACGGGTTTCGGCTTGTGGATGACCCTGATGAAGGCCACAAGCCGCAGTCAGTAAAGTTGTTCCTCTTTCCTTAAGTGTTGCTGGAGTTCCTGCATTGTGAATTGTTTCATCCTCTCCATGCACCTTGAAAGTAGGTGAAGTTGTGCCAAAAAAGTTTGCTGTGATTTGTGCCCCCACTTCTGATGAACTATGATCTTAGGAATTACAGTGCTAATAGCCCTATAACAGTCTCCACCCTAATGCCTAAGCTCTCTGCAGACTTAATTGTTGTTGCGTGTAAAGTGACTGAGGCTGCAAGGCCTCAAAAAGTACATTAGTATTTGTATCAAGTACTGAGAGAAAGATCATAGTTTACCCATGCTACACTTTAAAATACTGACACACAGAACCCTGAATGATCTCCCCCAATGAATCTCAAACACCTCAGAGTACAATATTATCCAGAAATAGTACTTACCTTTTAAACCGCACTCTAATTTGTGAATCCCAGAGCCTTCAGCTATCAGGGTTGCAGCTTGGATTCAGAAAGTAGACACCCTCTCTACTTTTAAGAAAGACCCCAACTTTCCTTTTTCATATAGATTATAGTTCAGGCTAGTTCGGGTGCCCCTAGAACCAGATGTTCACAGAGGTGCAACAGGGTCAGTGTGCTCCCTGATGCACTGAGCCCATCTAATCTTTTCTCTTTCACACTCTATATCCCTGTGATTTTGTGCCACATCATTATTCCTTTCACATCTTACGTAGTTTATGCTCTTCCTTCTTTCTCCATGCAACTTTGTGCAGGTATCTTTGGAGCAGCAGGTTTCTTTATGAGTGACTGGCCCCACCAGCCGGTTGAGTGTTTACTGTTCTACTGTAAGCTCTTTTCTCTTTGCTCATCCAAGCCAGTGATGGCTGCAGAGCCTCCCCAGGCCTGTTTGTCCCAGAGGTTATCGTCCAGTTTTTTGTATTCAACTGCTGTTGCACACCACCCTGCAGTAACAGACTTATGGAGAAAGCAACCATTTAATGGTGGGTTAACTCAACCCTAATCATCCATTCACTTGCCCGGTGATAATGCTGGCATGTTTTAGGGGACATCAGCAGCCTGTAGTAGGAGCACAAAGCGATCTGTCATGTGTGCATAAGCAGTTTTTGTGTTTGAATTTGCACAATTCTTCAGGCCCAGGGGAAGAAGTGGTGGATAAATGGATGGACTGATAAAAAGATGACAAATAGCTGAGCTTGGTTTGGGAGAAAAGCCAGGAAAAAAAAGATGTGGGAAGCAGATCTGGCTGTCAGAGTGTTAACAGCCATGAGATGCAGACGATGAAACGGAGAACAGTTAAGTCTAAAGGGGGATAATTAGGGAAGGGAGAGAATGTCAAAGTAAAGGGTGACTGTGGGTGTACCTTTATCTATGGAGGCTCCAGCCATATGGTAGAAACTCAGAGCTGTGTCCACGTCGTTTACATTCTTCAAGAAAGTAAAGAAGTTCTCCACCTCCTCAAATGTGATGCCCTGTGCGACAAAGAAAAATGGACAAATTTGTTACAAATCCTTCCTGCATTTGTATTTGGGCTATTAGAGCATTCCAAACCTGCGAAAAACAGCCAACTATTGTTAAGACAAGAGCTGCCACTGTAGAATACCACATTTGGAGGACCTTAGGAGTGTGACACAAATGACAAGAGGAAGTCTGCATAAGCTTTTGACACACATGGTTAAACATTGTGCCACAGACCAACAAGGGGACAGACAGCCTAAAGCAAACATGCGCACATACACATATAAACAGACACATAGTCACACAGCTGCTGCACTGCTGATGAGCTTATTTGCAAAGAAAAGTGAACAGCTGGTCTTGGGCTGTAAATAATACTTGAGTCATTTACATTACAGGTTCTGCCAATACTGACAGACTGACAGCAGGATTGAGGAAGACAGGGTAAACAGTAAAAGAAGTGAAGACAGACAGGGAGCGATGCTTGCTGCTGTTTAATTCCTTAGGGAGACAACTCTGGCAGCATCCAGCTTCATCTTTTCCCTCATGACTTGGAGGAACAGTCACTTCCCTGCTTTCTGTTCCTTTTCTCTCCTAATCGCTGTATTTAACCATCAGACGTGCCTTATCGTAGCTAAGTCTGACATCTGTGGTGCTTTAATGTATAACAAACAGCTCTGTGACAGTCCACATCGTTACATTCCAAAAAATTGAAATGGGACATATTTCGCTGCAACACCCCTGGGAATACAATATGCACGGGTGTAACTTCAGTCAGTTGACTGATGGGGCTCGTTACCGTGAAACCGATCCAGCATAAAAACGGGGTTCATGCAAAGAACTTGAAGTAGGAAGGAGATATAAGCATGTACTAAATTTAGAAATTATGATTTTTACATTACCACGAATGTCTGTGGAGAATTTTTATGCTTAAAGCAATGTGGCTGTAAAGCAATAGTCTTGTCTTTTTTTTTTCTTTCAAAGACTACTCAACTGAGGATAATGTCTAAAAAAAAAAAAAACAGCGCAATTTTGTGAAGACTGAGACGACCAGAGAGGAATGAAGAGAGCTAACTGCACCAATACTGAGGTCATCCCAAAATAGAGCTAGAGGTGGCTGGAGAGACTGAGTTGGTAAGGTGGATAAGATCAGACACTGTATGTGCTGCCCACTCCCAGTGATGTATTACCTCTCATCCAGACTCTCACAAAGACTCTCAATGCCCCTGCACAGTCTCTTTTTCCCTTACGCTCTGTCTGTCATACATCCTCCCATGTAGGCTAATTAATTAAAACACTCAGAACACCTCATCAAGCGCTGTATCTTACCTCTGGAGTGGCTAAGACTTTCAGAGCTACATTTAAGGATGGACGAAAGGACATATTTATTTACCTGTGCATCCTTAAACATTTTCTTCAACCCCTTCTGCATCTGCTTGAGTTTACGAGACTGGACGCCGCTGTAGGCCAGCAGCATACCCCCGAACTGCCTCTCAGTGATTCTGCCGTCCACAGGATCGTTCCTCTCAAACTAGGGAGGGAAAAAGAGAGAAAAACAGATCAAGTGCTATGTGGAGGAAACAACATTTTTAGAAAGGGAGCGCACAGGGAGATGGGAAACAGTAAATACTGATGTCAGGCTTCAAGCTGAGTCACGTCTGGAGCTGGCATTGGTGACATTAAATGTGCATGTGCATTGTTGCAATGTTTCACTGCAACAACAGCATGCCTCTGCTGTGTCAGGTCAACACACTTGATTTATGACTGAGGATGTTTGACATTTCTCTCTTAACTTGTTAACCTCTAGAAATGTTGCATTTCTGGCAGGCAGGATGTGACTAAGCCCCCCACATTATAATAATGAGAATGGCACGTATTCTTTGACCTGTAAGTTTGTAAGCATAAGAGTTACAACTATAAAGAGTCGTCATGCATCACTTTGAAGCTGACGGTTGGTCCCTAGCAGACATTCCAGGCTCCAGTTTCCTAGGTAACCCTGTAATGTAACCTGATGATTACAGTATAGCATAAAGTCAGTTAAACCTCAGGGATATCAGTCTGTTCATTTAGGAAGCATAAACCATTGTGAAACCATTTCATGTGCTTTGATATAAAGGAAAGAAACAAAAGATGCATTGGAGAAGCAACACAACAACACCACCTGCGAAACCATCCTCATCATTTTTGTTTTTACTTTGTGTGTAAAACCACCTGTCACTACCTCCTTCCTTCCCCCCCTCACAGAAACATTTTTTTATTTAATTGTTAGGGTAATTTGGGACTACATATAATAGTAAGATTTGTTTCCTCAGCATGAAAATCCTTCCAGACTGATTTGTTTTTTCTAGTTTTTCCATTTGCTATTGTCCTTGTCACTACTTGTAGCAAAAGATGTTACCTGCAGCCATTTCAGGTTGCACATGTAGTCCAGCGCCTCCAGTATGGCAGAACAATATGATCAGTGTCTGTAAGGTTTGTTGTTTCCCTAGCACAATTTAAATTGTGTGAAGGAGATACTAGGAGATAGGCTGTGACCTGCGGCGTGCTGGACAGGGGAGTAAAAGGGGATCAACCTTAGCAGCAGGACTAGTATCTGCTCTTTTGTGAAAGGAGGACCAACATGACCACTGTTAAGAGTCGTACAATGTAGCTACAAACTGGTCACTGTGCTCATCGGCCAGAGCTGTTGGGTTTGCCTGGGAGCACCAGAACGGGCATGTCCGCCACTGGTGCACCGTTCTCTACAGAGATGGAGAGCACCTTCACACTGAACATAAGAGCAACATCAAAAAGTCTCGAGACACTGTTGAAAACGCTATGAAATGCTAGCCACTTCAATCGCTTTTCTTAAATTCAAGAAGAGTTAAAACTCAGGAACCACTCATTTCATGTTGGCTGCAGTTATTTAATCTGCTTTCACATGAAGTTGCTGAATGTTAAAATAAATTCAAACTTATCTGTTGTGTTATGATTTCCCCGAATGACTACTGAGGTATCATTAAGGCCTGACACATAATGCTTCCTTTTCTTGCAGATGCTCAGATCTGAGTCCTGTTCTCTGAGCCTCTGATAATGCCACTCATTATGGTTTGGAGCATCATTTAGGCACTAGGCATGGTAAACACCAGCTCAACCATATGCTCAGCAGCACTGATCAGCTGTTGCTACTGACTTCCTCATCGTTTTTGTTTTTAATTTATGTGTAAAACCACCTGTCACTAGCTCCTTCCTTCTCCCCTGATAGAAACATTTTTTTTTTTTTTGATTTAATTGGACTCTGGAACTACATGTAATACAGACAGTGAGATTGTTTTTGGCTCTGTGAAAAAGCTATTCATTTTCCTCTGCAGCTCCTAATAAGTACAGAGACTTAATATGCATTTAAATTCAAATGGACTGTAACTGTACACAAACTGCAGTAAACCAGTAGATGGAAAATTGAAGTTGAATCATCTCCTCATTAATTTTTCCATTTTTGTTACCTCTAGTTTGAGCACGTCGTGCTGCAGTTTCCTTTGAAACTCCAGGAAACTGCCAATGGTGAGTTTGCCCTTCAGATCCCCTCCAAAGAAGTATGTGGTGAGAGCAGAGCTGCAGCCACCTGTCTTCAGGGTATTTCCTGTGGTAGAGCGATCGCGGTGTCGCATACCCATGCTGGTCTGGGAACGAATGATGCTCTGGACCTACACATACAGAGAGCCAAGTGTCAACCAGAGTGTCCGTGCAGACTAAGTTTTAGAGGTAGTTATAAACTACAATATATTCACTACAATATATACTATATAGACTGTATAAGACAAACTGAGCTGCATATACTGATGTTAGCACAGACTGCTGAGCACAGCATCTATCTGTCTCTTTGAGAAAGGGTCACACTGGTGGACAGCAGTGTGGGAGCCTACCTTTATTGCTAGTCAGTGTGTGTCACTGTAAAACAATCAAAGCTACTCTGGTTATTAAATCTCAATATAAATATGTGGGCTAGCTCTTTCAAGCTTCTGTCACGTTTAATATGTTGATTTTGCGCAGGTTTGCGTGCATCTGCTGCACGTAGGACATCCTGCTGATGTCAGTCTAACCTGTTCAAACTCCTCCAGGTCCACCTCTCCATCGCCGTTCAGATCAAACATCTTGAAAGCGATCTCAAAGTTCCTCTGGGGAGCTGGACACAAGAGCAACACACAAAGCCACATGAAGAGATACTCTCAATTACACACAGTATATTACAAATATTACACAAAACACATAATTGTACAATATATTCAGTCTTCTCCTCATTCAAGGTGGCGCAAAGTTCTCACACAGGGAAATCAACCCTCTAACTACACAGCAAAAATTGGCCCCGCCTTCCACCAACACTGAAGCTGCTAAAAAAAAACACTGCACACTCTGTTATTTTCTTTTGCTTTAATACATTAGTAACTTAAACTTTACTGTCTACTTTTGGAACCTGATCTAAACTGTAATATTTTGTGAGACTATGTATATAAGATCTATATACCCTGATGTGACAAAATGTTACGAACACGCTCACTTAATATGCTGTTGGTCCTGACGAGACAGCTTAAAGCCATCGAGGCACGGACTTAAAACGAACTCTGAAGGTGCCTGGTGGTAGCTTGTGCCAGGCCCTATTAGCAACCCCGTTAGTCGAATGATGTGTTTCAAACCCCATCCCTCATTAACTGTTTGACCTGCTGCAGAGCAGCACGAGCAGGGATTCACCACTGCTGACCCCACAAGACTGCTAGTTTTAGACATGCTCTTTATCAACTGGCTTCTGTCTGTCCATCCACCAGCACAGGAAAAAAAACAAATACATAAAAATCACCGTTACCAGATGTGACAATCAAAATTTATGTGTTCATCTGTGAGTGGTCATATTTTGACCAATCCATGTAATTCATACACCAAAACAATAACATGCAATATAAAATATTATACAGTCTCTCCTTAATTTTAAATTCTTTTCATGGCTTCACATTGTTATTGTACAGTTAACTACTATGAATATTTATTGCTTCAAATATTCTTCAGTGCCTTTTATGGAAGATTAATCTTTATTAAAAAGGCACTATGAAGTGTAAATCTAAATCTGGTAGGCAAAATACATCTACTTTGCTGTTTTTTGTGGCTGTGTTAAACAGATTGAAACCAACCATAATGCATCCTGCTTCGTCTGCTTTAAAAAAAGGCTTGTCCTTGAAAACTTCCCTTAAGGTTTTCTCCCTATGAACGGATTATAATAAAAGGTCTAGCAGAGTTGGGGATAAAAGTTTACTAGCCTTTGGAGAGGAACGAGTTGAGCTTCATTTTCATTTTATTACCAAACACTACGGCCCGTTGGGAGTGGAGGCATTAATGTGCGATTTATTTCCTGTATGAACCACCAATACTAGATCAAGGTAAGACTGATTCTGTGTAAGCAGACTTGGTCAGCTCACATTAACATTTAAAACCCACGTCTTATACATGTCCTGTCCTCCCTAATAACGTCGTATCAAAAGACATCCCTTCTTTTACTTTCTGTCCTAACTGACAAGTAGAAATGTAGAGAGCAGAGAAGACACAAAAGAGACTCTCATGAGATCTGATCTGTGAACTATGCAGACGATTTAAAAGATGTTATACTTAATGAGATAGGTCATGTGAACCACTTCAATTCTAGGAAGTCTTGCACATTTCAACAATGTACTTACTTGACAGCACAGTGGTGAGAAAGATGTAGTCAGAGAAGGAGATAAGGCCACATTCCCCCAGTGTGTAAAATATGCTGTCCTCATCTGCAAACTTCTCCCTCTCCTGGGCAATCTTCTGCTCATCCAGGTCAGGACACACACACACACACACACACACACACACACTACAGGTAACAGCTATATTAAAAAACCTACAACATGATCCAGCACTAGCCTTACAGCTTCTATAGCTGTGCAGTTGTGTGTGTGCAAGCAAGTACGTGTGTGTATGTGTGTGTAGGACCAAGGCTCAATTAAAGACTTGCTCAAACACAAAAATCTAAACACATTCTGGTCTTTCACACACATACACACACAATAAAAAGTTCACTTCATATAGCTGGGTTATCACATGAACAGTCATGCAAGTGCTGCATACACATGAAGCCAAACAGGTGAGGATGATGATGGTTAGTCAGCAGTCAGCTCGAGTATAAAACATTGTCCACCAGAGACCGTACTCACAGTGAGAAACTGACACAAAGAGAGGGAAAACATCACGAGAGACTGCAGCACAAACGCACACACCATTTGTTAAACATAGCTGTAATGTAACCCAGAGCATTAATCATTAAAAACAGGGCGAATTAAACTCTCTCTCACACACACAAACACACAGTTAACGACATGTTTTCCATGTGTATATCCACAGCACTGCATGAAAGTGCGACTTAATCACATGCACACTACACACTCAGTGACAGACTTGAAAGACAGTGTCCCACTAGTAGGGCTCTCCACCAAACAGACGGACAGAGCATGCCTAGAGAAGGGAGAAGGGGTGGAGGAGGGAGCTCGGCAACGCTGAGCCCATGTGGAGTTACCTCCGTCTGTAAAGGGGTCCATTTCAGAGGAGTATGAGGAGGGAGGAAAAACAACTGTTAGAAAAACAAAATCATGGCCTCTGCTGTTTTTTTGCTTTGTTTATAGCAGGGCTTTAATGGCAAAGACACAGATTTGCATTCATATAGCTGCAGACACACACACACACACACACACACACACACACACACACACACACACACACACTGAAACAATCTTGCTCAAAACAAGATAATTGGTCGATGCCACTCAAAGTTAAGAATTCAATTATGCTTTGCAATCTTCACGGTGTGCAACTACAATTAGCGTACAATGAATAATCACACTAGGACTATGATTTGCTGTGCTACATATTATCACATTTTGTGTACACAGAGCATATCTAAACTGAAGTGAATCAAAGTCATGTTGCAGTATAATCACTAACGCAGGCTGAGTACACTACAAATCAAAGCTAATCTCATGTTATCACTTGCAAGGGTCACAGACATATACTAACCACATGAACCAAAACATGTATAAATGTAAACATTTGGTGGCACCCCCTTCATATCAAATCTTTCAAATCATTACCCCTTTAACCGACTCCCTTCTCATTGCATACAAACAAAAGACAATTAGTATGAGGGCATAAAGTTTATCTCTATCTCCAGTTCATGTCTATCCTCAGTTTTAAAAGTCAGAGATACAAAGACAACAACATTTTCTACTAGTACTTAAGATATATTCATTCTCCAAGGAGAAGGGAGTGAGGGAGAAAGGGGAAATCAGAGGGAGAGAAATTTATTTTTTAATCATACAGGTTTACAAGAAGTGACAGAATAAGAAAGACAGCAAAGGGCAATGTTTTAATTCCAGGTGCTTTGCAAGCTTTTCTGGTGTAACTGTGTGTATAAATGCAAGAAGGAAGAAGAAGAAGAAAGAGCAAAACAAGATAAAGTGAGAGGTGCGAGAGTGAAAGAGGTTGGTACTGTCCCCTAAGTTGGGTACAATAACACATGGAACAAGTCCTCTGGGTCCAAGGTGAGAAGCAGCTGTAATGCCAGTCTACAAAACAGAAAAGACAAACACTTCTGCACGAGTGTGTATGCCAGTAGGCACAATGGGACAGCTACAAGGCCGTACACCAAGACTCATAAAAACACTGGGCCTCATTATAAAGATCAGAGCAGAGGCACCAAACACATTAGGGGTAGTATCACATTTTTCACTCGTCTGAGTCAAGGATAACAGCATCCTCACAGAAAGCCTGGAGTGAAACAAATCCAATTACAATCCAGCTTCCCACAAACTGAGATGCTATTTAAAATTAACCAAAAAGACAATGCTAAATTAGCAAACTAATTTTTTACGCTATTTAATATAAACCAGTATAAAGATGACATATTCAACTAAGAAATTCTACGGTTTGTTTTTTTCATATTTTTATTTCGATTTGCTGTTATCGTCTACAAATCTGATGAAACTACTTGATGAAGATGATTTGGTATAAAAAGAGCCTCCCTGCGGTGGTTGGGGATTCATAAGTCTGTAACAGACTAATGAAGAAAAATATTGTTTTTTATTGTAAGATTGTGACTAATTTAGGCATTTTTGACATACACTTCATTAAATCATTAAAGGATTCAGAGAATTATACATAAAGTCCAATTCAGAGAGTCAGTACTGAATGGACATGTGCAAAAAAAGAAGGCATGCCACTGTAGTTTCAAGCTTTATCTACAACTGTCCTACACAAAACACACAAAAAATATAACTATACAGCCAGAATCCTCTACAGAAATCATGGAGCCACGTATAACAGGGTAAAGAGGAGAGGACCATCATCTCACACTTCAAATGACCCAAACTTATGAAATCCCACATTAAGCAAAACATGTTTTCCTTTTACAGTAATACAGTAATTCCCTCAGATCCCAAATGCTTACAGCGTGTTTTTAAAAGAAGAGTTGATGCAACACAGTGACAAACACCCTACTTTATAAGAAATGTGTTGCTGAACAAAAATTCAAATTGGGCTGTTTTCCTTTACATTTTACAAAGAATTTCAACTTTTTTCACAGGGTTATAAAAAGGTCACACGATGGAAGTTTTTTAAGTCTTTTAGGATCCCCTCTATAGCTACAGACTTCAGTGCCAATGAGCTGACATTAAAGCATTCTCTCTTTGTTTGTTTTTTTCTATTCGCTCTATGCTATAACAATGTGCACGCTGTTAAGAAGAAGAGGAGGTATGGCACTGTGAATATCAACCTATGCTCCATGTTTCATACTCCCCATCCTGTGGCTCTGTTGTAAGGATCATGCCTGGACTTACACTTTATCCTCCATCTTTCTGTCACTAGTGCAAGCCTCGGCTTCCGACTTGAGACACACAATACTGGGTTCTCCAGCAAAAAGCCAGTGAACAGTACAGAAATGCACACAGAGTACAACATCAGATAAAAGGCAGAAAGTCTTATCTACAAAATGCAGCTACTAGGTTACTTGATTCCTTAGACAGACTTCGTCTCTGTGTCTAATTAGTTAGTAATTCATTAGTTTTGATAGCTCAACAGGGAGGACATTATGCCTATAAAACACCAACTATATTTAAATCAGTATTTAACACTGGTAGATTTTTCCCAAAGCACTTAAATGACTGTAAACTTGATTGCTGCAGCAATCAAGTAAATTAAAACCTATCTCTTAATCAGTACCAACTTCATATCTGTCTGTATACATGTGAGTGTGGCTGCTTTTCAGACTTCTGGCTTGAGCCTGGACATGTCTACATACTTGTCCTTGTGTTTCAGCTAGAGATGACAATCCGACTAGCCTGTTAGGTGAGGCAGAAACACAGGACTGACAGAGCTGCTGTCTGGGCATCACTGGTAGCAAGGAGGAATGGACAAACAGAGTTAAAGGTCTGGTCAGGGCTAATCTCTCTAGTGCACTAGAGCTAAGGAATAGCCCATGGCTAGTCTGACCAAATTTAAACTAGCTTTAAGAAAACTAAGCATGAGACCCGTACAACCAGGCACAGCTGAAGGGATGCATGCAGAAGGCCAAATTATTCATTCATTATTCATTTCACGCAAATACTAAGGAAACATTTTCTAAACACTTAAAAGTGATATACTTAAAAACTTGCCATAGAAACATTTTAGATCCTAATTACTTTGATAAAACCAAAACAGCTTGCAGCAATGCAGTCTTATATCGACACCCTATATCAATCATCAAATGACAGATGCTTCAATGCATTACCTTCATTATTTAGTGTTTTGTTACTTTTACAAATAACAAACTGTATATAACATGATTATCTGGACAGTAATTTCATTTTCACAGTTTTGCATGTGTACACGACTATAAAAAATTAGAGATCAACAATCAAGATGTCAAAAGGTGAAAAAAAAGGGGGAAGAAAAGCTCATTATGAAACTAAAAGTCACTTCACCCTATCTTGTGTCAGTGACAGAGAAAATACAAAAAAAAGGGGGCATGCTCCAAATACTTAAGGATGTGACAATGAACACATCTGTGCTAATGAGACTGATCAAATCTCCTGACATCCAGTGTCATAACAAAAGCAAACAGACAACTGCTGAAGCAACTGACTGATATGAGACACAATTCACATAATTCTGCAATCCGCTTGTACACACATTTGGATACCAAAAATACATAATTTGTCATCCATGTATTTTCTGCTCTTTCACTCTTTTTCCTCCATGACTGCCATAATAAAAACACAAATTTATGAGTCTAGGGTTTGATGAAAGGCTCAGGCAGCAACAGGGAGAATTTGCTCTCATTCTGCTGTTTATGTGTTTATTGAGTGACGCCTGTCCTCAAGTGACCTCGCATCTGAATGCAAAGGTGAGTTTCAAAATAACGTGGTTTACTGGAGCGTGTTGATGAACTGACTGAAAAAAAAAAGAAAGAAAGAAAAAAAAAGGTCAGTGACATGTAAAGCCTGACCGACAGTGCAGAAAGAGTGAAAGAGGGGAGGAGTGTGACAAAAGATGCATTAAAAATGAATCAGGACCGTTGTGTCCTTTGCACCGCAGTATGTGATGTGGTAGCTCTGAGGTTACTGTCGCTTTTGTGGGTACAATAAATGATTTGAGTATCAGGGAAAACTGAATTCAGGATGACCTGCTTGAGGGTAAAAGTCAATCCAGGTCTCAGCTTGATATTTCTGAATGGTCTGACAGCCTACAAGCCCACTTGCACTGCATCTTCAACACAGCATGGCGCCCCATTCACAAACTACGCACCCCAACAAACACAAAGACGATGTGATTTTTCATCTTTTACTGAGCTGCAGACGATAATTTCTCCCTGTATATGATCGCATCTTTGGACCAAAACACTGCATTCTGTAGGTGGGTCGGCAGGTGTGTGGGAGGAGAGAAAATTAATGCATTAGCCACCTCTAGTCTCAGGGGTAACCACAAAGCAGGTTTGCCATTAATAACTTATGCAGTGAGCACATTCAGTATAATGCTTCCTGATGTGGAACGCTCAATAAACAAATTTTGTTCGTTGAGGACTGGCAGCTGTCTTATAAACGACAGGTTGAACTGAATTAAAGGACCAGCTTTTGAGACAAACCAACCTCTAACTGAGTGGAAGAGAGAGAAATAGAGAAGGATCAGGAGTATTCAGTGTATTTTTGTGTATGATCTTTCAGTGTCAACAAAACAGAGAACAAAGAAAGCATGTAGAAAATTACACACAGCGGAAGAATATATACATATACACACACACACACACACACACACATATATATAAATAACAGCACCATTAGGATTTTATGTATATATATATAAAAAGTGGTCTGTATCAGTCCAAGCAGCAGGCCCTGGGAGCATCCTGTGAGATCAGAAAGGGTAAACATGACAACAGTTGGTGTGACAAGTGGCGTGTTTTCCATTGGAGCAGCACTCCCTCTGAGTGACAGGTTTCGACTCTCCGTCGGTGGAGGTCATCCGGAAGACAGCGTTGCTTTACAAACACAGTGAGCCAGAACATGTAGGAACAGTTTGCATACATTTAAATGTACAAACCAAGTCCTGCCTCCAGTAACTCTAAACCATGCTCTACAGAGATCATGCAGCACTGACACCCGGACAGTCCAGAGGATGGATTTGTGCAGACTATCAAGCACACCAATTCAGCCTTGACATCAGCTAACAGAGCCTTTATGGCTTTTTTCTGGGCCCAAAACCACCCTGTGATGACATCATGCACAGAGAGGGGGCGCCGCCACCAGCTACTTTCTCTGTGAGACACAGGCATTAGAGCAGTGCATGCTGGGAAACAGCTCAAGTGCCAAAGCATTTGGAAAGCTACAGCTGTTATTAGAAGAAATGAAAGATGAGAAGAGAGAGGTGTGCGTGTAAAGCAGGACAGTGAGAGTGCAGGGGAACAGCACCATTAGTATGTCTTACTGACCAGTACTCTTTTTTTTTTTTTTTTAAATGACCAGTACTCTTAACAAAGAAATCATTTCAGCGAGCCTTTTTATTCTACCTTTGCAAAACTTAAAACAACTATTTATGTATGAAAGTAGGTAGACTTTACTTTGGGGGTCCGATTAGTATATATAAATGATATAGGAGTGCTGCAGTCTTTAATAATCGCTGTCAAGGCAAACTATAGCCTGCACTTTCAATAATTCAGCAGGGAAGGCATGGTATATAGCTGCCTCTAACAAAGCTTTACAAAGGGCACTGGGAAGGTCTCCAACACAACGTCCAATAACAATGTGGAGTTGGAGTTTGCATATTTGATACAGGATCACAGACAATGGGGCGTGTGTGCCTACTTCACATTATTGCACCACCAGTCATGATATGGTGAACAGGCTGTAACTTGCCCTTTGCTATGACTAGCTTATCTTCATGCAGTGCTGACTGACAGAAGCATTCAACCTGCTTAAAGACCAAATCTCTTTGACATTTAAACAATACTACAAGTATTAGGTATCTTACTGCAGCGGATCAAATAAAAAGACATGGCAGGGGTGGAGAAAGCTATAACAACCAAGTAAGTTATTTGCCAAGATAAATCTCAAAGTGCATAAGGCAGATAAGCATTTATATTACCAAGCTTTTTGGAGTCTGTTTAAAGGTGGTTAACAATTAAACAGACCAATTTCCTGATTACTAAAGCAGCTACTTGTGCAGGTTACTGTCCAGCTGCACTGTCTTTAAAACGGTTACCAGCCAATCAGTAACAAGTACTTTGCATGGCCATATTCTGCTTACTATAAAAAAATAAAGCACTAAAGTACTACAGTACTGCTTTATTCTACTTCCATCCCACCTGCAGCAGCTTGAAGCTATGAGGGAAAAACCAGTATGGAATTTTAGGAATTGTTATTGGCAATCTAGTTAAGATGTAAATATTAAAAAGCACACTTTGGCTGCTGTCCTAGTCAAAGTGCATGTAAGTCGTGGTAAACTCTGGAGAATAAAAGTGTCTGAATAGCCGTTCCCCTGAACTAACAATGGTGAACACCTATGCCCTCCATATTACTGCAGAGAAAGAGCCAGTAGTCAAAAGAAAGTAGAGAAATCAGAGGGAGAGGAGGAAAGAGTATAAAGGAGATAGAGGGAGTAGCAAGTGGCTACAGAGTGCATTTTTTCATTCAGGTGCACACATGCTGCTCGGCACACACCCCATACCTGCCAGAAGTCCTGCAGAGAGGGAGGGGCAGAATGAGAAGGAGGGAGCGAGACAGAGGAGATGAAGAGGAGGTGAAGGGGGAAGGGGAGTTGGTTGGTGGAGAGTGGGGATCAGCAGATGTAATGATTGGGAAAATGAGGCAGAGAAAAAAAGAGGGGATGTTGGGAGACGGGGAGTTGACAATGATGGTTATTCAAGAGGAAGAGAAGAGAGAACATGGGGGGAGGGGTGTTATTTGTTACATGAATGAGAGAGAATGGTTGATAAGAGCATGAGAGAATAATCAACAGTTAACAACGTCAGGTCACATCAACATTGGATTACTGCAGCTGAAAAGCATACCAACATGATGAGGACAGAAAGAATAACCAGAGCGAGGCAGGGAAATAACAGCAGAAGGAGAGGTGCGCTTAAACGATTTGTCGAGCAAAGACAAGCAGTTAAAGATTTTTAAAACAATCGCGATACTGCACACATGGATGGAAAACAACACAATGAGCAGGTTGAGTCAATATGAACCACACCTGGTAAACAACCATACAAGTTTGTCTTACATAAAGACTGAACCTGGAACAAATTTAGTGTCAGCGGGAGATGGTGGACAGAAGGACGTACACCTACACATATTCCCACTTAACTATGCCCAAACATTGCAGTTGGCTTAGCTATTTTTAAATAAAACCATGGGAAGTGAGATACAGAGGCCTTTAGGAGACCTTTCATGGCATTCTCACACATGGTGTGGGCTTTAGCTTTGGTTTAGCTGAAATGCTCCCTTCGTACTTAACTATATTTCCATTCACAGATATTGTACCATTACACTTCTCTGGGCATTTCATGTAGGTCTTACTCATTGTACTTTTCAGGTTTGTGTTAACCTAAATAGTAAAATGGAAAAAGTAATAGTTTACTCCTCTAAATTGCTAGAGGTGAGAAGAAGGTGTGTCTCTCTGGGCAAATGAGGAGTTAAGAAGATGGGAATCTCTCGGGCCACTCTAGCCATGGCAGTAAAATTGCCAGGGAAAATCCAAAGCTAAACATGCCTGGCAAATGCAAGAAACATGAGGACTGAAGCATCGGATCATTTACATAAACAGACAAGGGCCAGACAGGACGAGTGCTCCACTTTAATTTTGGTCTGCCACACAATTTCATAAGCCCCTTTGATTACTATATATCCCATACTTTTAACAGATTTTTAAAATATGGGTGAGTAAAAGTACTCTAGGTCTCACAAAACATAAGGTAAGGTAAAGCAAAAGAGCAGGAGCAGAGAAAGGAGTACAGGAAGAAACCTATGACAAAAAAGTAGACTGCAATCCCTCGCTACCTGTTCATCTGACTTCAATATGGAGATCAGGCAGATACTCGTAGCAACCTGAGGCCTGATGAATTTTGTAATGAGGTTAGAAGCTACAATCGCCACACTGATGATTAGCTAATATTAAATGAATGCTTAGCTGTTGGGTGTTGAGAGGTGCTGTCTGAAATCTATGGAAGGGCAGTAATGGTCACTAATCAATATCAATAAATGTACTTATGCAATATGATCTTGGTGATTTATATTCATGGAAATGTCAGCATTTAGAGCACTGGCACTAGCTCCCTGAAGTCAATCAGTGTCCATAAGGGGCCAGCCTATAATGCTTGCATGCTGCCATTGTCTTTGAAGAGGTCATTATACAGTGGGCGGGCCTTCTTTGTGCATGTCCCTATTATAGTTACTCTTAAGTGCTTTGTTAAAGGCACCTTCACACTAAATGGCTTTTCTGGCCTTTAATCCTTTTTCTGAATTTTAGAGCTCAAACAATAGTCAGAAAACAACACATTCGGGTTGGAAGCAGACAGCAAACGCAGGACCAAAAGCAAAGACACGAGCAAAGAAGTATATAAGATACTGTCCCTCTTCAATATTTAAGATGGCGGAGGCAAAAACATTTTTTGACTGTTATTCTAATCTAATATTTTGTTTTGACAAAACCGACTTACACACAACAGCTTAACAACAGAAACAAGGAAAATACAAAAAAATACAAGTTAAACATGTTATTCAGACAGCAGCATTAGATATTTGCTACTAATTTCTGGATTGTTTGCTGGATGTAATGATGTTTTCTATTTCTTTGCTTTCTCTTTGCCACTTTTGAAATGCTGCAATCCAACTTCCTGCGATAAGTATTTAATGTTTGTTCAATAGAGTTATAGATTCCTTTCATGCAAAGCTCTCCAGCATTACCAATTCATCCAGAAAAATGAACAAATGTAGTTCTGTCTCTATGCAAGATTTAATTCACAGTTTTCACACAAAGTTGCTAATATTTTACGAGTTAACCTGTGATTTGGCTCTAGTTATTTTTCTTTCAGAGGGGATAATACTGACTTTTATACTCACTTTATTTCAGTAAGACCAAACCTTATAAAACCTCACTCATAATTACCTCTCTCTGTTTGCATATTTTTTTTAAGTCATGAACAGATAAAAACCTTACTATAATCTGATGATTAAAAGGCTAATTATCAAGAGCAGACTTCATTTGCTTCATCTTTTCTGCATGAAGATACAATTCTAAATATTTTTAAATACATTTTTAAAAAAGGCATTTTTCTAAATGTCGACTTCACTTTGGTCTATTTCTGCTCAAGAAAAAAAAACACATATTTTTTAGGTTTGTGGATTATTCAGAGTAACTAGGCTGCTGATTAAGTTTTCAATGTTTTCAGTCTTTTAAAGCTAAAAACTAAAACAATCAACAATTTGTGTGACTGAAAAAATTCTTTTTCTTTTTTTTAATTTGTTTTTTATTTGATGAACTGATTCTTAAATCTGGGTAATAAACCCCTCTGGTGGACTAGTAAGATGTAACAAGCTTTGCAATAGGAAAGATATAAACCTTCTTCTCTTGGTTTACATTACACTCACAAAAATCCCACAACAGCTACCCTAAGCTGAATTTAAGAATTAAAAATTAAGCTATGACACAATTAAACTCCTGGTGACCTGCATGATGACCAAATAGACCAAGACCTAGACACCTGTTCCTTACCTTGCCATCATACCGCTTCACGATGAACTGGTCGAGGCCTAGATCTATGAAAAAAAGAGAGAGATACAAGGAGATTATAGATTAGGGCAGAAAAATTCTAACAAACGAAGACAGACTTATTAAGAGCATGAACCAGAGCAATTACATTTACTTGGTGTCACTGTTGAACCTCTGGTAATAAAAGACATGTGCTGGAGAATAATAATAGTCATTAACAAAACCATTTGCATTTTGCCAAACAATGATCAGCATTCAGCGTTTGCTGGCCTGATCATCAGTTACGACTCAGTTCTCAAACAAGGATTCATTTTATAGATCCAGATGAGCAACACAAACCAAGATCCACACCATGCAGGAATTGTATTTACACACAGATTATCTTGACACGAGTACTTTCAGGCATTTGGTTTAATTAGAAATCAGTGTTATTTCATGCTAACACAACAAACAATCACTTCGGTTACACACACACACAATTTGGATCAGGTGAAAATCAGTCTACATGCTTATTATTATGGTTCTGTTGCTTCTCCCTGAAAGGAGGACAGAAAATGTGATTTTTACTAAACTATTAATTATCCCTGAAAAATAAGTTCTTCGTTTTGCATAAAAGAGAGCCGCACCTTTTAATAAAGCTAAATCTAACTAACTTTGGTGTGAGGCGGCAATTTTCATCCATTATATGATAATTCATGCAGAACCTGCAGTCCTTTTAAATTCCAAAAGTCACACTCAAGCTTCTTTGGATCACACAGAGACTAAGTTCAGACTGACCTCATTAAATCTAACTCTAACACAATGAAAAGACTTAAAAGTCTGTTTCATCTAAATTACAGGAAACCACAAATTAGTTCACTGGAGTATGAAAAAGCTACTTTTTTTCAGTAGTTGGTTCCCATGGAGAAGAATATAATATAAAATAATGTGGGCTGTGAGGATGTATAGACATTGATAAGCTTCATATTTAAAAACTCATTCTTTTTAATCTATATTGAGTATTACTCAGAAAGAGCAGACAGCTGTTGCACATCATCTACAACTTACATGCATCACTGCTATAAGAATTCAGCAGTTTTAATGGTGGAGGAAATTTGAAGCTCGTTGTGTAATATCAATATATTGTAAATAATCTAGCTTGAATAAAATGACAGTTTCCTATCCACCTTTGCACTGCATGTATGCACTGATACAATACTAGAACACTACAAGCATACACATGCTTGTAGTGTTCTAGTATTGTATCAGTATCATAAATCCCTCTGCTCATGAACATCGTGTAGTGAAAATGTGGCAAACTTGGACGGATCATATAGACGTAACAGAAAAGAGGCTGAAACCATGCTGCTGTTGGTTGCTTGTCTAATGGGGTCAGTTCTGGAAAAGCGGTGAGCAAAAATAAAACACTTGAATTCCTCAATTTAAAACAAGCAAACTGTTTTGTCATAAGATGACAGACTAACTAAAGCAAATTGCTGCGAAAATCTCAGCCTCACCTTTAACCCCTAAAGTTCTTGACCTTCCAGAAAGTACGAACCCTGGAAGTTAAGAAATAGTAACAAGTTTTTAAGTTGTACTGGACTTAGGTCCAAAAGGGTCCCAGAAAATTTCTGCAGGGGTGGAAACTTATGAACAAAATCCTTTCTTTTGGCTTTGTTATCTGCTTGTCCATCAGAGCACAGTTTATCATTATTTTAATGCCAGTTTAGCAAAAGACAGTAACCTTAAATAAATGAATAGCTTTAAAATTGACACATGAGCGAAAGGTGAATCTAAGAATAAAAGGTTTGGGGACCAAGCTAAGCCAAGTCTTAAACATTATTAACAGATGGAATAGCTGAGAATCAACACAAATGTGAGACATCCAGACTAATCCTTATTGAGTGTTAAGCACGCTTGAGTCCTTTACTGTGAATGAAACGTTCTTTAACAATAAACCAAGAATACGACTGTGAATCTAACTGAATTTTGGAGTTGAATAGTAATGACAGATAGAGACGAGGGAGGTGATAAAACAAATCTATGCCAAGTTAAGCTTCCTAACTTCACAACTCTCCCATGGCTGTAGATCAAATATCTCTCACTGGCTCCATATTCGACGCCTGAGATCTGCTCTTGTTTGAACTTGTTAATTGATACACCAACTGCTGTGTCGTGACTTCTAAACACAGCATGACGGGACTACCCACCCCTCCCTTCTCGTACTAGTATCCTTATAGCACGAACTTTCACAAGTCCAGAGCCATGTGTGTTGAGTGTCCCTGAACGGAGCACAGGGGAGGGGGGATGTGTTGGGTAAGGCGCTGCCATTTAAGTGACATGATCTCAGCATTTCTTAATGGAAACATCTTACCCTGTTTATTAATGACCATAAACAACCTGCATAGAAGTTGTGTAACTATATATCTCAGATCTCCAGGTTGTATTTGGGGCTACACTTCTACTGCAGGAGAGGAATCAGACTTGACATTTACTTATATCCACTGTGACAGACCAAAGAAGCTAAAGAGGGAGTACAATCATATGAAAGAGGAGGGTATGTCAGTGGGTGAAAGTATTGCACTTTTCACACATGGGACACGTAACATTTCCAGCTCCATCAATCTGTTAAAGCAAGCAAATTTTGCCATTTACATCACTGTCATGCTAATGTTTCTCCTGAAATACCCAAAACGCTGATAGGACAAGCCATCACGAACATGATATGATCTACACAGGCCAGATTTGGCAGAACATCAAGTGAAATATAATACATGTGGTTAGAGTTTTGCCCACCAGGAATATATATTTTAGTAGCTACTATGATAATTAGAGATGCATGCATGTATGTATGCAGATATCAAGGGAATGCATCCATAAACATATGAGCAAAAAAATGGGAAAATTATTAACCTCTAGCTTACAACCAACAACTCATCTGTCTGGAGTGAACTATACCATGTCATGTGCTCTTAGCTCCTAAATGATCCTTTCTCTGTGCTCTTGATAACTTCCTGTTATTACTGAAGCTACAGATGTTGCCATGTGAGTAAATATGTGGAATTAACTTGTTTTGGAAAAGCTTTTATCTTACTAGTATCTGATACTAGCAAGTATCTGCTCTGAGGCATTGACATTTCCATTTTGGCTTTAGCCACATTGGTGTTTTTGAGCCAAAGTTAACACACTACCCTGTCATCTAAATGTGGTTAATTCATCAGCTAATGATAGCAAGCTTTGCTAGCATTAGCATTTGGCTTTAGTCGTAATCCTTTAACCAAAACTATTTTAACTTTTAGTCATAATTTAGGAATCTAAATTCTTATAATTTTAATCAATTTTTTAGTTAACTAAACATCTAAAGTTGATACACTTGACTATAATATGCATTGATGCATTGAGAGCATCCTCACTGGATGCATCACCACCTGGTATGGCAACAGCACCGCTTACAACCGCAAAGCTCTCCAGAGAGTAGTGCGGTGCTCTGAACGGATAATTGGAGGTGAGCTTCCCTCCCTCCAAGACATCTACAGGAAGCGGTGCCTGAGGAAAGCGGGGAGGATCATCAAGGACTCCAGTCACCCCAGCCATAAACTGTTCAGACTACTTCCATCAGGAAGGAGGAACTGCAGCATCCGGTCCCGTACCAGCAGACTGAGAGACAGCTTCTTCCATCAGGCCATCAGACTGCTGAACACTTCATAGACACCTCACCTTCACTACTGGAACTTCAACATTATGCACTCCATACTGTACATTAATGCCACTGTTTTGCACATGTCCAACTACCAACCTCTGTATATTTTATATATTTTCTTTTATTGTTTACTCTATTTAATTTGTAAAATATGTATACATACCCACACCCACACGTAGAAAAACATATTTAGTATACACATCCAGTAATGCATATACTCTTATATATTGTACATATATTTATTACTTTCAGATTTAGCCATTCTTATATTTTGCTTGTTTTACGTTATTGTATTTTTGCACAACTCTGTTGCTTGTGAAGCTCGCACACAAGAATTCCACTCGCATGTACTGTACCAGTGTACCTGCACATGTGACGTAACAATAAAAGTGATTTGATTTGATTTGATTTGACACGTCTTACTCATCTTACTCTCAAGCATTGAGATGTTGTCGTATTTTCATGGGAGCTAGCTGTGCTATCATTCAAAGCTTTCAACAGTCCTAAAAGGTTGTTACAAAGAGATAAATCAGTTGGAGAGACCAAACCCTTGTTGCACAACAATGTAAACAAAATTATTTCTGCTGTATAGTATACAGTTCAACATGGGAGTCTAAACGGGACTCCCATTTAGAACCAGCTTCAAGTGGCCACTTGAGAAACTGCAGTTTTTAGCACTTTTGCGCTGACTTCATTTTTTTAAAACTGGAGGCTGCCTTTGGTTACAAGAAACCAATTTCAGCTTTCATTTATGTTTTTCAAAACAATGGACTGAAATCATTACTGGATCAATTTGATCTATTCCAGCCTCTGACTTGTTATAAAGAAGATAAGTAAATATTTATTTTAGAGTCATTTCAATCTGTAATAGATGTGAAATTGTAAAGTGAATGCAGGAATACTAAACATAATTTTGTAGAGGTCTGGCAACGAAAGGCCGGTAAACAGTGTCTTTACTCCTCTGATGTTTTAAACCAATGTCAGTGCTGGAATGTGTTTAGAAAAACTCCCATAAAAAAGCAGCTTGGAAACTTCGGTGAAATTAGTTAGAGCATCTCACACTGAGATGTTACTGCCATTTAAGGCATTCTCCAAAACAATCCTGCATTCTATTCAGCTGAACTAAATAAAATGAACTCCACAGTCTTCATCTTGTTTATACCATACCTATATCTGGCAATGTGAAGGCATGCATGCTGAAAGTGTTAGATAAATGTGTTACAGAAAACATGCTCACTCTCACATTAAGTCAGTGTGCAGATGCCATTAATGGAAAGAAGAGCATGCACAGAAAGAGCTAAAAGAATATAAGCAAAAGTGGTGAAATTAAGAACTTACTCTCAGGCTGCTTCTCATTAGGTGTGATGGAGCGTATGAAGTCCTGAGGCGTCATGTAAACCTCAGCATCTCCATGCTCATTGATGACCTTCAGAGTGGCAAAGTAGCGGAAAATCTTGTCTGGAGTTGAGTAGGCTCGTATCCTGTTCTCATACTCCATCACCTGCCAACCAGCCAGAAAGCAAAATTAATATCACAAGATTCCCACTTTAGGCAAAAGCTTTAATGTAATATACATAAAAATCAACAAGATCAAATCAAAGAACCAGCAATATTTCAACCATGTGTGTAGACAGAAAATAACGTGAGTTAAGTGAGAGTAGATTGAGTGAAGGGGAGCCCAGAGCAGCAGGAAACCAATTTGTCATCCTTGATCGGGAGGTATATTAACCTCCTGACTCAACTGCCACAAATTCAAATCAGGAACACAGAGTGTTTTCCTATTCGGGGTCAGTCTGCCTGCTAGGTTAATATGAAGGGAGAGTTACCAAAACTACATAAATCTGTAGACAACACAAATAACAGCTACAGACCATCAGCATGGCGCGACACATTAGCCCCCTGTCAACTGTTATTTGCTGCAATGCCATCCACTTTTCAGGAGAAAGTTTCAAACAGATGTGGAGTAGCTGGGAAACATACAGGGCAGTGTGTGTTTAGAATCTGTGTTGGGCTGGAACCCAAACAGGTGGTTATTTTGTGTGACATTGATTGATTGCATTCACTACAGAAACTTCTTTTGGCAAAAGAAAAAACATTTCAGAGCTTCAACTTTTTGTTATCAAACTCGGTTTTATGATAAATATCTGTGGGGAACAGTCACACAGTCACACTACATTCACTTCAATTTCATATTTATGATTACATGTGTCAGTGTCGGTACTCTCACTTTAGGAGACCTTAATAGTCTTTGGGGAAATCACCATGAGCATGTCTCCAGCAGAGGCAACCAACTGTGTATGGATGAAGGTCTATTAGACAGTTGTGTGGAAATGGCAGAGAACTGAGTGACTGGCAGAAAGACTGGGTTGCACTCTTCTTTCTCTCTAGCTTTCATCTGATTGTGTTTACAGATTATGGATCTCAGCATTTTCAACACTGATGAAGACATGAGCTGTCTTTCAATTTAAATAAAAAATTCAAAAACCCAAACAAAACCAGGAAGGTAAAATTCAAGTCACACGAGGAACTTATTATTTTGTGTTTCGCATTTTCACTCAGTGTTGTGAAACATCTAAGACAGCGGTAGCACTCAGTTTAAAAAAATGACACCACTGAATTTCAAACACAAACTTTGGAGTAAAAATGTCTTCCTGCTGCATGATTTTGCATTATTATTATTTTTATTATTATTATTAAGCATCTCCTGATCTGATCACCTAATGAATAAAACACAAAGAAAGCCAAAATCTGTGGATATACTCAACATACACTTAAAATTCCAACACTGGACCACTTCAAAGACAGTCAGCCCTTAGACATCTATTTGCTTTTTACAGACTGTGGCTGCTCCTCAGAGTGACTGCGCAATTTTTACATCATTCAAAAAAAAAAAAAAAGGCTTGAATTGTTTAAAAGTTCTTCCTCCTTTTTTTTGTTTTTATCCTCACATCCTCCAACAAGCAGTGCAACAAACACTGCTTATTTGGCATCAAATCAAAGATCCTTTGTTCTTTATCTCCATATCCTTTGTCATCTTCTGCCTAATTAACAGCAATAAAATCATAGGAGTGGGACATTCCTGTTCTTTATGCATGCTGATTACCCCATTACATTTCTTAGTCTCAGCAAATATTCTGTCAAAATATACTAGCTCTGGCATACTGGAAATTGCTTGCTGGGGGTTTCAAAACACCATTGTGGAGATGAATTAAATAGGAAGACTGACTGCATGGCTCAATGGTTATTGTTTATTGATCACCTTGCGGTCACGGAATCCAGAGCGTTGCTTCTTTTTTTTCCCCTCTCCACCTTCGTCTTTTTCATCCTCATCTCCACTGCTGGCCTCCACCGATTTCTCTGACTCCGTTTCGGAGTCTGTGTGTCTCCCAAAATCCGGTTCCTCTCCACTTACTTGCTCAGAGTGTCGAACAGAAGACCCAGCATCTGCATATGCTCTGGTTTTGTAAATAAATTTAACAAAAAGAGAGATCAGATTACAAAACAGATCAATACCTGGGGGACAGATCGATGTTATCTGAATAGATGAATAGATAGTTCAGCAATATGTCTTTGTGCTTTGCTCTAGTACCAAGTAGATCTCGGGAGGTATGTAGCAGACTGTGTTTTGCAGCTAGGTGTGTACTGTCGCTATGATGCTAAACAGATTGAAAAACAGAGAGGCAAAAGGGCCAGGAGATTATGTGCTCTGCTGTGTTTTGCTCATCGGTGCAGTGCGGGGAGGTTTTACTATGGCAGACTCCCACGTTACCATTTTTCTGACTAAACTGAAATTGGAATAATAATAATAAATAGCTGCACTGTCTGGAGCAGGCTGAATAATTCAGTTTAATGATACGCGTTGAAAATGAAGCCCAGGGTGAAGGCCTGGAACAGTCTCGTTCCATCAGTCTCAAATGCCCTGAGTCGCCATCCATCACTCTGCCTCCTGCAGCACAGTCAGTGTGTCCCCATAGAGCTCTAACCTCAACACCTTCTCCAGCACATTGTCTTAACTAAACAACAGGCTTTAAGGCAATGGATAGCCATAAAAACACAACAAGCAGGAGAATGAAATGTAACATGTGCTCTAAAGTCTAGCTGCTTTTGAGTACTGAGCCAAAAGCAATTCCTAATTTGCTCAATGAACCTCAAGTCCTGTTCACTGAATGCTGTCCCATAGCACAGTGCTGAAGTTTAAACACATGATGGAAAACCCACTTCAAAAAAATGGCGTGTCATTCAAGTGACAAAAAAATCAATAAAAATGAAACTCAACAAACATGTTTAAATTGAATTCCCAGTCATGCCACATTGTATTAAGCAACACTAGACAGGCCTTCAGCCGAGAAGCAATCTGCACCTTGAGCAGGCTGCTTGTAAATCACTGAGTTGTTTACACATCAGCTTGCTTCAAATTGCTTCTTAAGGAACAAATGCAGTATTTTTTTAAGACCACTATTATTTTAAGAGCAATAAAATGAGGCACAAGGGTGTAAAAAAACAAAACAAAAAAACTACCTCTTCCACAGCAGTCCAGCACTAGCAGACACACCGGTTACCCCAGCTAGGGCTGCCAGCATCAGCCTTCTCCGGCCAGACTCTCGCACTGCCCCGCTGTGATAACGCCGGGACAGCTGCGCGAGCCCCACTGAAACTGCGGACAATGCCCGCAAGTGGAACATCCTGCAGAGGGACGAGAGTAAAGGTGAGACAAAGACAGATGACACTCTTGCAGTATCGGTATGTACAATGACAGAAAAAAGCAACACACACCTATTAAATTGTGTTTCTGTTTTGTATTCTACTACTGTATGCCAAAACTGAATAAATAAAAACTATGAAATAATTTCATGTTAAGTATGTGAATACAAAGGATATGAAAATTCTGAGCTGAGTACATAGTTTCATAACTTTTATCTGTCTTAGAAATCACCAGTTAAAGCTACCTCAGATTAGAGCCCACATCAGTGCTTTGCAGAGTTTAAGTCACAGACAGATCTCAACCGTGGTAAAGAAAGTTTAGAAGCCTCGTAAGGAAATCAAAGAAAACCAAATTCATCTTGTCTTGTTAAAGTCTGAAGAGGAGCAATGAAAGCATCCTGACTGGAAACATCACAATCTGGTATGAGATGTGCACAGCAGAGACTGGATGGGTGCTGTGGGGGAATTAAACCCCCCTCAAGAGTATCCCAACCACCCATCTACACATCATAAGTGGTATTAGGGAGTTGAGCCCAATATCCACCTTGCTATCACCTGGCAAGCAAAACGGGAGTATCTGCTGCTGTAATATCAGCAGTTTCTTTCCTCATGCTGTGAACTTACTGCATACTTTAGTGCAGTTTTTTATTCAGTTTATTCATCATCATCATCATCATTTATTTATTTATATAGCACTTTAAAAACACACCTGGTAGACCAAAGTGCTGTACAATACTAATATGCACATAGTAATAAAACCAGACATAGCAATAAAGTTAAAAAAACAATAAAAAATGAAAAAATAAAAAATAAAAAATAAAAAATAAAAAATAAAATAAATAAAATAAAATAAAAATGTCAGTTACCCACAGAGTTAAAAGCCAGGGAATAAAAATAGGTTTTTAATAAAGACTTAAAAACTGGCACTGATGCAGCCTGTCTAATATGGAGAGGAAGGTTATTCCAAAGCATCGGCGCGGCAACAGAGAACGCTCGGTCTCCTCTAAGTTTCAGCCGTGACTTTGGGACCGAAAGCAGCAACTGCTCAGCTGACCGAAGGGAACGAGTGGGGACGTGGGGCTTCAACAAATCAGACAAATATATTCAGTCATTCTTTTACATTTTTATTAGCACCATAGCAGATTACATGTAGACTATATGTGCCATGATCTTGCACAAGGCTAATTATAATAAATGTTGAAACAACTTTCTGATAAGTCCGTGTGAATCAGCCCTTCATAGTCAATCTGCTGCAAAGATTATTAACCAAACAAACCTGGTCAAAGACCACACAGGTGAAGGTCTGCCCTCTGTGCTTCCTGCTCAGCACCTATTAACACCCATCCCTGTATATTTAGTGACTAATTTAAGCATTTTTTGTTTGTTTTAAAGTTATTATTTTGTAAACTCTTTGATTAAACGTATTGGACAATTGAATCATTATATATGTGTGCACACCTATATTTCATTAACTCCCTTAGTTAGGATAATAAAAACAGAAACCTGTACTTTGGCCTTAAGATTTGTAGCCACAGTTGTAGTATTTTTATTTGCTTTGATTTTGATTCCAACAAACAGCATGTCAGGCAGTCGGATTTCCCCTGTGAAGTAAGGATGCCTGATTATAGCAGAAATCAAAACTAGGATTATTTAGCTGAGATTTAACACATTTACTTAAAAAAAAACATACATCAAAAAAAATTATTAGTGGATTAGAATGGCAGTGTGCTATCCCTTTAAACTGGCCGTTGGTGGGGATGTAAGAGTGATTGGTTGTTTGCTTTTTCTACGCACTTTGTCCGCTGATATGGACTCCAATCCCAGCCAATCCTGATCAGATACGAATGTAAGATAACAAAGGAACAGACAGATAGATGGATGAACTACACATGTGGATCCATACCACAAGATCCTCTAAACACTGTAAAGCTAGCACATAGCTACCACAGTACTAAACACCTACCTTGTCCAATTATAAACCATGGAAGTCATAGGTAAGGATTTGCAGATTTTAACCCCCCCAAAAAAGTAATTAACAGTCACCTCAAGAGACAAAGCTTAGAACAATGGGAGTTCACCATTGGGATCTGCCTTCACATGGCACTGTAGACAAAATGGTTCCCTAAAAAGTCAATGTAGAAGGTCCTGGTTTTCCCCACATACCTCAATTAATAAACAACGGAAAATCAGGGATAAAACTAATTGCCACCAGTGCACCTAAGCTCCAGAACTTCATTTTCAGCTATACTGTTGCTTAATTCTTCAGTGTCACGGAAAGATGATTAACAATTAGGAAAGGGGCTACTGGTGTGTATCTGTAGCTCCCATGTGTGCACTTTTCAAACTACATGATGGAGGAGTTAACCCCACTGAGGCTCAAAGCTACCACCTGTCAATATCCTATTAACAATTCAGGCACCAACTGTCAAGCAGACTCAGCAGAAAGAACAGTGAAACATGGCACATGCTAATTGGAGTGTTCAGTAGCCCATGACAATAAGGACTAAAGGGAACAGTGAGCATGCATCCACACTATTATACTTTTTGGGACTGGGGGAAAGCCTAATGGTAAAGGAACGACACCAAAACTTTATAGAAACAGACCAAAACTCACATGATGCAACAAGAAAGCCCAAAAATGCAAGTTGTTGGTGTTGCAGAAATCTTTAGTATTAATAAACTTCTTTATATTTTAATGCCTTTCCAAAATTCACCAAGGTACATGTACAGTAAACAAAGATTTTCAAAATGCAAACTAACTAACATATTTATGACACTGGTATATCCCCACAGTTGTGTGAGAGCCAGTGAGTGTCTGCACATATGCCCACACATTCATCCCCTGAATGTCTTTCCAGCAGTTTGAAATTAGTTGGCTCCCAGAACAGCAGCTGACCAAATGTTATTTGCAACTCTGTGTTATCTAACTCATAATTACTGAGTTCACTGATGAGTGCTTTCATTTTCACTAGAATGCACTCATTTTGTCTGAGTTTTTGAATCCAGCACATTTTCATCGCAGCACTTTGCTTTCACACCTCCCCAAAAACTTCGATGCCTAGTTCAACTGGAGCTAAGACGATAGAAAGCGGTTTAAAAACTTGAATGAAGGTCTCCAAAGGTGAACTGTTAAATGCAAAGTTTGCTGAGGCGTGAGTGCTGCTGGTTTGGAAATCCAAACCAGACAGCCACCTATTCCCCGCAACCTCCACTACATTTCGATATTACGATATTTACGATATTTAAATTAAAATAAAGCCATTGTTCAAAATAAAGTTTTTAAAATATAATGCACCAGTTTTTGCATAGAAATGATATGATATCAATATTAACCAACCGTTTGCCATTTTATGCAAATATAATTACCTACATTTTCACAAAGAAGTTAGATAACAGGTCCTAAGTACAGTCAGTTAGATTTCTTTGGCATTAACTAATACTCTGTAGCTAGCACAGCAGCTCAGTGGCTACATCGTTTTGCTAGAATAACAGATTTAGGTTTGGAAACCTTTTACAGCACTTAAAGTAACAAAACTACATGTTATCAACTTCAGCAATGTTATCTATAATTCAGCTGTCTTCGGCAGCCTGTCTCTCCCAAACAACATCTCCAGCCCTACACAAAGCCAAGTGGAAAGCTAGTAATTTGTTTATTAGTCTAAAACCAAAGATGAACAGATGCTGAGTGATCTCAAGCATATGTAAGTCTCATAGCAGGTTAGTGAGTCCTGGCTATAGCACTATTTGCTCTGCTGCTGAGTTACAGCTACACCACCAAACAAAGAGTATGGGCTTTTACTCTCACTGTTTTTGCCTTTTCACAGCAGAGGCAGCAACACAGTTATTGACACTCTGAAATGCTCCTCTGTACAGAGTAACAGAACAAAACAAAGACTAAGAAAAAGTGAGATGGCAGGGAAACCACCCCAGGGGTGGTGTTGCAGCAATGTGATGTCTGGACACTGCTCCTGACTGTAACAACTATGGCAGCTATGGTGATTACTGTACTGCAGCTGAAAGAATTTGTAATGATTTTAGCTCTCAGCAGTACCTTGGGTTTTATTTGATTTTGGGAAGTAAGGCAGTAAGGTGCATTACTTAACTTTACTACACTGCGAAATATGGAGCAATGACACTTTATGTACTACAAAACTGAAGAACTAATGTCATATTTTTTGTATATTTTTTCAAATTCTGACTTGACACAATCTCGTGAATCCTTTCCTCCAACCGCCAGACAAGAAGACAAGCACACACACATGCGCCAGATTCAATTTTTTTTTAAAAAAGAAAAAGAAAAAGGGGTGAACATAAAATATGGATTTAAATTTCTTGATCTTTTTGATTCCTAGCTACTAGTTGAGGGTCACTCATTTAAACTAGTTAATAATGTTTGCTTAAATCTTTGAAATACATCTACCAAGTGAAATTAAACATTTTCAAAGGGGAAGTTATACACGCTCTGTGTAATCTCCAAATGGGAAGCCTAAAGCTTGTTCAGATAATAACTTTGTGAAAGGACACTGGAAACTAACTTGCATAAAAGCCAGTGAGCCACACTACAACAAAAACCTGCCCATTCGTTATGTCTAACTATGTAAAGAAATGAAGCAGTCAGTCCAAAATTTGCTTCTCATTCATATCTATGTGGCATATATACATTTATTCGGTTTCTACTCTGCTCTATTTTACCGTGTGCACGTTCTGTATAATGAAAAACATACATCTTTCATCTGAACAAAACAGCAAAGCTGTAAAAGAGAGAATATCATAAGGAAAACAGCATTTCATCATCCTTTCAGTCTGATCACAAACCAACAAAGAGTCCTTCAATGTACTCTTTTGAAAACCTTACATTAAAAAAGTTTTAAAAGCGTGCATATTTTGATTACAAACTAAAGGTAATTGTAAGCTGTTAGAGTTCCTGATATATATTTTTAATTAGGTTATAATGGAGTAACATCTGATAAAAAATTTTCTTTCTTTGCACCTGTACTTAACCATGCAGGAATGCTTTGTCTTGGCATGTTTTTGGAGAAATTTGAGTGCGAGACTTCATTCCTTTGGCATGCTCAAACTTTGAGTGCTGTTTTTGATTGCAATGCTTGTCTCCTCATCAACTCCATCAACGCAAGCTAAATCTGGAACACAGCAGCCACAACAAAGGGGGTGGCTGTGTTAAAGTTAAATGCTCATTATTATCAAAGTACATGTAAAAATATCCTAAACCTTGCAGAGCATGACTTAGCTACTTATTAAACTCCATCCTGTTATTACAGCTTTATAAATCCAGTGCCGCCCTCACGATATCAGGCAACTTTTTTCATGTATTTATGAGTGTTTAAAAATGATTAATTTACATCACATTTCAAGAATTCAGTATAATTTTTTGAATCCAGCACATTTTTAATTAGAGAGTTTTGCTTTTACACTTTCCCAGAAGCTCAATGCTAAGTTCAGCTGAAGCTACAATGATAGAAAACTATCATCGTAAGTCTAGTTACAAGGCACACTGGACCTGGACTTGAAGAAGAATTGTCCTCAACAATTATTCTTCACTACCTAAAAGCAAATCTTTTTTTAATATAAAATGTGTGTGTGGGGGGGGGGGGTAAATCTAAATAGCCTGTGGCATTAAAAATTACATTTTATGATCTCAGGTGAGACCACAGATTCATTCCAGTTAAACAACAGCAAATATAGCAGTTCTTTTTGCTGCTTGGGGATCTTTTTTTCCCACCCTAGGGGTACACATACACAGAGAGATGGGGTTATTTTCAGAAGTATCAAGAGCATTCAGAATTTGAAAAAGAACAGTTTGGATATATGGACCAGTACCTCATTAAAAAGAAATAACTAAAGCTTTCAGAAACTGCATATCGTTGTCAAGTGTATATCTGGGTCAGGACTTTCTCACCTTTGTTACAATACACTGGCTGCCTGGTAGCTGATTTTAAACGTACAGAAATTACTTCTAAAGCCTTACATGGCCTCTTACATACATGCATTATACATTTCCTCATACTTGTGCTCCTCAATTCAATCCAAGCTTTTAAAAATCATATATATAAAAAGACAAACATGCAGACCTGAATTTTTAATGGGTGTTTTGCGACACCCAACCCAAAAAAGCTATGTATTGTTCCCAAATAAATTCGGAAATGTTTTCTTTGGGTAAGAGCTAGCATTGCACTATCCTTTGAAGCATAATCATTTTAGTCTCTGGGTGTTTCGTGTAAACATGCAATAATAATAATCTTAGACAAACAACTGAAAGATACACCTTCCTGTGTTTGTGTTCAATATGACATGGCCCACTGTTAACACAACACCAAAAACACACACAAAAACAGCTAGCTGTCAACAACTGGCTCAAAAACACTGGTTAAGGTGATGTTAGTGTTGCGTTTGGCATGTTGAAACGGAAACACGAACAGCTAGAGCTGTTCATTTGATAGTGATCCCAGTGTTTTGTTTTTAGCCGCAAGTTAACTTCGTTGACAACAGCATGACGGGCTACAAGGTTAGCAGCTACCCGTCTAACCAATAATAAACTAAATGCTTCTATCCACTTGTTAATGTCAATATTTAGCTGGTTAGTTCGGCAGTCAAGTAATTGTTTCGTGGGGTAACTCACGCTGGCGAGCTAGCTAGTTAACGTTAGATTTAATGGCAAGTGCTAGCTCTACTAGCAGCTATTTCATCGTTTTGTTACACACTGCGTCATTACGGAGCTTTCTTATAGCTCATAGGAGGCACGGTTACTTACATAAGCAGCGATAAAAACACCACTCAGTCCAAAGTAATAACGTCTTCACCGATTCAGAGTACGTCTTTGCTCAGTGTGTCTGCAGTGATGGAGTACTGCGCTAATAGTTCCGTGTTTCAGAGAGGGTGGGACAACATCTCCGTACCAGCCCCATGCATTTCACACAGGCACCCTCCCATCATCCCTCCGTCCAGGTTTAGGCGGAATTACAGTGTAAGTACCGGAAAATCAAAAGTCTTGTGGGGACTTTAAGTTGTCTAATCGAATAGGTACATTATGGTCCCCAGCACAACTGTTTTACAATTTTTTTAATAGGGCTTACAGAGAAGGGTCCAAAAAGAGAAAATATTCAGAGAGTGGCAGTTCTCTTTGTGAACAGACAGACTGCTTCAAGGGAAGGCAATGCACTCAACTCACTCAAATAACCACTCTTTACAAGGAAGGCATGCAGAAGAGCATCTGTGAACACACAACACACTGCTACAGCTGCATAGGACCTCACCAAGTGGGACTCTTATTAGCTCAGAACAGGAAAGAGGCTGCAATTGACACAAACTCACCAAAACTGGACAATAGAAGACTGGGGAAACATCACCTGGTCGGACAAGTCTCGGTGTCTGTTCTAACAGTTGGCTGGTAGGTTCAGAATTTAGTGTAAAGACCATGAAGGCGTGGATCCATCCTGCCTCACAGCAGTAGTTTAGGCTGCTGCTGCTGGTGGTGTAATGTTGTGAAGGATTTTTTTTTTAACCAACTGAGCCTCATTTAAACACCACAGCATAGCGTACCATCCTTTTATGACCACAATGTACCAATCTTCTGATGAGTACATTTAGCAAGATAACGCACCATGTTGTACAGCTGAAATAATCTCGAACTGGTTTCTTGAGTATGACAATGAGTGCACTTTACTCAAATGGCCTCCACAGTAATAAGATCTTAATGCAATAGAGCATCTCTGGAATGCAGAAGAACAGGAGGGTCGCTTCATGGGTTTGCGGCCCAAAAATCTGAATCAACTGTGTGATGCTGTCATTCCAATATGCCCCAAAACTTCTGAGGTACTGTTTCCAGTACCTTATTGAATCAATACCATGAAGAATTCTGAGGGGAAAAGGGCTCCTACCCAGTACAAGTAAGGAGTACCGACTAATGTTAGGCCTAAATACAGATTCAACAATTCTATTTCAGGTTTAAAATTTTAGAATAAAATAAATTTCATTTGGTATTATGTAACAATATTAAACTGAACTGAAAGAGAGTGTCTGATTTCAGTCATATGTCTTTATAGAGTTCCAGATTAAATAACGAGCCTCTCCACAGTGTGCCAGTTATAATTGTTGCCTTGAGAGCCAACATATCTGGTGGTTTGCATGCATAATGTGAAAGGAAAAACTGGAGAGCGGCTGAGCTTGCCTTGGGACGTTTCATGACTGCAGGCTTTTGTCACATCCACTAACAATGTCACCCAAATTTCACAATGATGCACAACCTAGGCCTTTAGAAATGTCAGAAGAGTTCTAATAATATTAATTATTCTCATTAGTCAGACTTAGATTGATAACATTTATCCCATAGCTACTAAGTGAAATGAATGAACACGCAAGATATATCTGAAATTGAACACACAAGCCTTAAAGACGTTATATGTCCACCTAACAGCCTCAGGTCATACAATCTTTGCATTACATGCAGTAGGATGCAATGCTTATGCAACCAGGTGTCATGGCTTAAACTATAAATTTATAATAACTCAGCGAAATGATTCATTGAGTCAGCTCTCTATGATTGTTTGTGTCTCTGTCTGTGTGTGTTGTCTCAAACAGGTGATACAAACTTGAAGTGATTATCAACAGTATAATAATAACACATGCTCACACACCGCAACTAATATTGCTGCCTTCCTCCTTTGCAAATTGTCACCCATTCCCCTTCCTTTTATCTTTTCATAAAATCTTTGTTAGAACAAATTGTATCTGTGCTGTCTTTTAGTCTACAGTTTTTTGTTTTTTCTTAAATAAGGGACACTGTTTAAATATGCCTGCAGCTCCTCAGCATAGAGTTCATTAGGACTCACAATGTATCACCAGAATGCCACAATATAAACCTGTCAAATACTGAAATCTCAAATTGGATGTTATTAGTTTTACTACAATAACCTCAGCGTCACCTAGAACTCCACAGCAGTGCTCTTATTCATATTGACTCCTTCATTTACCCATAAACATGTATAACATGAAAGTTGGTTTATAACATTTTGTACAAAATTAATGGGCTACAGTTCAGAGAATGGAAATGGAGTTTCTATGAAACTTGTGAGACAAGAAAAAAAAGAATGCATGCAGTGCAAATGTCAGCCTACATATAAATAAATATGAACATCCAGGCCAAAAATGTCTCTGTAGGCATGGAAGCATATTCAGAAACATGTCTTCCTTCCACTACTGATTAAAGCCATCCTGCAAATGTGGCAGTGCAAAGGTGGAGCAGGAGATAAGACCAAACCTCAACTGTTTTTAGAAGGATGTTTGGACACTGTTGTTAACTCTTTTAATTTTGGTTGGTTTAAGAGGGTGTCACACTGTTGAGAACCACACTGAGGAACACCTTTGTAAATCCATGAAGGTGTGTTGTTCATCTGCAACAACAACAACACCTTCTTTTTTATTCTTTTTTTGACATGAGGACAAAAGCTGGCTCCACTTACATCAGTCTTATTTCTCTGACGTATTCCACGTCTGCACACCCATGCGTGCTGTCTTTGAGCGTTACTTCTTTCATAAAACCACGGGCGGAGCTCTTTTGTATTTTCACGCTGGGCGACATATCATTCAAGTACAGACATGTGTGAACACTCATATTTACGTGGCAAGCAAACACACCTCATTTTGTACTCTCCTCAAATCACTCATCATGACCTTGAGAAATGGTGGCAGAGGGTGTTTCAAATCTGTACCGTCTCTATTAAAATAAAATTAAAAATTCAATCATATGAGGATAACCGGGGAAAAAAAAGATTACTGTCAGCAGTGGTTTTATTTGAGTCGCACAAATTTAGTGCTGTAGAGACTTGTCATGTCCAATTTATATCAGTAATTTAATTTTTATTTTAATTTGTGTATTAACACGAGTGTCTGAGTGAAATTAACTGGGGTATGATTGAGATTTTCCATAAAGTGTTTTTTTTCCCACTTTGGTTTGGATATATCTAAATACTTAGTTACTTTCAAAAGGAATGGTGTCACCTGGTCTTATTTTCTTGCACCTGCAGTGTTAGTGTCTTTACGTTGGTGATAACTCACCCGAAGTATCATAACTGTAGATTTTGAGGAAGATAAGAAGTTGTGCTGTTACAATAATGTGGCATGTAGGGCATTTTAGGTTACACTGAGATCAAACACCACGGTCTGATATGTATAGCTTCTCTTTATTAGCTGATTTAATGCTGTGGACACAGTTTGGAGTACAAACAAATCATACACGTCTTAGCTCTAATGAAATCTAATACATGCAGGTAGCTTTTCTTTGCTGCAAGCTCTTTAGTTTACACTGCTGACGCATCATGTGCAAATGCACCACCGCCGTGACACAGTTAGAGCAGACGTCTAAAGGTTTATTTGAGCCAGTGCTCGGTAGTGTTTGGCACCACACAAAAGATCCGCCCTGTGAATCGATGCAGGCTTGAGGCCTTGAGCAGATCCTTGTCCATGACTGGGAATTTGCATTTAAATTGCATCACCCACACAGCCTGATGCAGTGCACCTGAGGAAGTACAGAAGGAATTGGGATGAGTTCAGGAGCAATGACATACTGCTACTGTATTTGAAATAAATACATTATAAAAAACATAAGACAAGCAACAAAACAACGAATTTGACTCATTCCTTATCTTTCTGCTCCTTACTTTGGATCTAAAGTTGTGATAAGAAACCATGTGATCACATAAATCACTGCGGTGAATTACACAAAATGTGTTTGTTTTTGTCTTTTAAGAGTTGCCTATCTGGACTCACCCTTGACCAACACAGGTGTGGTAGGTGGTATTATATGATGGGCTTGGTCAAAGATTACAGACAAAAACAGGTTGCATTCCACGGTGGGGAGTCTCCTTGACATTCATTGACCAAACAGACCCATTAGCACTCCCATTAGCTGAATTTGCAGTGGATGGATGATTCTCCAGAAAACAGTGCACCTCATAAACTGCTTGCCCCATTGAACGGCCACAGAAGCTCTGAAATGTAATGAAAGCCTACCTGTTTAAAAGCCGATGAAGACCAGTTCACTTATATTTGATCCAGGAACACAAGTGTGACTGAAGGACAGGTTATATTTGATATTTGGCTATAGATGGATAGTGTGACGAGTGACAGAAAGACATTCAGACAGGTTGCACTGTGCACTGTGTTAAGTGTGAAGCTTTAAGAATGAAACCCTCTTTTTAAAAAACAACAAAAACATAGTACACATGTTTTCTTATTTGGTTAAACACATTAGACATAAAAACAATGATTTTCACCGAGATGTGTGTATATAGTTCCTTCACCCATGCCACTATCACCAGACTTCTTTTTTTTTTTGAATTGCAGTAGGGTATATTGTCACTGGAGACAGGTGTACTGCAGTCTTCGCATAACATACATTTTTTTGAACTAGTGCGCACAGAAGTGCATTATCTTAGCACACTGGTGCAACACTGGGCATGTGTATATCATAGTCCAGCCCCGCAAACCCGCCCACCCCTCCCTCTGTGCTTCTTCGGTGCCTCTCCGTCCGCCCGCCCGCAGCAGTCTCCTTCACGGCGAGCTTTCACTACAGAGATGGCTGTGAAAGTGTGTAGATCAGTACTCCTCTTGTCCCGGAGCAGCGGAGCGGTGGCCAGCAGCCGCCCCGCACTTGTTGTCTCTTCACAGCGGCATCATCAGCATATAAGACCGGTAAGTCCCAGGACGTCTGAGACAGCTCCGAGAGAGAGAGAGAGAGAGAGAGAGAGAGGGGTAGGGACCGAGCTGGCGAGGCTGGACCGGAGAGAAGGCAAGCGGGGCTGGCTAAGGAAGTGAAGCTAACTAGCGTCAATATCTCCCCCACTTCATTTATTTCTTTGAGGTCGAGCTTCACGTAAAGGTGAGGCACACGACGAGTCATGATACGTATCCCAACCTGGTGTCGCGTGGATATTTTAATCCACGGTGGGACGTAGAGGTTTGACAGAGAGGCAATGCAGCTTTTTGGAGCACTTGAAACCCATCGACACCCCGCTGCTGCTGCCCCGCCGTTTACTGTAACTAGCCTTCAAACATTCGCCTCTCAAATGCTTCATAACCCGTGATTTAAAAAAACAAACAAACCCAAAACCCAGAAGAAATCATTCAACTTTGCAGGCATATGTTAATCCCAGTATCATTCTGATCAGCGAATATGAATTAGAATAAGACCCAGTTTGAGCTTCTAGGTTGCAGTACCTGCTAGGGTTGGTTTGACTGTGGAAGGGTATGGATGCCTTATTTTTTGTGCTTTTGCAGTAAAGGTGTGATTGAGAGCCCGTGGCTGATGGTTAGCCCCATCTCTCTGCTATTACCTGATGTGTGTTTGTGCAGCAGCAGAAACTCAGAACAATGAACATCTGTCCAGACCTGGAGAGGAAGTTGTGCTTGTGTGTGTGTCTGCAAGAGAGCTGAAGAGAGTTATCCATAGATGCACTCAGTGTTTATCCATGCACGCATATGAGGCTTCACAGGAACATGGAAGTCTGTACTTGGATGATGTCAGACTCTCCAGCCGGCCTGCTGTTTCTCCCCTCCCTGTGGGTGTTTCCCCATTCATCAGGGAAATCCTAGGTATTCCTGCAAGCTGATGCAGGTCTTTTCTTTACATGGTCACTGTAGTAATGGATGCACCCTCAACAATGCTCACAATAACAGGAAGGCAATTGCGTTTACAGAGCTGTCACTACCATGCAATAGTTGCACAGCGTTTTCCTGCCTCCGTCACCCCCGCCCCTCCCCCCTTGTCAGAAGGGGGTGTCACAGAGGCAGAGGAAACTGTGAGTCTTTCCAGCAGCAGCCTGAGGAGGGAGGAGAAGCCCAGGATGGAGTTCTGGGAATGTGGAAGTCTTTGCAGTAGTTAGAAGTACTGATGTAATGTTTTGAGAGTTTTGTTGTCTTTCTCTCTATCTCTGACACCATCTTCAGGCACACTTTCCACAGGCCTTGTGAAATTAAATGAGGCTTTCCTTCTCAGTGAAGCAGGCCAGCCCGGAGGTTAAGGAGCTGTCAGAAGAGACACACGCACTCCATATCTCCACACTAGACCCACTGTGAACTGTCTCCCAGTGTGAACTATTACAGTGAACAAATTTGAGTCTGAATTGATATTCTTGGCCTCTTCCATCTCTAAGAAAGCCTTAACTGTTTTAAGCACGTTACTACTCACTGTCTCTTGCCAGAGTTGGCCGCTAATAAATTTTCATTTTATTTCAGGCTGCCCAGGTTTGTAGTGTTGTTTGTCTGTCATATTGTGTCTCCGTCCAGTGAAGCGTTGCTGCGGCGGCCCCTAACGCGGGCCTGTCACTTTGTGACAGCCAAGCCTCTGTATTCATTTGTGAGTCTTCCAGTGGAAACCCTGTTTCGGCACTAGTGTTGATTAAAGCTGCAGTGGGATGCATACAGTTTCCATGCAGGCTGTATGCACACGTGTTTCAAAGAAGACCTAAATATGGTGTCTAGAGCCTAACTTGAAATGTAGAGCTGTGTAATGGCTCTGATGATGGGGCTGCAAAGGAGACAGTGTACTCCATATGCTTGCATTTAACCTGCACTAGATTAATATTGAGCCAGCTGTCATATATGATGCTGCTTTCCTGATGTGTAGTAGGAGTGGCGAGTCACTGGGAATACTCCTTGTAAAAGGGTTATAAATCAGTCAGGAGTTTCTGTACTGTGAGATAGTCAATATGTTCATATCTTGCATCTAAAATATGTGATTTAATGGAAAATGTGGCAATAAAAGGCATTAAATATTGTTTTTTGTACTCATTTACTTACATTAAAGCTCCTATGTTCATTAAAACTGAACAGCTGGAGACTAGAGCAGCTGGGGCCGGGGGGCCGAGGCCCGCTCCTGGCTTTTAATCCAATCAGTAAAGGAGTAAACTAATTTATCCGTGCTGCCTTCACAGACTCAGCTCTGAACTTGTCCGGATTAGTGTGATAAGAGAGTGACTCTAAGCTTGTGGCTGTGCTAAGGGTGATAAGATAGCTGAATGACTGATAGACGTGTCCGCAATGGCAGTTCCATCAATGTTATTCTACCATTCACGGACAAACTGGTTTCAGACTCAGCGATCCAACATTTACAGACTGAGGGGGGAAACAGGTATATGGTATGAAGTGATGGGGGAAATGTCCATTCGGCTGCCATTTATCTGCTACTTAATGAGTCCAGTCTTCAGTTTGAAGTCAGATGATTGGCAGGTGTATGACCCCATGTTGTGTGAAAAATAACTGATGGCAATTCAGAGACCGTTTGTTTATGACATTTGGGTTTTACAATGATGATCTTCGTTTCTGTTCTCGGATGTTATCACATCATGGCCAGTAGCTCAGCAGGAGAGAAGTGATAATAATGTGTGGTCAACATAGCTGATATTGGATTACTATCTATACACAGGGGCGTTTTTAGTGGGATGAGTTTTTCTTGGGTGAGTGGGTGAGAAAGCTGATCTGAGTTTTCTCGCAGGGCTTTCATTGTCTTTGTAAGTGACGGTTATCGTGACGCTAAGTGATTTCACTTTTATAAAGTCCTGTTTTAGTTTTATCAAAGATGACCCAAAAACCTAAAAACCTGAAGTGAAACCATGTCAGAAAGATACATGAAAGCAATTCATGCAACACATCCCATATGAAGAATCTGAAAGAACCGTCAGCAGTGCTCTTATTGGTTTGGCTATATTCAGACTGTTTTAAAAGTTTGCAGTGTGACTCGACTTTTAGTCTAAGCCATATCTGTTCCTATTATGAGCTTGAAAAACTGATTAGCCAAGATCACTAGCACCAGTGTTTATGAGTTTGAGATAGTGAGCTTCAGAGTAATGAACAGGAAATAACAACGAGGCAACCAATCTTGTTTTGCCAGACGGGCATGTTAGTTTACCCCGATTCACTGGGAACCTATCTTAGTCAAACGGGTGTCTTGAGACACTGTGACTGGATTCACTACCCACTAACGTATAGACATTGTTCCAAGCTGTGACCTGCATGCATTTGTGCAAAATGTAGAGTTTGAGTTTTTTTGGTTTTGTTTGCATAAAATCTGTCCAAAAATCATCTGGTTATTAACAGAGCAACACTGTGTGAAAGGGCGAAACAGGTAAACCAGATAATAACATGCCGGTTGTGCCAGTTGTTATGTCGTGCCATCCACTCTTCCTGCCAATCCTGATTTAAACGAACAAATAAAGCGGGGAAGAAGTAAATGTTGTTAAAATACACAGCATGCCAAATTGACAGAAAAGGATTTCCTCTAAATAGATTTTCCTCATTCCCAAAAAGATATTTACCAAGTTCGTAGTTACTTCCTGAAATCTCTTGATTGTTTTTTTTTTTTTTAGAGCAAAAGTGGCTTCTGGGTATATATCATGCGTCTTTATCAAAACAAATCCAGCAATCAGGCCAAGCCAAGCACCCACAACAGTTTAATTTTTTGGGCCAGCATAAAATCAAAATAGTGCATTTACTCAAGGTTGAGGTAAACGTGCATGTAGCCTAATAAAAGATAAAGAGTTAATTTAGAGATGAGCTGAAAACAAAGAGGTGCATTTCCTCATTTAGTTGAAGCAAAACGTATCTAGGTTGTTAATAATTAAGCTGACATGACAGTAAACTGGTACCACTGTGGGTTATATTCTGCCAGGGACATGAACTAGTCTGGCTGGGTCTAAATGCGTCTCAGTAACTCATAACACCAGAATGTGGACGCTTACTCGCTCTGAAGCTTCAGGCAGTACAGACTTATGTCTCTTTCCTGTCTGTAAGGCTCATGCTGCAGCACCTTTCCTGGCATTTCGTGGCAGTGTCGTGAAAAGATCATGGATTATCTTAACACCAGACAAAATGACAAGTGTGTGTTGTCATCTTATTACGGTGATGAAAAGCTGATAGCTTTAGCGGCCGTAGTAATGACAGAGCTCCTGTCAGCTCTGGTGGCGGTCACCCTGTCGAGTGGTAGCCAGAGTAATTTCCAGGGTCTGCTGTGGTTCAGGAGTTATGTGGCGGATTGGCCTTTTTTCCATCTACAGATTTCGGCAGGGTGACTCACTGTGTCTGTTACAGTTAGGTCGACAAGTTTGTGAAACGGTTCAGCTAAAACAGGAGTGTCAAACATAAGGCCCAGGGGCCAGAATCAACCAGCCAAAGACTCCACTCTGGTCAGCGTAGCAGCTTTGGAAAATGTGAGGGATGATATAAATTTTAGACTTTTAACTGTGTTTTTCAAATTTTCCTACTGAACCAAAGTAAATAAGTAATAGATAAACAATTAAATAACAAAAGCTAACAAAACGTTTTCTGAGATTTTCCAGATATTTTTCCTACAGTTTCAACCCAAAGCAGCATTTCTTCATCAGGTTGATGAAGAAATGCTACGTCAACATCAGTACATCTCAGTTTTTCTGAGACGTACTGGCGTTGACGTAGCATTTCTTCATCAATTTGAACTTGCACTTGTTGTTCTTATATCAAAATCTTTCATAGATTAAATGTGTAGTTAAGCTTATTTACACTGACAGGAGAGTTTGACTGGTCAAAATTTGCTGAGAATTTCATGTCAAAAGCACCTTTAGAAATGTGTTCACTTACAAGAAAATTTGTGATGTGTCCAATATTATTTTGTGTGTGAGTGAGTGCACGTGTACCTGTGTGCATGTGTGTGGATGTGCTAGGAGGCGAAGCTTCTCACCCGCTGTGTTCATTCACACTGCTTCATATCTTTTAGCAAACTTGCTTTCTAGTTGACGCTCACTGGCCCTTAATGATCCGTGAGCTGCTGAGAGCACAGGCACACGGCCCATAGCAAGAAGCGTGTTTGACATTTTTTTTCTTCTTTCTGAGGTTTGTGTGCGCCCCAGAGAAATCACCCAGTGCTCTCTTTTTGGCTGCTGTCTCTGCCTTGTTAACCCACTGTGGGCTGCCCCACATGGGATTTTTTTCTGTTCCTACTGCTCTATTTACACACATACACTCACAAATGAACATGCAGTAAAATTTGTGTAACATTACATATGTATGTCATTGTTTGTAGTATAATAAGTACAATTCTGTAAATATAAAAAAGAAACTTAAGATATTCTTTTCATTTCTCTACAGTGTACTGGCTTCATTTTGGAGAGTATTGCTTTAAAATACAGTCGTAGGTTAGTCCTGTTAGAAGGATGCCGTAGAAGCGTGTGTGCCTAATGTTCTAAATACTCCAGCTGTGAATTTTCTAACTACTACGTTCTGCATTACTGCCTTTTAAAAAAACAAGGTGAACTTTAGCAAATTCATCGGCATAAAGAGGGAAAAACAAAACAGTTTTTAGGCTCTGAGGAGCTCCAATCATTTGCAGCCTGTTTGCTGTCTGCTGTGTTATGTATTTAGCGAGTGTGGTCGCTACTGTAGCACTCGATCTGTTTCCTGTTTTGCATTTACCGTGCAGTTATTATTTTAATGATCCAGCACCTTACTGTAGCGAGGATCTCCATGCTTCAGTTATGGCCTCATTACGGTGACGTTTGGCATTGCAATGGGTGAGACTGTCGTGATGGACAAAGTCCTCATTAGTAATCCGGATGGCATTTCATCCTTGAAGTGGAAAATGACTGGCGAACCTCTGCTGTTGGCGTAGACTAATTAGCTGCTTTCCATGTTTCTGTGTGGCCCAGCGTGTCTGCAGTCAGGTCTGAAAAGGACATTAAATTAGGCCAACTTGCGTAATGTGATGATGGATGGAGGCATCGCTTGGTTACCCTCTCCCATCTCAGATCGGGGGGCTTGTGGCATCCTCTGCCAGGAGGGCAGGTTGCTACTAGAGCCCGAAGGTCATCAGCTGCCCTGCCTTTCAGGCCATTAGTTATGAGATTGGTCTCATTATTGTGACAAATCAGTGGGAATGCTGGGTCCAAATGAGCAGTGTAAATTAGACCGGGCAGATTTAGCTTGTGTGAAGGTCGGCTTTACCCGAATTCGTCAAAAATATGTGACAGTTATGGGAAACGGTTTCCAGACTCGCGTGTTGTCCCGTCACTTTGTTAACCTATACTTCACTTTTGCTGCGCTGAAATCATTGCTTTGTCCACAGTCATTTTCATGGCATCGTCATGCGTAACCGGGGTAAATTCTTACCTGGACATTTGCAACCTGTCACAAACCAGTTCAGAAGAACTATGAAGAGTCTGGAAAATACAGCTTGGGTTGACCTTTCCTTCTGGAAATATTGATCGGGTATAGCATCGTTTATTCAAGTTCATGGTGAATTAAGAGCAGCTGCAGAGTTGGATGGATGTTGTGTAGACACATTGACAGTCTGGGGTGACAATTAAATAAAAAAAGAAAAGAGTGGGTGCTTTCATTTCATTAGGATGTAAATTGCACCTCATGAGTGCAGTCTTTCTCCTCCTTTTGCAAGACTTTTGTTTGCATATGACCATGGAGTATAAACGTCTCACAGCTGCTTCCTGTATCTTGAATTTCTCATATGAGTCCAGTCATTGTTGGATTCTCTGAGCCGAGCCTGCCCAGTATTACTTTCTAGAGTTTATAAATGACAGGTTTAGAAATTACAGTTTTTCAGTGAAATGCAGAAAATAACCAGGGTGGTGTGAGGAGAATCGCGACTGCTCGACAGGTAGCAGGAAAGAAGAAACTGGGATATCAGTCAACTGTGAGGCAATTCTTAATTACAAATGGAAGCATGTGCGAATGAGCCCCGCTTTGCTGATGGAGTAACGTTTGGAAAGTGGTTCAGAGGAACGTTGGGAATCTATGATGTGAGGATTCCCTTGGCCTCAGGCTCACCTTTATTTCACAGAACAGAAACTAGCTGCTTCCCTTTACAACTTTCCCATTACTTCGACAGCAGAACTGGAAAGATTCCTGCATGTGTCTAACTCTGGAACCGTCTTTGCTTCGAAATTGGAGTTTTACTCAGAAGATCATTATCCAGTTTCCAGGAAACTAGTAGATGTATAAATAAAACAAAAAATATTGTTGCTTGGAAGCACTTTTGTGACTTCCAGGGTACCTTTTCAGAATTTATTTTGCATAGCTTTAGATGCACACTTCCACACGGACTCTTTCATGCATTGGTAAAGTAGCACATTTTACATGCCTGATAAAGCATAGTAACTTTGTAAATTATTTATGTATATATTAGAGTCTCTTGGAGGAATAGGTAGTACATTACTGGCCATTCACTGCACAGTTGTGCTCCTTTAAGTTATAGTTTAACCAAAATAGAATAAAAGATTTTGGAGGCAGCCCTTGAAAGCCAACTAAGGCGTACAAATGACTCAGTGGATTCACTTTCCAAGCGGAATCCCGACAAACTTAAACAAGGCTAATAGCACTCTTAATTACTCGGGCCCCTCACGACGGCACACACACAAACACTCGCACAAGCTCATAAGCAGTCCTTTTGTTCCTGCTGGATCGATGCTCGGGGTTAATGGCACGAGAGCTTGACATTTTCGAGCTGGCTGCACGTCTTTTGTCCCGGTGATTTTTAGCGTGTGAGCCAATGTCTCCTCTGATAAAGCCAGCTGATCTCCTAGAACTGGACCTAGAACTGCTGGGGGGAAATTTGCATGTGTTTCAGAGTTTATCTGTATGACAAAACCTGCTCGTGCTGTGTTACTAGTGAAGCGAGGCCTTCACCAGTCATGGCTAAAAAGGATACGAGGGCCACTGTGACATCATCCTTGTGTCGAGGTCATTGCGGGTAGTGGTAGCGCGTGTCGACCTAAGAGAAATTGTCTCCTCATGGTGGCTCAGTGTGGCGTGATGTCTGCTGGTTGTTGTTTCTTTTCAGCATTGCCTCTATTTGCTCCTTTTACCCTCACGGTCGCCATGCATTAGCCACAGCTGTCAGAACAGAGTTTTGTAGACTTCCGCTCATGTACTGATACTTCATGCTTTGGGCCAAAAGCAAATTAAAGAAGCGCTCAGATTTGATGTGCGTCGTCCTCAAGAATATTCTAGCAGGGAAGATTATGTAAAAAGTCTATTTGTTTACACAAATACAACTATTTTTAGAGGAGTGCTTTAAAAGCACACTTCAAGATTCACATGATTTTAAACAAACAAATAAAGACGACCAAGAATGTTTTATTATTTTGTTATATAATAAATCAATCCTTATCTCATATTAAATCAATTGTACTGTGGACTCCAATAGATTTGGAGGCTGCGGAAGTCCTTACTTTTCAGAATAATCTCATCTTCCTCTCGTGTCCTCAGCTTGTGTGTTTCTTGAGCTTCATTTGTGCTTGCTCTTCTTTTGTAGCACTCGCTAGATAGTTGCTGGAATAAATACCATGATGGCAACTTTATCGCCATCTGCATGCGTGACCACGTGATGGGAATGAGAAGAAGGAAAAAGGATGTGTAGAGTGTGAGAGCAGAACTGTGGGGTGCCATAACGTTCATAATGATCTGTTTCTGCGAGGCACGAGCAGGAAAGAAGTCTGCAGCAAATGAAAAATTAGCTTGCTTTATGTTATTATGCATTAAATTGCCAAATCTGATTTAATTATTCAACAATTTAGCACTTGATCCCCCAGAGCTCCAAAGGGCTGACTCGCAAACTTCAGTTCTGGCCCCGTTTGCTTTTGCACCACCGGCCCGCTCTCTGTCTGAAATGAGCCGCCTGTGTTTTGTGAAGGATGCTTATGACATCCCCATTACACCACTAGAAGTCAAGATGTGAGCTTCAGCTGAGATTGATCAGAGTCTGAGCACATCCGGGGAGTCAATGAGCCCCATAAAACAAGACACTCTGTTCGGCCTGGCGCCCAGTTTGTTTGCACTGTGATTACCCATATTGTACCGGTGCCATGGTAGACACAAGCGCACACATGGGGGTTTCACCATGGAGAAGACAAACAAAGATGCACACCTCTGTCCAACAATGGACTCCAAGCCCTCAAGTCCCATTGTTATATTTATAATAGGCTGGAACAGATAGAGACAAATATATCTTCACCAGGACACAGCAAGGGCAGCTTAGTAACCTAAGCTCATATTTTATTTTTTTAATTTTTTTTTTTTGTGTTACTTTTTGTGTCCGCGCATGGCTTCACAAGCCCTAATTCTAACAGTTTTCCTGCTGATAGAAGCCCCTCTCCTCTGAATTCTCAATTGCTTGTTTTAAATGAATCGGGAGTCTGAGCTTTGAGCCTTGTCTCTTTTAATTAACTCCTATATCAGCACTAGTGGGTCAATGACTGGAGACGCGTGTGGATTAAACATAACTGATCCAGAGAGCTGAACTGAGGTATTGGACAGGAGACAAAGCACGGAGGGGTTATGTGGTACACTATGGGTGGGGTTTTAGAGGCTCGTTCAAACCAACAGGGTCACTGTAATGGTGCTCTATACTTCTGCGTGATCATGAGGTTTTGACCTGATAATCTCATTATGATGATATTGTGCCAAGCGTCACGGGGCCTGTGAGATATAGCCAAATTATAATATCACACTATATATGAGTCAGAGAAGTGTTAATGTATTGCTGCTGTTGATAAACTGTGCATTAAACACTGGTGAGTGTTTTTGATTTATTCTTGTACCCTCACTGCTGACCACATCCCGTTCAGATTAATCCATCTAGTCTCCTTTTCGCTGGATGAACGACTCTTTTGAGGGATTGGCGTATTATCAGCTCAGCAATAGTGTTTGTAGTAATATGGATGACACACTGTCAATATCTGCATTTCAAGTATTTATTTTCAGGTGAATGCAAGAGCACGACTGGAAACCAGATCTGTGTGCAGGTAACACGAGATTGTTTTTTGTCGAAAACTTTGTATTATGCAATGATTTACAAGCTCGATGGCCCGGGTGGCTCAAGTTGATATCCCACTGGGCTGAAAAACACTAGGTAATTTTTTTGAGATGGAAACCTTTTAGATAGAAACATAAAAAGCATATAACAGGAATACAGAACCAGGCAAATGTTGTAATTTAATACTTCACCTGTTTAGCCGCTGTCTATGTTCCTGCTAGATCAATATTTAACACATGAGAACAGTGTTAACAGTGATTTTGTGCTTTCTAGCTGGTACAGAGAGAACTAAACCCCTACTGTGCGTGCAGAGATGCACCTAAACCAATACAGCTCCATTATGCTGTCTGTGCCGCACACTGAGTGTTATAGCGGCTGAAACATTAATTGAATGCAGCATTAACACCCCCCCCAATCGCCTGCTGGTTGAAGTCGCTGGGGTTAACAACATTTCCAGCAGAAGCTCTAATAATATATAATGTCATATTACACATTCTTATTGCCCTGTCTAGAATTTTTCATTTAATGTGTGCATAAACTATACAAAACTTTGTAAATTTAAAAGCACTATAAAGCAGTCCTGGCCATTAGCTTGAAACAATGACCATAATGAATCAATACATTCAAAAATTACTCTTAGTTGGCAGATGCCTTGCATGTATATTGTCACCTGATTCAGATTCATTGGCCAGTGCATCACGGCCTACTCGCCAATCCTTTAGAAAACGGTGTTCTGTCCTCTTCTTCTATGGGAAATGTCAGAGAGGACTTGTGAGACGATGTGTGAGAGATACAATCTGCTCTCTTCTCAAAGGCACCTCTGGGAAGCAGGGCACTGAGTGAATTGCTTATGTAAATAGCTCTGCTGCTATAATCCATTGTTGATGATGCCTTTGACTGCAAGGCTGATTTTTAGAAATGCTTTAGTTCTTTGGATCAAAAGAGCGCTTTACCTTTTGACTCTTGACAGCAGTATCAGGCCGTCAGTTCAAGACGGAGCATTTAATAGTAGATCAGCACCTCTGATACGGTGGAATAAAAGAATTGCAACTCAACAAGTCTTGTTAGCTGTCGCTGAGTAAGTGTGTTTGCCAATGAAAACCGACATCCGTAATTGTTGCTTTCGGTCATTAAGTTAATGCAATGCTGTTTGCAGGAACGTGTCTTCTTTATAGCGCAGCTGCGCTGTGATAATAATATGTGTGATGTTCATGCGGGCTAATGCTAATTAGCAATAGCTGCACGATTCAAGAAGACCTTTCCCTCGAGCTGTGAGAGTGTGTTCAGGCTGTGGCTGTTAAAGGCAGAGATGCAGAGGCCCGTGAGATGCTCAGATGATGGGATCAGGCTGTGCATTGTGTCTGCTACAGCAATGCAATGCTAGTCCAGCACTTTGTTCTGTGACGGGCATGGAAGGGGATGTTTATTAATTTATACACATGTAACTGTGCAACCCCCCCTCCCCGCCCCCCCCCCCCCCCACCACACACACACACACACACTCACACACACACACACACACACTACACACACACACACACTCACACACACACATATATATGTACATTGTGGTAGAAGCTGCTGACCTTAAAAAAACATTCATGGCGTTTTCATCGTTATTCCACACACGGAGGTCAAAAAGCAGCAGACTGTGAGTCCCGTGACCTTCTGTCAGAGGAGGTTAGCGATGACCCTCGCTGCCTTCTGTCTGCACTCTGCTGTCTGCCGTCGTGCATGTGTGCACATCCTGCCTGCCTCGCATCAGTTCTGAACACAGAAGCGAGCGTCTTCCAACTTCACTCACATAAAACCTGCTTTCCTCTTGTGAGGCTGGAGAGTGTTAGTCAGCTGTTTGTGTGAACGCTCGTTTAAAGACTTTGTTTTGAAATGAGGCTGTGAGGGGGGAAAAAAAACCAAGCAGCGTAGAGAAGTGGAGATACGAGACATTTCCATTCTCACTACACTGTTACTCATCTTTTGTCGGCTAGCTGGTGGTCATTCTATAAATAGTATTGAGGAGATGGCGGCCAGGAGACTTTGTTGGAAAATGTATTTCCATGGAGACAGTTTTCATTGCACTTTGTGATTAGAGGCTCTTTATGAAGGGATTGTAGATGATGTAAGGTTAAAGTATGTATTGTTGCCGGGACAGTTACAGCAGAAAAAGGAAGCCGGTTTTACACAAGCTCGTTACTCAGCTGAAGCACTATCCCCATTTTAATTTGGAAACGACATGTGGACATTGCAAAGTCTGCAACACTATGACTCGGCTACCACAGACACATCCACAAACGGCGTGCAAAGCAAATACTACTTTACTTCTTTTTTCTCCCTGCATGCAAAATGTGTGGGAAGACAAACACCGATAAAAATCGTATTTTCATAGACCAGACTCTGAGAGCAGCGCCGGAAAGCACTGGAATCTCGGGACTCGCAAAGTGCCTGTATAAGGACCATGAATGTGCTCCTTGATCACATGCTCCATGATCTTGTTGTTAAGGTATTTAAATGTGGCCACATGTCCAGCATGTGGCAGCTACATTGAATTATCCCAATCTTTTTTTCTCTGCAACTGTTTCCTTGTTCAGCCATTGAGTGTAGCTGTTGTCTCTGGGGCATTGATCTAAGTGTGGGTGGGGCACTTCCTAGTATAGAAAAAAACTCAGCTCATACACTGCCCTCTGTGTCTTCTCTGGTGTTTTGCCTGCTTTGCAGCCCATCTGCTGAAGAGCCCTCAGATGTTCCTATTATAAGCAATAAGACGGCAATTGCCCATCAAAGACAGGTTAAATCTCCATTTATTCCTCTACATAGGCACTGCTTACCAACAAGACCAAACGCTTATTGTGCAACCAGACGATTTCCTGGTATCAGCCTAGTTGTTTTTCCAAGGAAAATAGCTATAAAAAAAGGAAGCAGAAAAGCTGAGATTGGCATCGTAGTGGATCAGTATGTACCTCCAGCAGAGCTTTCATCTCACACTGTCAGAGTCTTTACCAACCTGGGTCCTAAGGGGAACCCTGGGGAAATCCCAACCTGGACATGAACTGCATGTAAGGAAGAGGGATTGGAGGGAGAAGAAAGAAGAAGGAAACAAAGAAGTGAGAGTGAGAGTTATATGTGTCTCTTTTTTTCGATATTTAACACAAGCAGTTTCACTTTTTTTTTTTTCCTTTTGTTTTCAGCCGCGGGCAGTGTTTCTAATGTTACAGTGTATTGAGCTGCCTGCAGATACTGCTATTTTACACTGGATATGGGATTACAAGAGATTTTAATCTTTTAAAAAAAACACACACACTGATTTTGTGTGTGAGAAGGATATATACCGTTTCCTGGAGATGTTTGAAAGTCCTGGTGCTGCTGTTGCCTGGGTAACCCTTTGCACCATGATAATGTCCTTTTTCTAACAGAGGATTGAAGGTTATCCACGTCACAGTCTTCTGTTCCCTCCTACCTGTGAATAATAGCTTCTCTATTTTTGATATCTCATCCAGCAAGATGCAGTGCAACACTGTCAGTGAAGACATGTACTCAAAATGAAAAGCCATCTGTACAACTCGATTACTTGGCTCTTTTCATTTTCATTTTTCCTTTTTAACACTTTTTTAAATAAAAAAAGCTACAGAGGAAAAAAAGAAGGAAAAATCAAATCTTTTGAGTCACAATTTCTTTGGGGTTTTTTTGGTTCATGACTCCTGTCTTATTTAGCTGACATGTTGTTGCACACCAAAATGCTTTTTGTGTATCTAAGCCAGTGAGCGTGTCAGAGTCGGTCAGCTTCAGCAGTGTGCTTCCTCAGAAGTACTTCAAACAGACTGGAATTCATTGATTAGAATAATGGCTTATATGCTTACTATATGCTTATAGTATTAAATACAAAAGGGCACGATAAAAGCTGTGGTTTTAGGCTCAGCTGACCCTTAACCTTTTTATAAAAAATATCCCTGTATCTTTTTATTTATATCAATCATGACTCCAGGTGCTGAAACATGCAAAGCTGAATCTAGTTTGATGAAATGCCATGGGAAAAACCCTTATATTATCTCTTTCAAAATAAATGCTTGGCAGTAATTTGCTGATGGCAAATATTTGATGTCAAGGAGCAGCACAAAGCATTGAATTGGCATGAATGATATCTAATACCCGCTGCAGGAAATGTCCCTGTAGGTATTGGCAGCACTAAATTTCTATTTTACAGTGCACCTGTTACAACAGTTTCTTTAAAAAAAACAACAACCCAAAACTATGGTCTGTTCTGTACAATAACTTTCCAATATAATACTGTATTCTCAGCCGACAGCATTTATGATGTTAAAATAATTTTCTTCCTATAATTTCCATAAGCAGTGAAATATAGTTGCTTGTACTAGCCTGTGTACCCTGGATTCAGTTTATTCTTGTTCTTGAACATAACAAGATATTTATTGCTTTGTAAAAAAAAAAAAAAAAAAATCTTTGGGAATGCCATGACATTAAACATTTTAATAGCTATCCTGAAAGTGAACATTGGCCAGTTCTGATTAATCCCCTTTGGAGTCTCAGTCACTGTGAGCCATTTAAATCTTTTTAAATGTTCAGAACTTGTGCACAAATGTCAAAATCTAAACACAAATTAACTGAACTAAACAATCACAAATCTTCTAAATTAATGATTTCAACTCATACATTTACATTATGATGAAGAAAAAAATAGTCTTATACTGTAGAAATGTAATGTGTGTTACTATTTGTTTTTCATCAAATGCATCAGCCTTGTATTCACAAAGATGTCCTTGTACAGAAAGTATTTTCACGGCTATTTATTACAGTGTGAATCGCTCACCAGGGCCAAAATATTGCAGTGCGCTGTTAATGTACAGTAATGGCTGCAGTGCAAATGATATACAAGCTCATAATTCCACATTTAATTCTGGTTTAATGAGTTGAAGTGTGTAGCGCGAAGGGAAGGTCCTTCAATCAAGTGGTGTGGGTGGTCCTGCAGATGTAAAGGATTTACACAGGTTCTAATGCCATTTTAACCATGTGATTGAAAAATATCTATGTGGCCTTAAACATAGCATTTTGAATTTCATAGTAGATATAAAACCAGTCATTACAAGGTTATTCATTCTGAATTTACTGTAGGTGTGCATAACTAGGCACGATATGTGAAATGGGGAAAATTTGCCAACAATTTTTTTTCAGACTCTAGTCATCCTGTGTAAGTATAAATTTGTCCCACGAGGAACCAACCGAACCTGTCTTATGTAAGCCTCAGGTTAAACAAATGACAAGCCCTTAAATATGTGATTCATATGACTGACTAGAGTTACAGCACAGGCTCAACTTGGAGTCACGCCTGAGCTGCTTCAGCTGCAGTGTTGTGCTGCCGTTCCCCAGACTCTTCTTTGGGAGGCTGAAATAAGTGGTGGTACAGGCAGAAGTTCAAAGGTTATTTGAGAGAATTAACCTGCAAAGCCACAGTGTGCAGTTAGCCTGTGTTCCTTTACTACATCAGCTCTGGTAAGCAGCTACTTTCTGCAGTACTCTGTGAACCCGCCTTCGAATGTAAGCCATATTTTACTCCTTGTAAGCTAAATTTTGCTTTGTAACTTCTTGTGCAAACAGTAAGTGTTGGTGTTGATTGATGGATTTCAAGAAACTGTAAAATGTGGCCTCCTTTGTACTGATGTTATAATTTGCCGCAGCTATTCAGTGCCAGTAGGTTCTTGCTATTTGTGGATTTCACTGATGCTAAGAATGAGTTCTTTTGTTGTGATTACTCAGACGCACACAACCACACATTAAAAGACATGCAGAGCAGAAACACACACAGAATCTTCCCTCTCCTCTCTGATGCTTGTTCGACTCGTCTCACTCTCGCTGGTGCATGTGCTTCCTCCCCCTCACGCCCACATTGCTACTCTCTGCTGATCATAAGCGTCATGATCATAAGTAGAAGGATGTGCATGTATCTTGTATGACATAATACAAACATCTATTTCCATGTGTGGTTTCCCACTATCCACTGGCTGCGCCCTATTTCTAAATCCTTCCTGTGTCATCTTCAAATCATTTGTCTTTAAAGCTTAAAGACCTCCTTTTTAAAAGCTAGAATGACTAGTAAGGGCTTTAACAGTGTGATAAAGTCAGCAGCGTATGTCCTGACATTTCCGGGCCATTCCAGCTCTCCAACAAGACCAACGTTAAGGTGTTGCGTTCTCTGCCCTTCTAAGCTTTATTTAGGTAACACCTGGGGCGATAAATCAGGAATATATTTTGTGTTGGATATTCTGTCTCACAGGCTCTCCTGCGCTCCGTTCTTTAGTTTGCTCTTATAGTTCCCGAGACACCTGGGGCTGAAGCTGCTTTGTTGCCGTATTCCATTATGAATGAAGGCAGTTTTGGGGCCCACCCATTCATCTCTGCTGCAGCTGGAGAAGCTGAGCTGTCAGCCTCGCTCTCTTGCACACACTGCCTTCATGAACCAGATGTGTAAATCCCACACAAACTGTGTGATATTAAATGACAGAGGGGGGGTAGTGCATGTTTGCATCCCATACATTTGCAGGTGAGCGTCCGCATTTGTCAGTTAGGCCAGACACTGACCTTGGAGCCTTCTCCTTGTCTGTTTGGTTTATAGTACCTTGCGGCGTGCTTCTGGTAATTTCTTTGTCCAACCACACGTGCGCGCACACACAAACACACACACACACACACACACACGTTCATCTACACAAAAAGGTCTACCTGCCCTTGAGACCACAGGCCTAGTCAGATTCACTCTGAGTGTACCTGCTATTACCCAGTGGAATGATCTTATATCACTGACAAACACATTGTTGACTGCATCAACTGTGCTGTTCAAACTTTCACACCACATAGAAACTAAGCAAGTGTTTAGGGTGACGCTCACTGGATGGCGGCTTCCTTCTTCTGTTGTTATTTAACACAAAGCAAGGATGGACAGATGACAATGACTTGTTGCCAGATACCTTGTTTAGAAATGGCTTTTCCACATCAGAGCTTCGGCAAATGAATGTTATCTGGAACGCACAGACTTCTTCAGCCGCTTAAATGGAAACATCCCAAAGAAAATGGAAAGTGTTTACATTTGAAACCCATGGCTCACACTTCATAGTGTGCAAAAGGACGCAAATAAATCACAATAAGCTTAGTGTCAGAGAGAATGATAAAGACAAGTCGAGTATTAAAAACTCAAAGGAGCTATTGTTTGTCAGTTTGCTTTAACTTCATTAAGAGGTCAGCTGGTATTTTAATACTGCGTTAGTCATGCTGTGTTGTCTTTAATTAAGTACAGATGGACAAATTAAAATAGTTTGGATGTGATTGGTCCTTATCTTAAAACTGTACTGTGATTCTACCACCAGGCATCATTGGCCCTTTGGCTACATGAGGGGGTTAAAATGGACCAGAATGATGTTCCAGCACCTTCAATTTATGAGTGATGAAATCTGATAGGGAGGTTACTGTTGAACGAGTTAATGTTTTGCATTTGCATGGCGATACTTGCTCAGTAATAAGAAAATAAAGACACCCTCATTAGGGATGCAACGATACCAATTTTTTCAAACCGATACGATACCGATACTTGGATCTGAGTACTTGCTGATACAGAGTACAAAAACCGATACTTCTACCACACACACACACACACACACACACACACACACACACACACACACACACACACACACACACACACACACACACACACACACACACACACACAAATGCAATGAATTGGAAGACAGGTTTTATTTTATTCTCTGCCGATAATAAATAATATCTTAATAAAAATGACCACAAAAAAATTTCAAGTGAAAAATAAGCACTTCTGTTAAATTATTGCAGAGTCTCCACATTGTAATTTAACAAAATATCACTGAACTATTGGCACTGTCTCGAGCTTTCGGAATAATAAATAAACACTTCTGTTTGGAATAAAATAAATACAAATTAGGTTTGAGAATAAAATAAACTTTTCAATTGTTGCAGAGTGTCCATATTGTAAACAAGCAAACAAAATAACGAAAGTATTTGGCATTGACGAACGAACTCCCCATCTGCCCGTGGATCATCAGTCCACTTTGCCGTTAAACCAAGGACTGACATCGCGCACACACTGCTTGTCTTTACCTCTTTAGAAAGTTTTGGCACCATTATCTCCCTGATGTGTGGGCGGCTGGGAATTTCATATCGCAGCTTGAGTATGCTGAGAAGAATCCTATGTTTTCCACGACTGGCATTGGCTGGTCATCCAGAGCGATAAAATGAGTCAGAGCCTCTGTTATTTTAACTGCCCGTGGATTTTCTCTTGACATTTTTCATCGCTTTTCCAAAACCTGAGTTAAAGTTGGCTGTTCCGGTCCACACTGCTGACATTTTGTTTAGCCTAGCTACAGCAGCCTCCAGTTTCTCTTTTTTTTATCTGGAGCTGCCAGTCTGACTCGTCTAACCCTGTGCCTGTTTAGTGCGGGATGTCCCCCTAGTGGCCAATCTAAAAAAACTACAACAAAAATGAAAAGCCACCCTCTGATTAATGAAATAAGTTAGTATCGGTTCATGGTATCGGTTAACTTTTACGAGTATGAGTACACACACATTTTACAGTATCGGCCCCGATACCAGTATCGGTTTCGGTGCATCCCTAACCCTCATCCATATCCCTTTTCTTTTCTCGTCCCTGTGAGGCGTTCATGGCGCAAATGGAAAGTTGCAAAGTTTTTAAGTCAAATCTTGGAGCTAAATGTAATGTGTTGCTGAAGTTATGTTTTTGTGTAAAGTCTTGCAAACTAAATTGAAGCCTACCGGTACTAATTTTGTTTTAGTCAAATTTTGCATGAAAAGAATTGTTGGCTTACTAAGCAGTTTAGTAGAGGTTAGTGGTTTGCATCACAGTTTGGACTTGTACACATCAGGCACGGTGTTCATGGCCAGCGTTAAGTTACATCAGTTTATATTGATGTCGATTCAATTCAGTCACTGAATTCCGACTTTATACTAGCTTCACGGTGTCTAGGAAAGCTGGTTATAAAATTTGTGAAATATCTGCTTACATCGTGTTGAATTCGCTGTGCTGAACCCAAAAAGAGCAGTGAATACAGGCAACACAGGCCAGCTGATTGTATCCTCATAAAAATAATTATGGGAATTATTTCTAGGTTATTATTTTCTTTATGCTATAACACTGCACCCAATCTTAGGGCTCCCCCAACCGCCAAATCTCACTTTAACTTAAACCCCCGGCTACATCACCCACTCCTAAATGTTCCCATGTCTGTGATGGGATTTCTTGAGTCATTAGTATCCTCTCTTCTTTCCTGGATACAGTGACCGTCTATCCTTCAGCATCTTCCTGTTGCTGTGTATCATTACAGATCATCCAGGGAACCCCTGTAACTCAATCAATTCTCCTTAGCTATAAACTACTTTCACCATCCAGCGGTCGCTCAGCAGCCCCTACCTCACTTTACCCTGCATGTGCAAGTACTGGGTTACAGGGTGTGCTTAATGTGTTGGAAATTTCATTTAAGCTTCCTCCTCTCGTCTCCTATCTCGCTCACTTCATCTTTCCTTTCGGTGCCCAGTTATTACTTGTAGCCAGCGCAACCCACCACCGCCCTCCATCCTCCCTAAGGCTGGCTGGCTTTCTCTCGCTGGTGCTGGATAACTAGAGAGGCTCACTGAACCACGCAGGAGAGGAAGACACGGGAACGAGGAGAGATGGGACAGATCAGATTGATTCCTTTACATTGTACAAAATATTGTAGTGCAGAGTCATTAAAAATGTGCACATGTGGATTGCACGCTGACAGCAGAATTGCAAACGAATGCAGAGAGACAACAGACTCTGCATGTCAGTCTCTTTATGTACCCAGTTTACTATATTAAATAGCTGTGTGCAAATGAGGACTGGAGGATATTATAGCTCACTAGGAATAAATAGCATACACAAGTTATCCCCAAAGAGTCTTTGAGCATCCTTTGGGCACATTTTGTTAGGACACCAGTCTGCTTGTGTTGTTGTTACTGTAATTGTCCTGTTTGTTAAAGCCATGGGGAAGGGCCATTGTTTACTAAAAGCTATACGTGACATGTCACTGAGTACTAAATGGGTAATTTGCAGGTTGTATGTAAGGAAGTGATTTTTTTTTTTAAAATAGACTATTAGATCAGTTGGTTGTTTTGTAAAGTATCAGGTACGAGTCTGAATCATTTTTTCTATGCCAGTATTATGAAATGTTTCCATACAGGTTGTGTTTTGTGTGTATTTCTAGTAGTAGTATTTCTAGTTGTTGAGGTGTATTGGCTCTTAGGTAGACTGTTTTGAAAGCACAACGTCTGATGCGTCCTTTGAAGAACACAATCAAAGTGTTGCCTTTGCAAAAAATGTTTGAGGAATGAAATTGTTGGGATGGAGCCAATGACTGTGCAGACATATTTTGCAGCATATTGCGATGGTTTTCAGTCTAAAAGCTATTTGTGCTTGGATGTGCATACACGTTCTCTTTTTTTGCCCCTACAGAACATACCCACACACTTATTTCACTGCACAGTCTTACAATGAGGCTCACTTAACTGAGCATCTGCGGTATCTTAATGGTTAGCTACTCTGAACTGTGAGACACGCGAGCCTTCTGGATGCTTGCTGATGAGCCGATCCCAGTAATTATAGAACTGGAGTTGCTGGGAATCACCTCAGTTCATGCATGGGGGAATGCGCAGAGGTGACAGATTTCTGGAGTCTCGCCCTGGATCAGAATTCATGTAAACACTCCGGTGGGAGTTGCTGCAGATCAGGCAGCACTCAGGTGTCATAGCACGGGAGACTGACAACATGCAAAGCTAATAATAACTCCAGTTTCGACTGTTGTGACTGGAGTTACCTGCAGAAACGGAGAGCTGAGCTGCTCGCCAGAGTTTAGGTTTGATGTGCACATCTGTGATCAGTGCAGGTTGGTCCCTCAGCAGCTCCAAGCTCATAACACACCGTGCCATAAATCAATCAGTAAATCAATACGCAGCAGCCGCTGAGTTTCACGCTGGGACAAAATGTGTGAAGCAAGTCTCGAATGTGTCACATATGATGTGGTGCAGAGATGCTATTTTATATCTAAAATCGCTCCCCAAAAAAAGAGCACTGAGCCTATGGTTTGAACTCTAAATACATCTATTCGTTTTTAGCAGCGTCTTATGCTAGTCTCGTGCTACTGCTGGCCAATACTGCTGTGTTTTGTTTTTGTTTTTAAAAAAAGGAGATCCATAAAATCTATAAGTACTTACCTTGTTTTTCATTATTAGGGAAGACATCATTTCTCCATTGATATATTGGATATTTTAATGCAACAGCTCTCACCCTAATTGAGACAAAATATAGTGTTTAGTATCGTTTCACAGCATAAGCAAGTCAGAGCTACATACGCCTCATTGTAGTTTGGAGTGAATGGTTGAAAATCTGCTTTTCTGCTCGCTGGGTAACAAGATGCACTTCCTTTTTTTCTGTTTTTTTTTGTCACAGTGAAATTGCTGCCTTGTAAGCAGAAAATAGGCCTTTCCTCTCACTTGTTTGTAGCTTGTTGTGTTTTATCTACGAGTAAAAGTGTTGGGATTTAACCAGCTTGGGGACGTTTGTGTCAGCAGACAAAGTGATGTGTTTTGAGTGTGCGTGCCTCCTCGGTTTGTCGTAGGTAGTATCTAGAGAGAGCAGCTGTCGTCCTCAGTGGCAATCTAATCAACAGAAATAGATGGACCCCCCCCTCGACCCACCCCTTCCCTTTCTGTGGGTGGCAGGCCGGGTAGTGCAGAGAGGTCACAGCAACCTCATTGAGAAACGCCTCATATATCGTGCCGCATTAATGAGAAGAAACATTTGTCATAGTTTCAGTTGCAGTAATATCTGTCTGTGGAAATTAATATGGTGTGGTTTTGGCCTTACATTGGGGCTATCATTGTTTTTTTTGGATTTGTGTCCTCTTTTATATTGATTTATGTGCAGCACGTCTGAAACCTTGGTGGGTTAATGAGTCATCTGGCCCCAAACAAATAGAAGGGAGTTAATTGTTCAAGCAATAGCCTGCACTTTGTTTCCCGCAGCTGATTTTTGGCGAGGGCTGGACTTGTTATTTTGTTTAGTATTTTGTTTGAGTGTCAATATACAGTGTAATTCTTGCAAAAAAAAAAGAAGGTCGGGGGATTGAGCAATATAAGCGTATTATTCTGTAACTGTATTACTGCAGTTTGAATTCGCTGCCAGGATGAGTCAGTTTGGTTGCTTGGCAGAGAACTTGCTTCATTGAAAATCCCACATCACAGCACCAACAGTTCAACAAATACGCTTCCTCCTCCACACTAACAGACCAGAGGAGACTCTCTTGGCAGTTCATGGACACTTTTTATAGGCACTGGAGTCATGAATATAGGCTCCTCCTATGAGTTAATGTGGTGTGCCTGACCTGTCACAGATAAGGAAGAGGCAATAATCCCTCTGCAGCATGCTATCTTGGTACCAAGGTCCATTCCTATCTTCATGTTGAGGACACTGTGTTTGCAGCTGTGATATTGCTCTTTGCTAAATGTTTTTAGTGGTCGTTCCTACAAGTGTGACCACTTGCAGACATTGGGCTCCTAAGTGGTAATAATACTCAGTTGCGATTTATGTTGAAAAGACTTGTGTCAAACACGGTTATGAACAGTGGAGAGTTTCTTTCATTAACTGTCCTCCGCAGCCCTTTCTATAATTAAATCTGCTTGTTTACTGCCGTAGAAGCTGAGAGCTGGAGGGGAGAAAAAAAAATGGGATCGGTGCTGGTTATCATAGCAGCTTGGCAAGGATGCGTTATGCTTGAGCTTGACTAGTCCTGATACTCTGCAAGTGTGTGCAAGCTGACTTTTTCGTTCTTCTTTCATAGGATGTATTCATCGAAGAGACACTACAGATTTAATTTCCTAAAGTTTTCCTTGTGTAACGATATATGATGCACAACTGTACGTATGTCATTAAAGAATTACTGCAATACAGAGGTGTCTAGGTATTGCAGTATTAGGGAAGTAGATTACTGTGGGTAAGGTGTTGATGAGTTAATGTTGCATTTACTGGGCTGTTGGTTGGCAGATTGGTTAGTTGTGTCAGCGCACACTGCCAGGTACACGGGTGTTCCCTGTGTGCAGCTGGCATGCTGTCCTTCTGACTCTGTGTGTTTCCTTCCTCTGTCCAGAAACACACAGGTTGGGTAAAATGCGCTGTGATTATTGTGTGAATGTGATGGCTGTGTTTTAAGGTGTCACCTGTCCTACAAAATCCTTAGAAATGGTCGAATTTTGTGCGGCTCCGAGCAAGAGTGCGTTAAGAGGTTAAGGGATGTGAGAATACTGATGCCACTCTCAGGTGGTAAACAACATTATGTCGTTTTCACACTTTGGTTTGTGTACAATTGTCAGATGCTAGTGGGCGGATTTTGTTAGCTTTAGTGAGAGCCAGGTTCCCATATAGTTACAGAAGAACTGCAAGTTTTGGCTCTTTGTAACAGATCAGGTGTTTAAGGTAAAGACATTAGAAGCACTCATTGACATTTTTTATTTTGGTTTTTAGCATGCACTTTTTTTCATTTTCAGTACAGTTTAGCACATCATCTTTGGTTCCTATTTTATTTTGAACGGCTCTACATTTCAAACGTAACGGTGACAGTGGGTGCATTTCACACCTGACCTTTTTCTGTTGTTACTGCTTAGTGTGGAAGTCTTAGAGCTGGTTGGAGCTGCCAATATGTAACGCGTCCGCATCTGTGGGTAAAAAAACGCGTAGTTAATATTTGTTGTGGGCAAAGTCGGTGCACTCTCAGTGTTTTTGTACAATTTTATCTCCACCTAATCGTTCCTTAGTGCTGCGAGGCACAAAATATCGGAGTGCGCATTTTGAAGGTGAAAGTATTTTAGTCATTGCAGTCTACTGTGACTCTTTCATACACTTGCCCACACACACACTTCTGCTGCTATTTTCTGCTTTCCAAAAACGTCCTCACACTCCTGTTTAGTAACTCACAAAGCTAAGATATGTATTTGTGTGTATACAGTGTAGTGTATACAGTAATGTGGAGAGAAAATACGTGTTCTCAGCACTCCTCCTGCAGTTTTGTGGTAACTTTTTGCCTCAAGTTGAAGTAATCGTTTCCTATATATGTTTATCAGTCACGTCGTTGTTGTGGCCCATTCTTCTCTACAGCGTTGCTTCATTTCATTGAGCTCTCTTGAAGTCCCAACACAGCATTTCAACCAGTTTCAGCTGGCCATTGTAACACCTTGAGTCTTTTCTCTTTCAGTCATTCTGTTTTCGATCTGCTGGGGATCATTGTCCTTATTTCAAACATACTTTAGCTGTCAGACAGATGGCCTCAATTTTCACTATAGAATATAGAGGAGCTTTGAGCTGTCGAGCAGTCCTGTGACTGCAAAACAAGCCCAAATCATCACGCGTCCACCACACTTAGTATGTGTGAGGCTTTTGTGTTGAAATGCTGTTTCGTTTTCACTCATCATGGTGCTGTGCGTTGTCCAAACATCTCCTCTTTTGCCTCGTCTGTCTGAAGGACATCGTTCCAGACGTTTTGTGGTTTGTTCAGATGTAACTTTGCAAAAATAAGCTGTGCCGCCATGTTCATTTTAGAGGAAAGAGGCATTCTTTTGGCAACATGTTCTGTTTTTTCTAATTGTACTGTCATGAGCTTTAAGATTTAACATGCTAACTGAAGCCTGTAGACTCTGACATGTAGCTCCTAGGTTTATTTTTATTTTTTACAATTTATAAAGCATTACATGATCTGACCTTGGGGTAAATTTGCTGGGATGTCCCCCTTTTGGGAAGATTTTGGCATCGTGTAACACACACTTGAATGCTACAGACTAGCAAACTGCTAAAATGTCTCATGTTCTCACTTGCTAATGATGAGTTACCCATGCAAAGCATGAAACATAAAATAACTGCCAGAAAATTCAAATGACTTCATTTGTATAGTTTTTGCTACAGCCAGCATTTTCCCAAATATGGTACACTTGGGGTTACAGGTTTAATCAGTTGCATTAGATTATTAGCACCTGGGTGCTACTTACCCTCTTAATTGGAGAAGCAGTAAGATTGTGCTTCTTTTTTGACTTGCCTGTGTTTACCAATATGTGCACTGAAAACCTGCCTTTTCCCTCCCAACCATCGCACAGAGATCACATTCCCAAATATCAAATCTAGCGTATTTTACACTTTTCCTCAAATATAATAATAGTCAACTTGTGCACAACCTAAGAAGTAGAAAACTAACTCGCTGCTAATGCTGGTTTAGATTTGGTAAGCGCGTTTACCTCTAGGTGTCAGCTACAGCAGCAGAGACTTTCTCACACACATGCAGTCTATATGCATACAGTAAGTGCAACACAGAGTTTCACATCATGTTTCTTGCACACGTAACCGCCTCATTTCACCGTGTGTTTGAATGTTTGCCACAAAGAGGAAATATCCCCCACATTTCAACGAGCAGAAAATAAAACCTGCTCCTTCAAAACCTCATTGTAGCTCACAGTAATGCACTACTGATCACGACGGTGGATGTTTTCGTGGGGGGTTGGATTTTGATCATCCCCGCTCTGATGATGATGTCTCCTATTTTGACATTTGTGTCTGTTTGTGGCTTTTCTTCAGCAGGACGTACTGTCTGCTCCTTTCCCCCATCAGACTGTCAGGAGAGCACATGGCCTACGGTCAGCAACCCACTCCACACTCTTCACCCAGCCTACCAATGCCCTGTCTCCACAGGTTAGTGTGTCCGCGTGCATGTGCATCTGTATTATAAAGGAAATGAAAACAATAGATTGTCTTATTGATTGCTGGGCCACTTGGCCTCAAGAGGAAATCCATAGTTAGTTGTGTCTGGCTCATTGATGTGGGCAGCCTTTGACAGCAGCTGGGTTTAGCGTTGTCAGCACTTCCTGACACCTTCATCACCTATTGCACTTGTCATTTGTAAAGGTCGGTCAGGGAATGGTTGTATCATTATGCAACTGAGACCTCAGATTGTTGTAGGTATTGAATCGATATTGGCTGGCTGAATATTGCCAGTCATTGTAACTTGCGTCACCCAACCTTGAGAAACTACTAGCTCTCCTTTAGTAAAACTTTAATATCAGCTCTTAGTTTAGTTTCTAGTGATCATGTAAATGCTGATAGAATAAAATCTTGTGCTAAACACCTGATTTAGCACAGCATCCTTTTTTTTTAGTCTAGATCGACATGCATGATAATTACTGTTCCCATCAAGTCTCAGTCGTTCACTGCTCATTACTCTCTGGATTAGGAGTTATCAGTTCTTTCATTTTACCTGCGTCTCCTTGATGTCAAGACTAAACAACCCTCTTCATCTTTCAAAGGCTTCTCCATTAAAAAGTTGTTATTTTGGGAGAAGCCTTTGAAGGCTGATTAGATCATTGGACATCAGGTTTTCTAAAAACGGTCACCAAAAAAAAATATTCAAATGGTTTCACCAGTGGAAGCCCACCATTCAAAACAACCTCCCCACAGTGGTTTTTACCCTCTGATTCAGTGTTGTTGACAGCAGCAGCGTGAGCTGCCGCACGAAGCCGGTTTTCCTATCAAACCTTATTACGCCCTGCATATCATTATCCTGACAAGTATGCATTTAGATTATAAACAGCACCGAGACTTTTCCAAATGGGGAGTGCCACATCAAAGAGGAGAACGGGCAAACAATGTCGGTGACATTTGACTTTGATGTGAAATCATCAAAAAACTTTTCACCAGTTTCGTGCTACAACTACGGAAACTTAAACTCGATGGTTATGTTTGTGTGCAAGGTAACGCTGCAAACAGTGGTTAGAGCTTCACTGCAGATGGAGATTTTACTTGAAAACTTCAGTCACTACTACCCAACTTGCCTGTCCTCTCATGTTTTCCTACCTGAAGGCTGCTCGGGTCGTTGTTGTGGCAGTCCTCTATGCGATTCAATCCCCTCTGTAGTGAATCTTTTGTTCTTCAGGCGCAGTTCAACTCCATCATCTGGGACTGCAGCTGGTGACAGTTTTCCTTGTTCTGCTCTGCTGCCTCTGTGTTTCAGTGACCCTCCTGCTCAGAGCAGAGAACAGAACAAGGACTAAAGTTGCCAGCTGATGTCCAAGTTGGTGGACATGGAGTCCATCTATGGCACGAGGCTCAATGCAGACGAGGGATTGAGATGTCAAGCAACAATACTATACAGTATTTACTGGGGGGAACTGTTCACATTTCCTTTGAAGATTGCTGTCTGCTTTCAAACATCATAGTTGTGCTCGGCTTGGGATATACTATCATGACCTGGAAGTTTGAGCGGTATCTTGTTTTTGCTTTCAGTCCATTGTCCGTTGTAGTTTTTGGCTTTGCCTGTTTTTCCTGTACAGTTCCTTTTAATTTCCCCACGTCACACACGTTCTACCAGAGTGTGGGTATCATGGTGTTAACTGTTGATAGGAAAACCTGTGTCGGCTTTACCAGCTAATCAGGAAATGAACATTCTGAATACTTTGTCTGTAAAATAGCATTAGTGCATAGCTCTTTAGTCATAATGAGGAATGGGTCTATTGTCATTCAGAGTCGTTTTTAGAGAAAAATAACAGCACTGTCCAAATATCTCAACTTCACACAACACAAATGCAGGATGTAGATATTTAATCAGCTGGGACTTTGGTCATTAAGTTAAAGTGACAGGATTTGTATCCAGGCAACCATATGCCGTATGTGTTCAGTTGGGAAAATTATGATTCACATCTCAGATTGTGATCCCACACAGATTTAAAGTTAAGTTCTCAAAATGTCTAATACTCCTGTGGAGGCCTTTTCTTTTCTTTTCTTTTCTTTTCTTTTCTTTTCTTTTCTTTTCTTTTCTTTTCTTTTCTTTTCTTTTCTTTTCTTTTCTTTTCTTCAGCACAGTTCAATAGTCCTAAACTTTACTTGCTTATGTTTGAATCAGCTAAGCTGTCTGGTATTTTGAGCGTTGCAAGATAACAAACTTAATCTGAAAGAAATTGAATGAGTCTGTTATAGTTTATGTCTGTTGCCGGGCTCAGTAGCGTGATATCAATACCAGATGAATTTCTTCCTCAGTTACAAATTTGATAGACTGTTTGCTATCCGTTTATTGAACCATACTGCAGGGGGGAAAAAGACACAATGATACAAGTGAAACTTTTGTTGGATAGCTCGAACTCTGCGGCATTTAAAGTCAGAGGTTTTGGATGTAATCTGCAGCACTTCAGTGAGTTGTCGTCTGAAAAGTGCAAATGCTAAATGTAAAATCTGCCCAAGATAATTATTCATCAGTTCATGTTGTAACGATTTGGTGTATTCAATGTGGCTATGTACACATGCATCTCTCTCTGGGGGCTTCCCGTGATGCACTGAGTGTTTCTTCTTCACTCACAGTGTTTATTCAGCTCTCTGCATGTAATCATTATTATTGTTATTAATCTCTGGCTCTCTTCCACAGTGTGTCTTTTGTCCCGTCTTCCTCCCCTCACTCCCATCTGGTCATGGCAGATGGCTGCCTCTCCCTGACCCTGCTTCTGCTGCGGGTTTCTTCCTGTTAAAAGGGTGTTTTTCTTTCCCACTGTTGCCAAGTGCTTGCTCAATAGGCGGGAGGGGAGGGGGGGTCACCTGATTGTTGAGGTTTTCCCTGTATTGTTATAGGGTCTTTATCTTACAATATAAACCTCCTTGAGGTGACTGCTGTTGTGCTTTGGAGCTATATAAATAAATTACAATTAAATTGAATTGAATTAAAATATAACAGTCCTTAGATCTGACAGAGTGACCTTTCAACTTTGCTATTTTGTCCTTCGACTCATCTCCAACTCCTTGCACTTGGTCTTCCTGTGACTAAGATCCAGGAAGAATCCAATAAAACAGATACATTATGTAAATGTTTTTCACCAGGAAATACTCTTGACCCTGCGACGTTATCCTTGCATGGAATAAAACTTTTATGATGAGAACACGATATTTATCCCTTGAGTGCTTGTAATCCTTGTGCAACAAATAGCAGCGCATTAGCTCGTCTCCCCTCTTTTCTGCGTGTGTTTATGCTGTTACTTGGAGCAAATGTATGTTCAGTGTGCTTTGTTTGTGCTCTGTGCTTATGTGTCACTGGTCTTTATGAAATGAAGAAGGGTGAGCATGGATTTGCACAAGGTGGGGGTGGCTGTACAATGAAAACCGAGCCGAGGCTTTCTCTTGGAGTCCTGTTTACATTTTGCTGCAATGGGCCACTTGAAAAGGCATCGGGTGGAGTGATGTTAAATGAGAGCAGTGCACAGTACACACAACTTGCCTTGCTTGAAAGTAACAGCTTTAGCAGCGGGTTGTATTAGCAAGTTCACTGTAGAATGACGCAACAGAGCTCACAGGAAGCCCGTTCCCAAGCGTCCCTTTCCCTGCCATGTACCCTCAAGAGAGACAGCTGTTTGTTCAGAGGGCAGGGGAGGGAGGAGACATGGACGGCCCAGCAGGGAGTGTTTGCCTTGCTACGGCCTGTTGTCTCTGCGAGGTAGAGCCGGGGATGATACTGCCTGAGCCGTAGTAAAACAAGGAAACATCAGCAAAACAGAGATGCTGTAAAGAAGCACAAGAAATCAGGCTGCATAAACTTGTTAGCTTTGATAACACTGGCTCTAAGAGTGTCTGCTTGCACTGTCTGCCGTTTGTATATAGCACTGTTATCAGTCAACACCCCCCCCCTTTCATCTCATTGACACCCTTCTCCCTCGCTCCTGCATTGCTGCAGTACAGGCACTTGTCTCCTCCTTGGCTAAGCCAGCCCTCTCTCTCTTTCCCTCCCCTTGTCTCCAACCTTTCCTTCCTCCCCTCCTCGCTCTGCCGTTCTTTGGCATCCTTCAGTTTAGCTGCAGCTTCCCACAAGGCCCTGATGGGTCAAAGCTACACAGACGCGCACACACAAAGCAGTTTACAGCAGCGCCATTCACGCACGGACCTCTCGATCCATCTGCGACTCGGCTCCTGCGGAAGGCAGCCGTGATAGTTTTAACAAAGTTGTCAAATGTCAAGCAGACACGTGAAGAGAGAAATCTAAAAGGGCGGGTGTCGTGGAGGGGGGCACAACAAGTTGCTGTCCCCTCACTTGAGCCTTGCCAGTTCAGCTCATGAGTTCAAAACTGCAGGACACGCGAGTGGATGGATAAAAGATGGAAGCAGAAAAGGTTCGGGGGGTGGGAGGAAGGCAGCAATCATCAGGATGGCAGCTGGTAAAGATGTAGCATACGGCAAGGGCAGTGAAGGTGTCGCTGTGACTGCAGTCTGCAGAGCTCTTAAGCAAGTCACATTCATCATTCACTTTGAATCATGTCTATAGCAAAGCTGTGTCGAATAGATGTGTCCTTTTCATGTTTTGACCAGTTTTTTTTTTTTTTAAAAAACAACAAAAAAAACCATTTGTTCAGTTCAAGGATTTATTGCCTTTTCCAATCATTTTGTAAGAGGGTGTAATCAGTAATCTTCACCTTCCTCTCTGACAGGTGGGTGTAGTTCAAGAGTCTTTTACAGAGAGAGCTCAATGTACAGGCTTGCATCAGAGAGACGAGGGGTTGAGAAATTGCCACTGACTGAAAACTATGGCTGTGCTTTTTGGAGGGAGGCAGGTGTATTTTAAAGTGAGCCATAAAACCTATTTGTTGCTGTATTTATATGATGCACTGAACTTCCTCAGCAGATGTGGCCAACCGCCTTTATCCTTGAAGCATAATGTTTCATTCTGAAGCAGAGGCTCGAAACTCGCTCTGTCTCTATGTTTCCGTCACTTTCTCGCCTTGAACGGCGCTGATTTAATGGACTTTATGGAATACCTGCGTTATGAGCCCGATTATTACACATCTGCCACTTTAAGCCAGAAATGAATTTTGTTTGAATGTCGTCACAGAGCATTAAAACGTTAAACCCGTTTCCCTCTTTTCAGTCATTTTAAACCATGTCTTTTATAAAGCTAAGCAATAAGTAGCCTTGAATTTAAGTTACATGATTAACAACATTGATGACAGCATGGACATTTATCAGAAAACACAAAGCTCTCTATTTTAACCCTCTCATCACCAATAGTGTCCTGCAAAATAAAGATTAATGGCCTGTTTCAAAGGATATGCACAGTTTACCTCAAATGCTCAAGGAGACAGCAATAATCAACGGTAATAAACTGCACTGAGTTTTTTTGTTTTCATTATCTTTTATTGTTTGAAAGCACCGGCAGACTTGTTCGGCTTTAATTAAGGATGTCTGTATGCTTGTTTTCATATGACTGTTTTGAGTGACGGCACGCAGCGAGGAGAGACACCGAACCAGCGTTTCGTCAAGCGTCATCTGTGCGTAGCTCTTTTTGTTGACTTCTAGTCAAATGGATGATTCCCGAATGACACGCAGATACTGATCGGCCTAGCGAGGCTTAAGCCTACTTTAAAGTCACAGATGCCATCGCCGGGTCTAATTGCATTATTGATCAGTTTGTGTCTGTTGGAGCGTTTTGCACACGTAGCTGCAAAAATTAGATTATTTTTTACTGCTTACGTTTCCAGGCAGCGCGCATTTGAATATTTATCAGGTAAACAGAGCACTGAATTGAAGTGAGGATAAAAAGGATATTGTTGTGAAAAGGAGTGCCGATGCGTCTGATTATTTATTTTCCGCTCTGGTTTTAAACATTGGTGTAAAATAACTCTTGTGTCTGCGTGTTTATCCGAACTGAAGTCCTTGGGCGCACTCCTGTAACCGATAACAAACTCGGTATGAAGAATTTCAAAAAGGAAATCAATTTGCTTTCAGGATGGTAACTGACATTTTTCCGTCAGAGTATCAGTTATCCAGTTGAATAAATCTATTGATCTTCGCATCTCAAACTCCCATTGATTTGTAACCTGCCCGCCGCTCAGCAAGCCGTCATTACATCATTAGAGAAACTGCTGCATGCTTGAATTTTGTGATTAGTTTGGGATCTCCTCAAACTAATAGTAGTGACTTAAATGTTGCTCATCTGACTGGCCAGTCATGGCTGATGATTAATGCTGTTTGTAAATCGTCATCGTCATGATGTCGTCTAATAATAACGCGTGTAATTAATACAGCCGACACGTGGTTAAATCTCAGTCAACTCTGTCCAGGCAACCTGATGATTAAGCAAAGAAAAAGCGTGCTTATAAACTATGTGCTGATATTCGGAAATGCAGATGCCTTGCAGATGTATTTTATAAAATCCTATTAAACACAACTTTATGAGCGCCCATTAAAAGCATAAATCTCATAAATATCATTACTGTTGTACAAAACGTTGCTTGTCGTGCAAAATTTCTTGTATGATCATCAAAAACATAATTTAAAAAAACTGTCAGGTTAATTTTGAATCGATAACTTTTTTCTTTCCTCCCTCTTTTTATTTTATCATCTTCAATTCAAGAAATTAACCAGGTTGATGATTCATTCCATTTAATGGCTTTTGAAAGGTATTGATACTCAATACTGTCTATTTGATGTTTACTTATATTCTAATTGGGAAATGTAGTTATTATCTTTAGTAGTTGTCTTCAAGGCATTTTGTTGTCTGTAATCTCTGTTTAAATATATTTTAGTGAAATATAAACTCTCAACAAGCACTTTATTAGGTGCACCTTCTCAACTGCTTGTATTAGCCAGTATTAGCCAATCATGTGGCAGCAATTTGATGGTTGAGACTACCCGCTGAAGCTCAAACTGAACATCAGGAAGTAGAAAAGATATGTTGATTTGTTGGAGTATTTCGGAAAATGCTGATCTGCTGGGATTTTTTTCCCAGACAACCATCTCTGGGGTTTACAGAGAACAGATAGGAAAAGAGGAAATATCTGGTGAGCAGCAGTTTTCTGGGCAAAAATGCCTCGTTGATGCTAAAGGTCAAACTGCTTCAACCTGATAAGAAGGCATCTGTAACTCGAATAACCAGCGCTAGATGGTAGAGTTAGAATTTGACTGAAACAACGTGAAGTCATGATGCCCTATACAGTTTGGGCTTGTGGTGTAATGGTGTAATGGAGATATTTTTTAGCATACTTTGGGCCCCTCAATATCAACTAAGCATTGTTCAGACACCACAACCCAGCTGACTGTTGTTGCTGACCATGTCTGGTGACTATTTATGACCACAGCTTGCCCATCCGGTGGCTGCTTCCAGTAGCATGCCATGTCTGTAGATTCAAATTCCTTCCACAGTCACCAGATCTTAATCCAACAGAGCACATTTGGGATGTGGTAATATGGGTGATTCATTACGCATGTGCAATTGACAAATCTGCAGCAACTGTGCGATGCTGTCATGTCATCATGCACCAGAATCTCTGAGGAATGTTTCCAGCATCTTGTGGTTGTGCCATAAAGAATTAAGGCAGTGCCAAAGGAAAGGGGTCCAAGCCAGTACTATCAAGGCATGCCTAATATAGTGGCATGTGAGTGTATTTATTAACCAGCTTCTGTGTAATCTAGTAGTCTTCTTTCTTACAAGCAGGTGTTCCTTATAATGTAAACACGATGTTGGCATCCATGTAACAGAAGTCTGAATAGGAATAATTTTTCTTGAGGATCTTTTGATGTTAGCTGAAATGTGCATAATCCCACAGCCACAGCCTAAATACTGTGTTTATAGGGGCTCCACTTTGCTGTTTTTTTTAACCTACGTAATCGCATTAGGACTAGATTATTTCAGTGTATTAATTTCACTGCACTTCCTGTGATGGTATAGGGTGACTTGCAGCAACATTTTAATTATATGAAATATGAAATACAATAAAAAAAAAAAAAAAAACACACACACACAAAAAAAAACACAAAATAATTGGCCTAAGAAAAAAAAAGTCTAAAACCCTGTGAACTGTGTTAAAAGGCGGGTTGTGCTGTTATTGAAGGGCTGTCTTTGTTCCACTTAACACCAGTGATCAAACTGGGGTCATGCTATGTCGGTCAGCTTGCCAGAGGTTGATTGAAGCTGAAGCTGTTAAACCTCTAATATGTAGTAATAACAGCTCTAGGTGATTAACTCCACATACGCATTATTAACACCCGTTATAAAAAAATAAATAAAAGGAAGGTGTTTAACGTCATGGTTCACTTGGATTATTTCAGAGCTGCAAAAATTAGTTGCCAGCGGGAGGCAACTTGCCCAAACACCTCCTCTAACATCTGATGATACAGAATTGAGAGAGGGAGAGTTGCAAACAGGTAGAAACAGTGCTGGGGGGTCGAACAGTGAAGTAGGCCCTTGAGGAGGGTCGAGAATCAAATCGCATTGGAACAGGATTGAGTAGAAGAGCAGAGGAGGCAGGATGAGCAGCATACTGGTGATGAGGATTAAGATTGTGGATAGGAGCGTGAGGGCAGAGAGATATGGAGACAGGTTTTTGTTTTTTCCTTTTTCCCGAGCATCAGTGATGTTGACTAGCTCACTTTGATTTTAGGTCACGATGTCATTTGGGAGGATAAAAGGGCAGAGATGAGAGGAGGAGCAGGAGGTGATATGAGGGGAAAAGTGACAAGCTTTAACTAAGGAGTCGCCGGCAATGCGGTCTGATCCGTCATTCATTTCAGCGTACTCTACTAGATGCCGCTTATTATCGTCAGCTTTGCTTGGTCGGTGAGTCAGCACGACGTGTGATTTCAGTAGCTTGTAAAGCAGAGGCCATCACATCGCCCGCAGGCGTCATCGCATTGCTGCCCAGAAACCCTTTGAGATTTGAAAACTGGGCTGTCTGCTTATTTGACTGCTGTGACTTCGATTCCCCTACTCTGCAGGTGGGTGACATGACAGTAGCTTCACAGAAACCGGCCCAGTTTCTGCTGTCCAAAGTCTGTATGAGGGTAAGCTGCTTCTCCACATGGCCCCACGGCACAGAGCCTGTGAATATTTGATGCTAGTTGTGAAAGGCCTGGAGTGAAGCGTTTGTTGTTATTAAAAATCTGACAAATAGGACCCAAATGTAAAATCCTGGACGTACCATGTCAGAAAACACGATTTTATCTGAAAAAAAAAAATCCTACTGTAGACTGCCAATCACAAACAGTCAGCATTATTTATTCTAACACTTATTTTATTCCGTGTTAACACACAAGGTACACCTACTGCGTCATTTCCTGACGTGCTCAGTACTAACAGTCTGCCTGAGTCACTCATTTTGTAATGCAGAGTGAGAATGTGGCTGCTTCTTATCTCATCACTGGTGAGTATTTAAAAACGAGGTCTTAACCCTTAATTTCCCACGGGAATGCTGGCAGGCCAGTTTTACACGTGGTTTTTAAATGACCGTAACGCCATTAGATACAAACTTTAAATGGTTTTGGAAAGAGGAGCAGACAAGCTTGACAGGGGCATTCGGTGTATCGCGCTAGCATGAAGCATTCACAAAGCCCTGCTGTCTGAACACAGACAGAGAAATGAGCTCCACCTAGTTTTTTCAGTGTCCACGTCATCGTAACTCCTCAGCCATTTTGAGCTAAAGAGAAAAGTCGAATGGTTCTTGAATGATGAGAATTATTTTATAACCCCAAACAGTAAGTCCAGGTGATGGCCATGGGTCATGCTATGCTGTAAGTTCCAAAAGTATAGTTTCTAGCCCAGGGTATTGTCATTATGCTGTCAGGAAGGGGGCAGCTCGGACGCCTAACTTCATGAACACGATAACTAATCTACTAGTAGACGGAGGGTTCGCACTGGCAGCCGACATTATTTTACTGCTGTGTGACACAAATTTGTTAAAACTCACTTCTTGAAATGTACTTCAAAACGTACCTTTTCCAGAAGTGGAAGTGCTGCTTCACTTCTGTGTATTATACTCCCAGTGAGAGGAGTGTAATAACCATTATTCTTTTACCATTCATGCATGTAAAAAGGTAAGCAGTACACAGGGTTGTTCCTGGTTCATGAGGGGGTGACTGCACATATAAGGCTTATATGAAAAAAAATCTGTGCATTTTATGTTTGAGGTATTGAAACCTCATCAAAACCTCATCAGATTGTAATTCAAAGATTTCACTGCAGATTTTCCTTAATTTTTAAGCCTTTTCTCAAACCTAGATATCTGTCACCTCAAGTCTTAGCAGTGATACCCCCGCCTGGGTCATTCAGACAGAGAGCATTAAACTCCTCGTTGTCTGATTTTTAAGGAGAAGCTAGGGAAGGCACAGAAGAGGCATATGGTGTTACACACCCTCTCTAGGCCTAGCAGAAGGCCGTGGTGAAAGTGGAAACTGGCACCAAACACGTTGGCCAGAGGGCCAGTCAGGCACACGGGCTGTAAAGATAACCCGCCTTGATTACGCTTACAGTTGGAAAAACAGCATCGCAGTTAGAAAACACTGAGGCCAAAAAATGAAAGGACTTGTAACAGCAAATGCCCACATGAGGTGAGCTGTGTGTTTCTGTGCCGCAGCTCCTTCAGAAGTGTCTGCTCCAATCTGTGTCTGATTGGCATTCGTGAGCTCAGTTCGCTGGCTTATGTGCATGCAATATGTCCACGCAGACCACGGCTAAATAAAACCTCAGGCAGACTTGCTGACCGATCCAAGAAGCAAAAATATTTCTGTGAATTCTGTTGTCCAGACTTTTGTGGACTATTCCCCTGATAATGCAAGATGGTTAACAGTACTAGCTGAACAGTGAGATGACTAAGACCAAGCATTGATATTCTTGGCATTTTTAGAGAACCCTGTTTTTGCCGGGTGAACTTTAATCTTTTGGCATCCAAGTCATATTCAAGGCATGGACACAGTCACAGAGGGGAAAGCCTGTCAAAGTTCCTGAAAAGAAGCATTCTCAGGCTCTGCTCCATAAATAACTGATGCTGCTTGAGGAGGAGTTCACATTGGTCTGTGACAGACCGGGCGCTGCCCTCAGTGTGACCTTGCATGATTGCAGAGAGCAGAGTCACAGGACTCTCAGGTCAACTCTCAACTAGGGCTGCCACGATTTGTCGACTAGTCACGATTACGTCGACTATCAAAATCGTCGACGACTAATTTAATAGTTGACGCGTCGTTTGAAGCTTTGTAAGATCCCAAAAGACACAGGAATAATAGCAGGATTTAAGAGTGTAATAACGGACTGAAACAGAAGATGGCAGCACTGCATGTACAAGGATGCCAGCTGCCGTTAAACCCCGAAGAAGAAGAAGCTGTGTCCCAGAATTCATAGCGCAGCCCAGCTCAGTTTCCAACAATGGTGGCAGCTAGTTAGTTTTAATATTACTCCTATTATCTTTCTGGGTCACAAAATAAACGGTTAACATATTTTCAGGCGAGAATGTAGCTGTGTAAACCTCAAATATCTGCTCAATTTATCAAGACACCACATATTTCCAAAAAGCGCTCTGACGTTTTCGGAGACGTCTGTTACCCACTAGCTCGATGGCTAGCCGGGGGCAAGGCTCACTAGAGCCGCTGAGAACACCGGATTCCCGGCAAATCGTTTTCAAACCCACTGCCTCAGGTTAAACATATATATAAGTCACTTAGACAACTTAAAAATGTTATTGTTTGGCTTTTTTCAGTATTTTATTTGTTCCTGAGTAAGTCGGTTTGGCTGAGATTAAAGTTATAGTTTTTACACAGCTGAATAAACGTCACCAGGCAACTGATTATCAGAAGTGTGAGATGCTCGATAATATACTCCGGTGTCCCGTTATATTTTAGATAGCAAGGAGCAGACGGCTGAGTTTATTAAACTCCACCGAAACAATCTGCAAATGTCATTAAAATTTAATAAACATCTTGTCATCATCATCATCTTGTCTTTATTTTTAGTTAGCACATACCTTAAACACTTAAAGCTGTAAGCTAATGATAGTTATATAAGAGCAGATACATGCTGGTGCAATAAGCTGTACGTTGTACATCCAATGAATGCAAGATCTGATTAGTCGACTAATCGCAAAAATAATCTGTCGCTAGTCGACTATCAAAATAATCGTTTGTGGCAGCCCTACTCTAAACCCAGGGAATATTGGTGAAACAGGCACAGCTCTAGTTGTTTCTTAACCATTTATGGTAATCGCGCCTCTCTAATAATGTGTTGCAAATCCTTCAATGGGTCACCAAATGAAGAAAGAAACTGCATTGTTTCTATAACGGGAGATAAATTATATAATTTGTTGTGGTATATCCTGTAAATTCTATAATTACCCTCCTCTTTCATCTTTGGGCCCTGCATTCTGGCCAGGTGGATGGTTTCAGTGTTAGCAGGCTAGCTCACTGGTCTGCCCTATTAATCAAACAATGATGCAAATTTCTCTGAGAAGAAAGACCAGAAACTCCCCAATGCACCCAGTCAGGATTAATAGCCACCTGGCTGCCTTGGAAATTTAAATTTGACATTTTCATTGTTGAGCTTTACTTCATGTTTTGTCTCAGCTGACGTTTTTAATTAGTCCCTCAACTGAAAAGCTTGATGAAAGCGTTGCATTTCCTTTACCCTTTTAAATACTCACATCTTTGGAGTTGAGGATGGATGCTGCTAAAAAGCATTCATATAACAGGAGTATGGATCAGCTTAGATTTAGGGAGGAAGAACCGCGCCTACGTGTTTCACGGTTCAACATTTTCTGCTTTTGTGCCGAGCTGTGCTGCTCATTCACTTTGAATGTGTTGCTGTGATCTGCTGCTTACGTTTAAAGTCGAGGACTTTTCGAGCACCAGTCCTGACAAAATGAGACGGTTGCGTGTGCAGTCCAGCATGTTGTGAGACGTTACCCAGCTCTATATGAATAAAGCTGGGAAAAGAAAGCTAGCTTAGGTTAGCCTGGTTAGGTTCCCTTCTAAGTGAAAGGTTGTTGTTATGACAATCGCACCAGCAAAGATACCCATGCCCGTCTCAGACATACCCTCATGCATCTTCAAGGCCACCTGTAAATTTGAATCCTCCCCAAGGACAGTTACAGTTATTTTCATTTCTGATAAATCTAATGATTAGTTAGGCACCTACTCGAGTGCACAGGACAGTTGGGAGAAAGAGACATAAGACAAAGATACAGATAGTGAATGTCATGGTCTGATATTTTACATGTATTAACAATAGAAAGCCTACAATAGTGGTGCTATGCGAATCAATGGTCAGCGACTAGTGCTGCAGCTGTCTATATGTCACCTATGTCTTGGAGGATAATAAGATGTTGCCTTTATGCCTGTCAAAATTTCTTTTGCAGAAGTGTCATGTATTTTTAGATTCAGTTATAACTCCAAAGAATTAACTATCAGGACTCCATTGTGAATAAATGTCCCTAAATACACTTTGATATCATGGAAAGAAAATGCTGCTCTTAATTTTCTGCATTATCAAAGTGATCCAAACTTCCTGTTTGAATAATACATCAATGGGTACAATGGGAACAGGACGTTTGGCTAATGTAAATATAGGCCAAAAATGATCTCAAGCTGTAGGCCATGGTGTAGCTCACTACATTCACTTAACTGCTGGACAATCCCTTACAGCATTATTGTAACTCTTTCATTTAGTCTGAAAAACAGTACTGTTACTGTGTGTGTGCAAGATGTTCAGAAAGGCGTAACCTGGAATATAAAGCTTTATGACCTTAATGTTCAACCAAGTAAACATGTTTACGGGTATTATGAGTCTCAAGGTAGAAAGTTTGCGTATTTCACCGTTAGCGGAAACCGAACTTGACGGTCAGATTTTGGAAGCCAGGCAAAAGATAAAACAGAAGGGTAAAGTGGAGCATCTTGTGCCTCTAAGCATCAGTGATGAGAGATAAATTGGTGGTGACCTAGTACTAATGCGTGCTCTGAACATGATATATTATTCAGTGTGGGTTTTGATAAATGTGACCATGAACTCTGAAACCTAGAGGGGAATGTTTTTGCCACAGAAAATTGTGTCTGTGCCTCCTTATTGGACCATTTACAGTCACATAAAAGTGCATCCCATGGAAACTGCCTTTTGGCACATGTGGACACGCAAACACTTTAAAACATACTGTGAAAAGTATTTTGCACTCGTCTCTTCGACGTTGCCCTACTGCAAATTTTAAACACTCTCTCATCTAGATTTCCTTCAGTTGTTTCAAGGTGTTTTACAGTTTCTTTGCATGTACTGCCCATTTTAAACTCACCAAATATGAGCCATAACACAAGTCTCCATTTCATCCTTCATTAGCTATAGTGTGGTCATTTGATCAGATCATTGTCCTTTTAAAACATCCGCCTTACGCTCAACTTCAAGACTGATGCAGATTCGTAGTGAAGTCATTTACTGCAAGCTGCTCAGTCACTGAGACAGGGACATGGGAGCAGCTTCAAAATAAAAACACTCGACTTCACGGCACCACACATTTCTGCTGTTACATCTCTGTCTTTGATTTGTCTGTACAGAGATGAATAAAGGCTTTGCGTGTTCCTGCCTGCTCATTGGCAAAAGGCACTTTTACTCTGTTTGTTTGGAGATCAAATTGCACAATCCCTTTCTGATCACTGATCAACAAATCCACGCGTTACCTGCAGATCCTGTGATGACACGTTGGGATTTTTGGCTTTTTTTTGGTATCAGCTTTACTAAGTTCCCTAATACTTTAAGTGATGCTGGAGTCTTTACATCATCAGATCTTTGTCTTCTCCACCTTGGAAGTAGATGCCAGAAAAATCTGTTGCCATCTTTTTTTTTTTGTTTGGTGTCAGACAGCGCTGCTGTAGGGTTAAATAGTCTGTGGCAAATTGGTAGTTAATTGAAAGCAAGGGCAATTTTAGGTGATTGTAAATGTATTTAAATGTGCTTTTATTATACGGAAGAATCTTTTCACATCCCTTCCTCGATGCATGGCCATCCAGAACCTTTTCTTTTCTTAGAGAGTAGGTTTCATCTGTCACTCTGTAAAGACAGTCTAATATTTGGGCTCTAATCTGGAACCCCTGATTGAAGTTTTATGAATTTGAAGGTTTGATAAATGCTGTGGTATTCTTAGCTCATCCACAGATTGAGCCCCCCCCCCCCCCTTTGTGTCAGCTTTGTTATTTGAACACTTTGGAAACTAATGAATGCTTAGATATGATACAATACAAAAAAATATGATAAAAGTTCCACATATTCCATAAAGTCGTCCTTTATGACAGACTATTTAGTAGATAGACTTTGGCACAAACTTGGGGACGATGTCGCAGTTTCTTCTGTGCCCAAAGCAGCAGCCGTAGGAACAATTAGTGTGGTAGCCACAGAGGAGCATTGTGCAGTCTTGGAGAGAGCAAATGGGAGCTACTTTATTTCTCAATTCAAAACGACTGTTTTACCCATCTATAATTAATGCGCCTAGAAACTGGGTAATGCCAGTGCAAAGTGTAGCTCTGCTCGCAGAGGGGTCCTATAACGGTGGAAAGTGTGTACAGATAAGAAAAATACTCCCAACGCCGCTGGTGATTGGAGGAGGAAATTTGGGAAGATAATAAGAACTGAGCATTGCTTACTCAGCGGCATCGATCGGAGCGTGTGGTACGTGTAACGTGAAGGAGCTACAGACCTCCACCTTTTCACACTCTTGAGGTTTAATCGATGCTGTTAAGGTCACCGGTGAGATCAGGGCCAGTGTGTAAACTGTGTGTAGGCAAAACTGGATTTGCATACTCTCAATTATTTCTAAGAGAAGAAAAATAAAGCTGGAGGGGGGGAGATAAAAAAAAAAGATAAAAACAACAAAGAAAAAAGTTCCACCTACTAGTCTGAAATGGCATATTGAGAGGAAAAGTATTGCGTGACTAAAATTAAAACACTGACACAAGCAGCTAGTGCCATCTGGTGCATGAACCATCAAAGAGGGTCTCGGTGTGCCGTCGCGCTGACCACACGCACATGGATGTGTGTGCAAGCACTAATTTCTGCATACTCTCAAATGTGAGCCCAAGAACAGTGCCGGTCCTTCTCGTCGGGATCGAATCCTTTGAGGAGCAGCGCTGTGGAGCACAATAACCGAAAGCTGTTGTCTTCCAAGTAGAGGCGTGAAAGCCTGCACTGCTGTTTAATAATGCATCAGGTTCTAGTGTTGTTGGTCTCAGGGAGGGGAGGATGGGTAGGGGGTGATAGGGGTATGACGGTCAAACTGGGCCCGCACGTCAACAATCTGATTCATTCACTTCTGAGATGTTATCTCGTGGATTAAGCGGGCTATGAGCTGGAATTAATTATCCAAAGCATGTTCAAGTCCTTTAAGGCAGTTTATTGAAATGGAATGAGCAATTAAGCCGGAATTATTTATGTCTTGCTGTAACTATCTTGGAGGGGTTTGGTGTTTGGATATCCTAATCAGGGGAGGGTTGCTTTCACTACCCTGCATTGCAGTGCAGGGATCTGATCGGCACGGGCTTTTGTGGGGCACACTCTGCTCTGACACCGTTTCCCTGTCGGCGTGCGAGTCGCGATTACTTAATACCGAGGCGTTCAAGAATGCGACTGCCGATTTCATATCTGTTAATGGCTTTCACTGGGCGAGGAACACTGCCGAGAGAAAAGGCAGCATTTTCCTTTGTTGCATAAGCTCGTCTGTGCTGAGGCTGGAAAAAATGACGGTGATTGCTGTCACACTGTTCTCAAATCCGCTTTCTTCTGTAGCAATTGCTGAGTGGCCACCTTATCGAGGTGTATTTCTGAGGGGTGGGACGATTCGCTTGTGTGCCTACAGTGATTTGTGAGAGCCTTGGAAGGGGCACAGCTGTGCTTTTCAACTTGTTAGGCTCAAAGTGGAGAAATCTGGGCTTCAAGGGGCCGAGCGGACGAGATCTTGCCCTTAAGGCAGAATATAGAAAGTAGACGTAGCATGAGATGGCCTTTTTTTTCTGTCCTATTTACTGTTGTTCACTTCAAGAATAAATCAATAATTTGATAATAAACTGATGAGGATTTTTCTGGATTTGCTACGTTAACGATGCCTCTGGGCTCTGCAAAAGACATTCTCGTTAGTAGACACTCCGTAATTAATGATTTGTTAAATTAAAGACTCATTCATGTCAGTTCACCTTAAGTTTAACTTTATGGCTCATTGTGTGGAAAAATGCTTTATTTTATCACTTTAAATGGCTTCATTTTGTTTGTTTTGACTAAAAATGCTTTTATCTAAACAGTGAATATAGAAATTCATAGAAAAATTGTCCTTTTACATAATTGTCGATATTTAATTACTTGTTTGAGAATATAAGGCATTCTTCACATTCCTGGGATTGAGCGGAAGAAAGGGTTTTCAGCTGTTCCAGTCAGCAGTCTCTTAATATGCTATAAAAGAGTAATAAAACCAGAAACACGAGGTTCAGGAAAGACTTGGAAATCTTAACGGCGATCGTTGTGCACAGACATTCCTTCTAGCAGGTGATAAGGTGGTAGAAGTGGTGGATTTTCAATTTAATACCTCGTAAACCTCATTTGCCTTCTCTGGGATTCCACCTGGGAGCGGCCCTGTAAGGCTGAATCAGCATGGGTGACGCTGCTTTTTGTTTGTGATATATTGCAAACTGGTGGCACATTCGTCCCTGTTTTAAGTGTTGAACATTACGGGTGCACCTCTTAGACACGATGCGTTCACTGCCAACCCCCTGCGTGCCCTGTCCTGTCTCTTCAATGTGCAATGTGCACATTTAGCAAACAATAGTGCAAAAGTCTTGAGCCACCCTTCATTTCTTGATATTTTACTTCCAAGGAGCCAGACTTTCCTGTCAGTGTTCTTGAACAATAGTTCTGAAGGTATTCAAACTTTTTCTTCGGACAACATGTTTTATTTTTATTTTTTGTTTTTTGTTTTTGCACTCATTTTTAATTCAGTTCTTGTACCTGACAATCTTTATTTTTCATTCTAACTCCAACAAATAACTGTAATTTGTTCAATTTCTTTAGCAAATCTGCCAAAAAATGGCATAGTTTGACGGGAATTAAATAATATTTTTGCACCAGCAAAATAATTTCTAAAGAACTATTAGCTGAAAACTTGGCATATCTAAGGATGTTAAACATTTTGGGGAAACTGGACAAGTGGAGGACAAATGAAGTGACAGGCTTAAAAACTGTCTACAGCACATGAACCCAAAGTCCTTTATTTAAGAAATAGAATAAAAATCCAGCAAAGACCTGACACAGGGCCTGAGAGATGCATCTGGCCCTTCAATCGATCCATCTACTGCTCACCAAAGCCTCATCAGAAATGGTCACTGATCACTGTTTGGAAGAGCGGTTTTTAAGAAGCCATTCTTAAGGGAAACTGTGAGGAACGATATACCGAACACACTGCCAAGAAAAACACAATCGGTGGAAGACAGTCGGTCCTGGATTGGCCTGTCCAGATCCTAGACTTCAACATTTTTTAAGCAGTGTTAGATCATCATCACCAAGGAATGAAACAAAAGGAAACCAAAGTCCAAAGAAGACCTTTGAATGTACTCCAGGAAGCCTGGAGAACTATTAATGACGACTACTTAAAGAAATTACAAGCAAGCTTTGCTAAGAGAGTGCAGACTGCTGAAAAGTAAGGGTGGTCATACCAAATGCTGACTTTCAAGCTTGTAAGAGTTTCAAGCTTGTATGCTTACACATTTTTCCCGTTTTCCTAATAGAATATAAAGAAATAAGGAGTGGCGTAAGACTCTTGCACAGCACTGTGCAGTGACCTCCTACAAACTTCAGCTTCTCGGGAATCAGATCTTCATCTCGCCTTGACCCTCGTCTATCAGAATGATAGAATGATTACTGCAAAATTGATCTGTGTGTTCTGATTCTGTACTGGTAAAAATGGACATAAATAAGGATTTTAAACATGTCTGATATGCAGGCATGAAATTAAAAAACAAAACAAAAGATCATTTCAGTGTGTATGCTCAATGAAGCCCAGGATGAATCTATTCTTTATACTGAATCAACATGGGTGCTACGAATGTGCCCACGTTATCTGCTCTGTAGCCACAACCCAGGACAGCACATTACCACATAGATGGATGCAGTCATTGTGCAGATAAATGGCAGAGGTTTCCACTCCTCCAGAAGGGCACCGTGAAATGGGAATTATGTCACCAACATTATTCCTCAGCGCCGGTGTCTGTAACACATTTGCGCTCACACAGGCACACTTTGCAGCCGTGCTCGGGAGCCGGTGATTTCCCCGCGGTGTGTCTGGAGTTAAAATGATGTGTTTGCAAGGATGAAGAGGTTTTTAAAATGCAGTGTCATCTTGGGTTTAGATTCAGTTGCAATAGCAATGCTTAAACAAAAGAAGTGCTGCCCACACATCTAAGCTACTGCTGTGGTTTTCCAACCGGGGTTGAAGTAGCTGAGTTCATCTGATGGGGCTGTGGGTAAAAATGTCGAGTACTGCCACAGAAGTAGCACGCTGTGTACACAGTAGTCGGTTACCAAATGTAGCATAACCAGATTTCTTTATATCAAACTAAAAATAGCCCTGTTTCTTAATTTTTTTCCCCTGGCATGAACAAAACCATCAGTGAGTAGTGTGAACCCACCCTCAGAGCAGCTCTGCTAGCAACTTATGAATTTGTATAGCTGCGCCAGAGGAGGAGGAAGCTAATAAATCTTGCAAATTTCTCCAAATGCATCACCTGACCTGAACTAAAAACAAGAGCATCATTATGCTGCTGGAATTAAACACAACTAACATAGCGGAGGGATGATGTCGATGTAGCAGCGATGCATGTAGTAACCCGTGCACCCGCCCTCCTCCATCCTGAAGCCTGGCGCTTGTATGTGAGGTTGTTCTCTGTGAGGATGATTTATCTTTGCTGCAGATCGGTTTCATGCCTCTTCACTGTTGCTGTGTAATACGAGAGCTGGGAAAGACACAGCTGTTTCCTGTTATCAACATTTTTTTTTAATCTTCTACAGGAATTTATTATGTAATCTTCTGGGTCTCTGTTTGCTTACTGTGAATTTAGTACACTCAAAATGTAGACGTGCACATATGGACTGTGGTAAAAAGCAGCAGTGGTTATAGAGCACGGTGCTGATGAGAGTTGAAGGAGATCAGAACCTGCACATCACGATTCTGTGTGAGTCGGACAGAGATGGAGGCGGTTAGGGAGGGAGGGTGAATTCGAGGGGCAACCCCCCTTTCTAGACGAGGGATTCCTTTACTGCAGTGATCAGCAGTACTCCCCCCATCCCTCCCCTCTCGTGCTCCTCTCACTCATAGCTTTTCTCTTTCAGTCTCCCTCCCTCCCTCCCTCGTCTTCCTTCTCTTTCTTACCGCCATCCCTGCCAAACATACACACTCCACAGTCACGTTTCGGGTGGGGAGGGACTGTCTGCTGCAGGGTACAGTATATGCAGCACATGGTCAGAAACGCAAGCGAGCTTGTGACTCGCACGTTTTTACTCCAGCCTCCATTTATCTCCATCGCTCCCCCGCCACCCCTCCATTTATCCTCACGTTCATTCTCCCCGTCTCTCCACACCTCTTTCCCCCTCTCTCGCGGCCCGTCTGCCCATCTCCTCAGCCCGTTTTTCTTTGTCTCTCCCCCTTTCCCTTCACCGTGTGTGACATTGATTCCAAGGTTGCTGTGCTGTTGACTGCTGCTACGCTGTTAAATATTGCAGGCAGCGTTTCAGTGGCTGTGTGCCGAGGGGAGTGGAGGCGCGGGAGCTTTGCTCAGTCGCTGCAACTGCAACTACCGCTGACAAACAGGCTGGTGAACAGACGGGTTGGACACACACACACACACACACACGGCCACCTGCAAGCACACAGAGGTATATCCACGCATACATGTCACTCCACAGATCGACGTGCACGTGTGCCCGTGCCATATTTGCATATGTTTGTGATGGCGCTTTGTGCCAGCGGGTGCGTGGGCTGGTGATGACGCTGTTGTGGGTATCTCCGTGAAATCTTCCTGGCTTTCGAATAGCTGAAGTTAATGAATGAACAAAGCAGTGCTGGAGTGCTCTCTGCAGACTGTGCAGTTATTCCAGATGAGCCAAAAGCCCTTTCTCAGCATGTCATCTGATCAGAAACCTAATCACTGTTTGGGCTCTACTTGGTGCTTGGCAATTGGTATTCTCATTTAGGACACACACACACACACACACACACACACACATACCTGTTTTTCCTACATCGTGGGGTCCAATGAGTGACAGGTGCCTGATGGGATCCACCCTTTCCAAAGGGTGTAAAGACATGATTTTCACTCCTAAATTCATAATAAATTCATCTAAACTTAAAAATGACTTGAAAAGTCAAACACACTCAAATAAATTTTAAACCTGAATTTTTGTTTTACTGGGGACCAGACATGACCCGTCTACTGATACTGGGGACCAGTCATGTGTCTATGAGCATACAGTCAACAACACTGATCCATGAAACCTTACCATCATATTACATAATGACTGAGACCCTGAATTGGTTTAGTGGAAGAAAATGGATGGATTGTTTTATTAATCTCATCCTGACTGCCAGATAATTATTTTATTAATTTATTTTTTTTAAATCTGATTCTAAAATATTAGTTAGGAAGTTATGAAATTACACAAACACTACTTATGAAATTTAAGAATGTTGTAAAAGTTGAGCAAAAGGTAACATTTTCTATAGTGTTTTACTTGGTATGACTGAACATATGCAAATAAAATAATTTTAAATCAATTCAGTTTGTCAGTTGATTTTCATCAGATATGAAGCATCAGATCTGCTTTAACAGAAAACAAAACAATATTTTTACCAAACCACATTTGACGGTTAAAAGAAGTCACCTACTGTACGAAATGGGCAAACAATCTGAGTTTATGCCTTCACATAACATTTATTTCAGCCTTTTAAAGTCAGACCTTCAGCCCCTTACATCCAACAAACAGTGTATGTGTTTATCTATATACGCACACATACATATATCTATCTATATATCTATATCTCTATATATCATATTATATACAAGTATAAATATAAGTATATATAAGACAGTACTCCCTGATAAGCAAGGTGGCATTTTTAGACATGTCCGAACAGGAATGCCTTTTCCTTTTCAAAACATAATTAAAACTAATTCAAATGGAACATGAATCTTTCCAAATGTTTTTTTTTTTTTGACGTCCAAAAACATTGTTCTAGCACAGAACGTAAAAACATTGCAAAGGGGCAAACAAGGCACAAATGAACAATTAAGAACAGGCTGTTAAACTCTTTTTGCAGCTTTACGCTGCATTGCAGTGATTCGATTTTTTACATAGAACTTTACCCCTGTCCAGGTTCTGTTTTTAAGTGCTTTCGGTGAAGCCTCAATACAGGCAACGCACTCCGACTTTCCTGGTACTTTACCAGACTCAATGAAGGACATTAGTGTCTTTTCCACAGCATGGACCTCAGCTGATGTCCAAGTCCTCTTCTTTGATGTTCCTAAAATAGAAAAGAAAGTGACTTAATACAGTTGTAATAATTAATTTAAGATAAATTAAGGCAAAACTAAAAAGGGTAGACGCTTCAGTTTTAGAGTAATCACTTTTAAATTTTGCACGGTTTCCTCTTAGCTGTTGAGGGTCCAGTTAAATCATGAATTTTCAGAATATTAATAAAATAAATCTGTCAGTGAACAGGCAAATTACACATTAGGTTCTTTATCACAGTTATATGTGGATACATCCTAGGTCCCTGAAACTGCCTACACTTTTCTATCATTTGCATTTTTTCCTTGCTTCTTAGTACCTCCCAAGAAGGATGGAGGATAGATACAAGAAAATCTAAGGAAACATCCACTTCTAACAAGTGAGGTAGCTAACCACAGTTCAGTTGTCAGTCAGCTTTAACAGTTGAGAATAACAATAATAGAAACACTTGAAAGCAGCAATGTTTTCTCCCTGTAGCCTGCTATCACTTTAGCACCTGTAGATAAGTAACAAGCTGCCATCTGGATTCATACTGCATCCTGCTCAGAGACAGAATCCACTTACAGAATTAGTGTCAGTATGTACTTAAGTTCTAATTGTGAACTTAATTTTTTTTAAATAATACAAAATATTCTAGTATATTCATAATACTAGAAACCATTTAATTTAAATGGTTGACAAAAATGAAATTTCAAAGATCAAATCAGATGCTTAGAAACGATCTGCCTGTTAGTAGAAATAACAAATAACTTAGTTATCAGTGTTTCTTGCTGACAGACTGACTTTATCCAACACCCCATCATTGGTATGAAATTCAGTGATTATGTGATGGATTAGACCAGTTTGCTCAGCCACTTCAAAAAAATAAATAAATAAATAAAAATATCAGTAATATATAAATAGGGTGGCTTGTCAGATGGAAAACTACTTTTGTGAAGCCTGCTTCTGTGAATGTTGCCTCACTCATCAAATACGAGCTTTGAGATGGCCTGCAAGAGTTAGAATCAAACCAACTTTCAATTTAAAAAAAAGAACAAGAAAATTAGTGAATTAGGATGCACCCAGTGTATTTCTTTGCATCAGTATGAGATCTTTGTCATCAAAAATGACATATTGTGGCGTATCATATCTGATGACACTCACTACATGCTATTAAAAAGATTTTTTTAAACAGTAACGCACAGGAAATGTTTGAATACATGGGAACTACCAGCCTAACAGCTGTACTGCCATCCAGAGTTAGAAAATGGGCTATAAATTTCATCTTTAACTGATAGTAAATCTGATGTCATTTCTGTTTCCATTCTTACATTGGTAAATCATTATAAAATGCGGTCTTGTTAAGTACAAACTATTATCTCACTACGTCTCCCAATGACTGTAAAAATGTACATTTCTGCAAAATAAACCACTCAACTATGACCTTTGATGGCAACTTTATGGATGAGAAAAAGAAAAAAAAATGCAAGTCAGCCAGTTCAGATACACCAGGACAAGGAGAGGAGTCAAAGAAATCCTGCAGGTTAGGTTTACAGGGTCTGACTCAGCATCCACCCTCACTCTGAAATGGAAAACCTGGATTACCTAGTTTTAGCCAAACATGTTTTCTGGCACAGAGCCCTGATTCCTGGAATGATCTTGTCCAGAATTAACATGACATAAAGACTTTTGTAAGAATTTGGTTGCTTCAGGTAAAAGTATTCACCTACTGGAGCTCTCAAAAAAGAGCTGACAGAGGAAGAAGTGTTTTTCTGTTAAGTAACAACAGTAAATTATTTGACCAGTAACAGTCATTTTGGACAAGAGTAATAACCACATAATCACCCATAAGTAGTCAGCCTTAATAAATTTGGCACACATTTCACCTGCTGTAACGTTGACGAAAGCCTTGAACTGAAATACCTCCATTTTTTCTTACTGCCTTGTTACATTAATCATTACTAATTCATCATCATGTCATCATCAAGTCTAGATAGGTTGTACTAAGAACATTTGTACAACTTTGAAATAAAAGAATTATTAGGGTGAGAAAGCAAATCAGTGCTTATTTTAGTATAGCCTTTTTAGCTGTTGTGTGGAAAAGGGAATGGGTAAAGAAGAAATGTGGGCAAATGCCAAGCCTCAGTCTGTGGGATACCTGTAGTAGGGTGGTCACCATCAGGCTCATCTGTGGTCCACTGTCCTTGCTTGAATCCTGGTGGTCCTATGAGAAGAAGAGTAAACTGTGTAAGTAGAAAAAATATGTACCTTGTGAGCCTGGAACAGAGAAGACAAATACTGAAAAACGTGCAAAATTGTGACTGCAATGCAGTACAGTCTTATCACCCTGCTACATAACTCATCTGTGCTAAAATTTAAAATATTTGAAAAGTTTCAATATTACACTGTCAGTCAAATACCTAGTCCAGTCTCCTTCAGTTAAAGAATGTGCTTTTTTTTGGCAGAGCTCTTGAAGGAAAACAATCACAAAGGTTGAAACAAACGATTTTACCCATTCATGGTTCTCTATATACAGAATTAATGCCAACTGAACTGACGTGGCTTGAAAATAAAATGGTGGGCAAGCAGCTAGCAGCAATAGAAAAAGCTAACAGTAATAAGCACGCAAGGGGACAAAGAAAGTTACACAATACAGGCAACAATAGTGCTATCAGGCTCTTTGGTAGGGGATACTGAAAATGATCAGTCTAAAAAACTTCTAACCTACTTTTTAAAGTACATTCAGTACATCCAGTTACAATTACAGAAATTATGTTTTTCTTGTGGATTATGTGAAATCTGCTCTAGACAGTCATACCAATCAAAAGGTTTTCAGGTTTGCACAACTGAAATATACCCAAAAGAAGAACATCTATACTCTCTGTGCTCCTGTTTGGTTTAATTCTACCAATTTGTAAAAGCAGGTTTCAAAAAAAGGAAGGGGGGGGGGGGGGGTGCCCGACTTAAAGTCCTGTAGTTTGTGTGCAAATTACCCATTTTAGTGGCATCAGTGTCAGACTCCTTTTCCTTTGAAGTTCCTATTAACAAATTGAGATAGCACACAATCAAAATTCTGTAATTGTTTTTTAGGTTTTTGTGAAGCTTGCTTAGAGGCTAAATTAAGACAGGTACCTGAGGTGAAAACAGGGTGTGCGGTGGGTGTGAGATGTACCCTCTTTAGGGTCGTCAATGTCAGATCCCGTCTCCTCTCTTTTCTTGGGTGTTGAGGATCCTGTTAAAAAATTTTAAATTTCTGTGTTTATAAAACCCACAAAAAAATTTAAAAAGGTACCATCTGGTTAGTCTGCTGGATACCTGTGGGTGTTTCATCAAACTCAGTGGTTGGCTGACTTCTCGATCTTTGGGATCCTTTGACAAAAAAAGTCAAAAGTCAAATTTGTCAGTAATGGTATATGGTTGAACTCCGTGCCCATTCAGCCTTTACACTACACAATGTATTTTTTGTTAGAGGTATTAACTGTATGTAAAGATGAATGGCATGTCTCCACATCTTTGCACTTTTCAAATATTAAGCCATAACAACAAGCGCAGACATCTGTTGCTTGTCATTTCGACCAAGTGTCTGCACAATAGTGATGGGGCAGTGCAGCAAGGGATACAGTTCTTGTCCATCTGCCTGCCAGAAACTAACTGAAATCAGCTGTCAATACTGACAGATCACAGCCTTTTTATAACATTTAAGTACACTTCAAACCAAACTGATCAGAAAATTTAACAATTGAACATACATTCATGTGATAACTAAGTAAAATGAGAGAAACTCTTTCGGAACAATTTGACATGTACTTTGAGGTTTTAGTTTGTCCCCTCTGTTAACAGTCTGCCACTATAAGATTCCACGTTTTTTGCTACAGATTTAAAAACCATCATGTCATCTATTTTTATATGCAGTAAATGGCTGGATGCTAAAAAACAGTTAAACCTGTCACCTACTCGATGTTGAGGAACTGAACGATGACTCCTTTGATGCATCCGTCTCTGAAAGATCACTTTCCACATCTTCCTGCATTTCTTCTGTAAAGCAGTGATAAGAAAACCATGTAGCACAAAAGACATTTACTCTGAAATAAAAAATATAAGAACATTTTGTTTACCATTGGGATTAATTTGGATTTGATCGAGGCTCATTCCCTTGAAGTCTGACAGTCGGCCTTGTTCTAGAGCAATGAGCACTTTGCTGACTTTAGCCAACTCAAGTGTTCCTTCAGGCAGTCTATAGTACTCCCTATGGACTCTGATATCATGGCCTAGAAAATTTGCGAGGATGTCCATCTCATTGTCTCTCAGATTTAGGACTGTGGACAATGTGGACACATGCTTTCTCAACTTAGTTGAGGACAGTGTTTCTGGATGCTTCGCTCCACATTCCTTTGCAATCTGTCTGATGGCATCTGATCCCCTGAAGTGAGTGTCTGCTTCAGGTCTAGAGAAGAAAAAGGGATTTTCATCAGACACACCACAGGCCCGCCGATGTGAAACCAAGGCTTCCATTGAGGACAGCATGTCTGGTGTTAAGAGGATAGGAACTTTTCTGTTCCTTTTCCCTCTTATTTCAATGCGCTGGAAATGGCGACAAAGTTTTTGTTCCAACTCTGAAAGTCCTACTGCCAAATCCGAATGGACTCCTGAAGTGTCTCGCAGGGTGAATGCAGTTAGTGGCATTTTTGATACCTCACCCTCTCTCCTCCGGTTAAACAGTATCACTTCGCAAAGAGTCAAATTGGCCAGCATTGACCAGTTCTTCTTATTGGGATCACTGGCAAGTCTGGTTTGGTATTCTTTTCTGTACCTATCAAGATACATGTGCATGGTTTTTACATCCTCGGTGAAAGGGAGGAGTTGAGGAGTGTTCCATTTTCCTTCTTTTAGAGTTTGCAGGGCACGAGATGAAACACACACATCCCATTTCTTCTCATAAAGATCCCGGCTTCTCTTCAGATTCTTAAGAAATTCCTCATCATGAAAATCTGCCATCTTTGCTTCACACTCAAGAATATCTGCAATCTTCTTGAGACTATGGCCCAGTTTCAGAGCCAATGATGGAGCTCTGTAGATGTTTTTGTCTTCATCAAAGCCAGCCACATCCTTTACTGCTTGAACCACAAACTTGAAATTTGAAGGTACATAGAAATCCTCCATTTTTTTCAGTGTCCCTGCTTCCCGTGAGCGCAGAAGTAACCGTCCCATTTCTCGCATTTTTTGTCTGATGTACTCATGTTTGGTCTTGTCATGTCCATGTTTTGAATACAAGTGTTCTCCTAGTCGCAAGATACTTTTCTCCTCTCTGATGATGTTTCTGACTTCATCCTGATGCATAGCATTCACCAGTTCCCAAACCTTTCTGCTGACACCATCTGGGACAGGCTGTGCAAAGGCACAAAGTGACTGGATCCGACTTTTGCCTGGTTTTGCTGTGCTGCATTTCTGTGAAAGCTTGCATCTTGAAATGTGTCTCCATAATGAATGTCTTTTCAGCAGTGCCTGGCAGTTAACACAGTGCATGTAGTCATTTGGCTTCACTGGTTTTTTAGTTTGCTGACTTGGGATTAGTGTTCCACAGCCCGCTTTCAGAACCTCAATATTATGTGCACGGTTCCCCTTGTTTCTAATGAGGTCAAAATGTAGTTTGCGCTCCTTTGATTTCAAAGGAAAACTGATTGCTTCTGCTACAGCCAGTTCACTGCTGTGCTTGCGTATTAAGTGCCTTGCCATTTTATGGCACTCCTGTGGACAGTATAAGCAGTGATGCTTTTTACTGTATACTCTAGCCCCATTTTTCTTTTTTTGCAGCTTCATCACAAAAATATTTCCCTGGTTAGGTTGAGAGCTTTCACTTTCTACTGTCTCATGGTCCTTACCCGAAGATGTACTTGGAAGTGCTTTTCTTCTGGAAGTCTTTTGTGACTTCTTTGTTTTCTTAATTTTCAACAATGGGACCCTGTTTGCAGGACTGTCAGATCCCTCTGAACTGCTTTCATTCCGTGAGTCTTTTGATGGAATATATTCATCATCAGTGCTTTCAATACAACTTCCAGAAGCTTCTGAGGTGTCAGCCACCTTGGAGATTGACTGCAGGTATTCACTGGTAAGCTGAAAAACCAGATAGAGACATTTATAGCTAAATTTGCAAGAATAATTACCCAGGTGTGAAAATCTTACACCGTCTGTGAGACCCCTTTAACAGCTTCATTAAAGTGAACTTTAATTTGTTAGAACTGTTACCAGGTTAATGAAGGGTTATAGGATTTAGTCATTTTCATCAACAACTTTAGCTTTGTATACAGAAAGACTTGTTTACCGATAGTTTCAACCCAACCATAAAATTAACAAGTAAAAATTAGGGCTGGATGATACCATTTCAGCACTACCATAAGAATTCACAGCTGACAACCAAATGTCAAATGTTTGTGTCAAACAAGATACAAAAAATCCCTCAAAAAACAACCTGTAAAATAATTGTTGAACAGAGCTGTTCAAATAATTGGATGAAAACTCCTGTATTTTTTCCTCTCTCTCATTACTTTACATTTTTACTCCAAGGAGGCAGACTTGTAATTTCTAAAGTGCTCTTGAGCAATAGTTCTCCAGACATTCGGAAGGTCTTTCAAAGTTTTTCTTTGGACATTGGCTACTTTTTCACTCATTTGAGTCCAGTCCTTGTACCTGACCATTTTCAGAGGAATGTTTTTGTTTGTTAAGCTACTTAACAATGACCTATGAATCATTCAAAGAAAAGAAAAAAAAGTCTCCTAACTTGAGAGATGAACCAGTGTTGTGTCCCCACATAGACAACTTAGAAAAAAATAAAATTTAAATGTTATCTGTAGGTAATTTCTTTCTAGCAGACTGTCACTAAAACATCACTTGACCTTAACATTATTGAAGCAGTGTGGAGTCATCTGACTGAACAGAACAAAATGCAGAAACAGCCAAAGAGGACCTTTAAATGTCCTTCAAGAAGCCTGGAGAACTATACCCATATAGCTAGTAAAATACAAAGAATGAAGAGTGGCCCAAGATTTTTCTTAAGTACATATAGTTCAAAAATTGCAATGCTGCAATG
>NW_024582373.1:2081646-2084582 GCF_018398535.1 Haplochromis burtoni
TGGCACCAGGGTCCAAGGTACACAAGTTCAGGGGGCCGACCAGGAGGCCAGCAACAGAAACCAAGTAGTTCTGGAGGCCGGCCGTGCAGAAGGCAGCGGTGGCAATGTAGGCAATCCGAAGGCCAACCGCGTGGAAGGCAGCGGCAGCGTCGGAGCATTTCAGGATGCCGACCGCGTCGGCGACGGAGTCCAGTCAGCGACCTGGAAGGTGGCCGCTGACACCAAACCACACACGGACAAGGTCGAGCAGGCTGAGCCGGACGTGGACGAGGTAGCGGTGTGGCAAGACCAGGACCAGACGAGGCAGGACCAGATGACAGCGTGGCAGCCGCAAATGATGGAGTAGGCGGCGCTGCAGGCTGGATGGATCCCTCGGACCCTCCAGCAGGAACAGATACAGAATCAGCAGGCAGAGGGGACCTCTGGCAGTGTTGACACTGGCTGGAGCTGAGCAGCACATTGGCTTGGCTAAGGCAGCGACAATGGGATGCAGTCCTCAGAGCGCTGAAAGTGTTCACTAATACACCCAGCAGAGGATGGAGGCGGATGGGTGAACTCGCTGGAGCTCTCAGCGGGTGATGACAGCTGAGACTGCTCAGTGGAGTTCCCTGGTGAGGTAGCTGGCACTGGCGCCTTAGCCTCCACGAATCTAGAGTCGGCTGGTGACTGACACTCAGCCTCTGGGGAGGCCCTGGACTGAGTTACTGTCTCTAACATGGCCACCTTTTGAGAACCAGCAAATGTTTTCATGACGTGTGTTCCCTGCGTAGGATGAGTCATTGAACCAATGAGTGGACTAACAGCTGAGCTAAAGGTGAGTGAGCTAGGGGCTGAGCGACAGACTGAACAGGCAGTTAAACTAAAGGCTGATCTGCAGACTGGACTGATGATAAAATAAATGGCTGAGGTGCAGGCTGTGCTAATGGCAGAGGTACAGGCCGTGCTAAGTGGAGCTAGCGGCAACACAGGAGACTGAGCTAGCGGCAACACAGGAGGCTGAATAACAGACTGAGCTAAAGACGAGTGAGCAGGAGACTGAGCAGGAGACTGAACTGAGAGTGACTGAGCAGGAGACTGTGATAATGACTGAAGTAATGGTTGAGGTGAAAATGGAGCTACAGGCCAGGCGGCTAACTGGGCAACAGGCCGAAGTGGTAGTTGTGGTAGAAGCGGATCAGGTGGTTGAGTGACTGACTGAGCTAGTGACTGAACAGACCAAGCAGTGAGGGTTTCTAGAAGTGTGGCTGAGTCCTCCTTGCCTGGGCTGCCCATGCAAAACAGTTCAAAATAGAGCCTCGAACATGTGGGAACACAGCCGGGAGAAATTAGACTTAACGAGATGGAGGAAGCAAAACTAAAAACACTGACATAAGTCATGGACCTTCAAAATAAAGCAGGAAATCCATGGACAGAACTCAGAGGTACAACACCGACAGAGAACAGAGGGAACACAGGATAAAGGGACCTGAGAGACATGAGACATGACTGGGGAACAAGAGAATAAACACAAGGGTGGAACAAAACCTAAAAGCTAGAATTCACAATCCCAGAAGAACAAGAGAACAGAAACCACAACCCCAATAGTCATGAACCATGAACCAAAAGGAAAACAGACTAATAAAGCATAATACAAAATCAAAACATTGGGTCACAGGCCCAGGACAGTAACAGACACAGGTTCTGGTGAATTAGGGACTGCCTGCAGCTGTAATCTACCATTGCTCAGGCTGGATCCCCTTGTATTCTGACCATAATGTTGCATGTCGCTCCAGGACCGGAAAATGTGTCAGAGTACCAGTGACCCAGACCACCTGGCCAACCTCCATAAGTGGGGCACTCATTGCTGAAATGGCTGGGTCACCCACATGTCTCTGTTTTGTATTACAGCGATCAAATTTGAAAATATGCAAAGCTAGCATATTGCTAGGTGCTACGGCAATCTGTGTTCAAAATATTTTATTTTATTTATTTTACAAAACTGGATCATCTAAAATTTTGGGAATACAAGTGGACTGTTGTTGTTGAAGTTTAATTGAAAAGTTAAAGATTTTTTGATGTCAATGGTGAGTGGATTAAACTTTTATATCACTTGTTTATTTGCTTATACTCTAATTTAGAGGATGTAGTTGCTGTTGTGCTTGAATCTCAAAATGGTTGGCATTATTCAAACTGCAGTAAACAATTTGAATAATGTGGGTTGACTTTGCATAATACAGTGATGCATTTCCTGAATTTCTTTGTAATTTGTCATCAGTATTTTGGATGAAAATGCTTATTTATCCCAGTTTTATTGTTTCATAAGTTGACCATTTATTCATTTAAAAATAATAAGTATTATATACTTTAATGATTTGATATTTTGTCTCCTTAAATGATATCAGTTGTGTAAAAAATCGTAAGAAAATGAAGTATAATAAATAAATGAGCTTCCTTAGTAACTGTGGTACAAATAATTAAATAAAATAGAAGTCTGGTCACATTAAAGTGAGCAGGTTCTAATACTATTAATAAAGGAACAAAGTGGTATCTTATAAATACTTTCACACTTTGTCAGAAAAGGGATCCAATAGATGCAAGTTTACACACTGCAATACCATCTCAGACCACTGGGATACACACTTATACACACTGTCAGGAAAATGTCCCCACGGATGCAAATTCACACACTGCAATACCACCCATGGTCACCAGGGCATACACAAAGTTGTGAAAATTGAATCTGTGGGGACCATTTTTTTTTTTTGAAAAAAACTTAACCAGGCATATCAGCAGCCTGTTTTCTATTGAATGCAATGGTTGTGCCCGTGGGGACCAGGGCTCGGTCCCCACGGGAAAAATTGGTCCCCATGGCGTGACTGATATCTCAGGTCATGGACCCCAGGAGGATAGAAAAACAAACGCACACACACACACACACACACACACACACACACACA
>NW_024582373.1:2084602-2102295 GCF_018398535.1 Haplochromis burtoni
CACACACACACACACACACACAGAGGAGGTGCTGCAGTGCTGGCATTTACTCTCACACCTTCTCCATCCTTTATCCAGATCAACATCATTCTGTGCATTTGATTGATTGGCAGTCGCAGTCACTGATTGACAGCAAGCCTGGGTTTGAGTTTCTGTATCTCAGTTTGGTGGTCGGATTACAGCCAGCTTCCTTTGAAGAGGCCCAACTGCTCACAGAATTATTTTTATATACGAGTTTATTTTCTGTCAGTCACAGGAAACCTTTTGACACAGGCCGTCTGTGTCAAACATGAACAACAGTGTAAAGCTTTGTAAATACTTAAAGAATCTGTGGGAAAGCCTTATTGCAGACAGACCTGGGATAATTGTGTTGCTGACTAATAATAAAATCTGGCTTTATTATCCGGACCGTTGACTTCTTTTTGCTGCCGTCTTGCTTTTGTCCAGGATTAAAAATGATGTTGGTAAATGGAGCATGTTTATCTCGGCTGTACAGAATTAGAAAGGATCTGTTTGCAGTGAAAGTATACGCACACAGATGCACAGATACACGTCTCCTGTGAGATATCTTTTCACTCTGTGACTATCAGTGCAGTTGAGAGAGCTTTGAAGCTCTGCTGTTGTGGTTTGGATCAGTAAGGGTCAGAGAGTGTGGGTGTATCGTAGATCTGATGTTACAACGGTTGTACACAGATTAAGCGCATCAGTACATTGTATACTTGTACACATTGTATACAATTATATGCAACCCTAAAAGTTGCACAGATCTGGGCCCCAGATGTCAGGGACAGTGCAGAAAACTGAGCATTTTTGTGGTACAGTCACAATTGGTTTATCCAGAAGTTATGAGTCCCCAGAGGTGTTTTTTTTGGTTTTGTTTTTTCCTGATGTCTCATCTTCATCTGTTCATTTGTTTTGTTGTTTTTGTTTTTTAAGAATGAGAAGAGCAGCCCGCCTGCCATTTGCCCTGGGCTGGATGATGTCCCGCCAGTAATTTGAAACATATGAACACTCAGAAGTATTTTTGTGACAAGAAAGCCGCAGTTAAATCGGTTAATTCGTCCTACTCGGGCGTGGCTCTTGTCTGCAAATGGGAGCATTTCTAGAAAATGGGAAAGAGGTCCCTGTTGTGTAACACAACACTCTCGGAAATAAACAATTAGAGAAGTAAGTGGCATTGATTAGGGCAGTTTCATATTGCTGGGTGCTGCACACTGATCTACAGCAGCAGCAGCAGCAGCAGCAGCTGTGGCTGGGTGAAAGAAGCATGCCAGGTGAGAACAAACAGTGAAAAGGCAAAAAGTAATGAGTTTGGTCCACTTTCTCCTCCTGTCTGCAGGTTTGGAGGGGCGCCCCCTCATGGCACGGCCAGAGACTGTTGTGTTCCTCTGCAGCTCCAGAGGGTAAGTATTCCCTTCCTACTGCATCGTTAACTTGACACTCTCACCAGCAAAAATCCAGATGCACCACTCGTAGCTGTATGAGAGGTTTCCGTTCCGTTCCTTTTTTTTTTTTTTCAAAAAAAGGAGAAAACCCCAAACAACAATGCGAGAAATTCTGCATCAATCGGAGAGTAGAGGCTCATTTGGAGTTAACAGGCAGAAGTCATTAATGTGGAATCAGTCTCGGGGTAGCATCTGCTTGTCTGTGTGAGAGGCGAGAGTGATGGAGAGTGTGAACAGAGGGTGGAAGAGAAAGGGAGCAGCACTGCAGAACAGGCTGAATTCATTTAAAAGCGTGCCTTAATAGCTGTAGGATTGTAGTAAAGATAGACACGGGGTCCTTGCGCTTTTAACAATGCTCCTGCGATGACAGGATAAACGAGGACAAAGGGAACGTGTGCGGCAGAGGGGGGCACTCGGGGCAACGTTTCAAAGTATCACTGTAATGAAGAAACGGTCTTAAAATGAAACGTCTGAACCTTTGGTGTCTTTTAAACGTGACACCTGGAAAAGAAGCCCGGCTGGTGCTGCCTGTGCCAGTTGAGCGTCCTTCATTTCTTGGTGTGGACCTGGGCAGATATCTGCTGATTCACTGCAGTGGGCCTGTGCAGGAGGCGGAGGTTTTTGGGTGCAGCAGCAACAAGGAGGCTCGGATCATATCTCCTATGGGCTTGCAGCCCCCTGCCTTGATTCATGTGTCTGTCTTTAGAGGCCACTCAGCATGATAATGGTATAAGCTGCACAGGCTCATTACAACAGTAGTTTGGTTATGGACCAATAGAGCCATATTACAGGCTTATATTAGCAGAGAGTGCCAGTGAGCCGAGCGTGGGCTCAGCTGTTTGGGACAAAAGTGATGGAAGAAAAAAGCAGGGTGTACAGATGGCACCGAAAACGCACAGAATCCTAAACTTGAACTCAGTCCCAGGTACACTAAGTGATTCCATCTTTTTCTCGGCTATGAAAAGTTAAAAAATTTCAAAGAATGAATAAACTACGGTGTTTACCTCGAGGCCTTTTAATTCAGCCTCACCACACGCGCATGATTTAGAAGTCTTTCAGGCTTTTATGTGGGAATAAGAAACATCAATAGTTGGCTTCAAAGAATCATCGGCAGTCCTGTGAGGAACAGGTTCGCAATGTTAAGGCTGTATCGATTCTCCAGAACAGATGGCCTGAATAGGGCTTATTTTGGCAAACCGCAGCGAGCAGTGTATGTCTTTTAGTAGCTATTAGTCCTGTGTTGATTACTGACAAATATTAGATGTGCTAAACCAAAAATTAGGTACTGAGAGTAATAAGAATTTTTTGACAACAATGTGCATAGACTCAATTATTAATGCAGCTCTCAGTACAACTATTTTACTATCTTATTAAAAAAAGATTTTCATTGACATGCCGTCATTGTTGATGGTTACAACCAAGCTTGGATGCATGCATTTACAATAACTTAGAAATGATTGTTAATTGGAACCAGTTATCGAATCCCATTCCTAATCACAACTTGGTCAATGCACACGTCCAGTCAAAGCATCCTGTCTGTGGGAACCCACCCCTACACTGCCTCCGAATTCGTACCAGATAATTTCAGCCAATAAATAACTGTTGATGAATTACATTGACTGCAGCGTCTTATTGGATAAGTTAAATGGAGCCAGTGTTCCAATATGGCAAGATCTGTTAACGTTTAATGAACGATCACTGAGTTTTATGTTTAGTGTTGTGATGCGCCCAGTTAGGGCTACTGTGACGCCCTGAACCACAGTCCAGTGAGCAGTTAGACAAAATGCTCTTGTTAGATAACCTTTTTTTTCCAAGGTTTCTGTGTCTATATGTTGGACCAATTGTTTAAGTTTTATAGCAGTGCACTTAAGTTAATTAGATACTTAGTATCAGAACTCTGACTCCATACCACTACTTTGCTGGTCAAACTGTTTAATTCCAATATATCAATCAGGCCACAGATGGTATCATCTAGATGTTTTGTAGTGAGCCATGCAAAGTAAACCAAGAATAACTAGACTCCTGCTTCTCATTAACGCTTCTTAGCCTTTCTGTAACCTCATTTTATAACCACAGTTCCAAAGGAGTTGGGACAAAGATGCAAATCTCATGAAACCATATTTTTATTCACAATACGTCATAGAAACATATCAAATGTCTTGAAAAAATTTCGAATGGGAGCAACAAAACCCTGGAAAGGTAAGTACTACAAAAAAAACAACTGGAGGAGCATTCTTCAGCTAATTAGCAACAGGTCAGTAACATGATTGGGCATAAAAAGAGCATCTCAGAGAGGCTGAGTTTCTCAGAAGAGGTTAATGAGTCCTTAAAAAAACTGCACCTACAAATTTCAGAATAATTTTCCTCAGCGTGAAATTGCGATATCTCATCATCTGCAGTATATAATATCATGCAGAGATTCATCCTGCATCTCTGATGGTATGTGGGAGTTAGTGCTTGCGCATCTGGAAATGCACTATGAATGCTCAAAGGTATACACAGGTTTTAGAGGAGCATGTGCTCCAATCCGGGGAAGTTGTTGTTTACTTCAGCAAGATGATGCTAAACTGCACACATACTGTAAATCATTGCATTCTGTATGTACTTCCATTTTACTCAGCATCCTAATTTTTTGGGCATTGAGGTTGTGCAAGATTACTGCTTTTGTGACGTTCGACCCGTCCCTGTTTTCTTACTCGCGACCCCTACAGAGGTGACGGTGGTGTATCAGAACGGGCTGCCGGTGATCTCAGTCAGTTTGCCGTCCAGACGAGAGCGCTGTCAGTTCACCCTCAAACCTCTCAGCGACTGTGTGGGAGTTTTCCTCCAACAGCTCCAGGCAGAGGACAGAGGCATCGACCGGGTCGCCATCTACTCTATGGGTATGCTCACACACACAAGTGAACAAAACCTCATAACCTTTAGTTCCAGTACCTTTTTGTTGCGTAAGCCCTCTCTTATTTTCTCCCCGTTTCTCTTTCTCTTCAGATGGGGCGAGGGTTGCCTCCTCCACAGGAATAGACATCCTGCTGCTGGATGATTTCAAGCTCGTTATTAACGACACCACACACCTCGTGCGGCCACCGAGGAGAGGTGAGAACTGGCGAAGCCTCTGCTGTTCGTTGTTAGGCAGATTTCAATCATGGCGTGTACCGCTGCGACTGTGGGTGTGACAGGTGTTTTGGGGGTTGCAGTGATCATGGTGATAGGTGCTTTAGCATAATAAGAAGCACAACCACTGAAGCCTGAAATTCTTGTCTGAATTCTGCCTTAGGGGGCGTCACCAATAAGAGGAAGTCAGGATTTTATTGCCAGCATGTGGGAAGCCTGTTTATTTATTTGCATTTGTGTGTTTAACTTCAGAGCTGTTGCCCCACGAGGAGGCGGAAAAGTTGAACGATGTCAAGTTTCTGGTGCAGCAGCTCTATACCACGCTGCGCATCGATGAGCACCAACTTAGCAAAGAGCGTGAGCTAATTGGACGACTGGAGGACCTGAACTCACAACTCCGCCCCCTAGAGAAGGTCTAACTCTCTTAACGTGTTTTGGAGTGCTGTAATATTGAAATTTGTGCTGCTACAAGACGATTAACCTTCACCACAACATCAAGGAACTTGAAATTAAGTGACCTGCATGCTTTTATTAAATTTTTTCATGGGAGACAAGAAGCTGTTATGTAACTAGTATAGCATATCACCCCAGTCACAATTCACACGACATGGCTAATATAACTAAAATGTTGTTATTCAGATGTTACTTGTGTACTGAAGGGAATTACTGACCTAATGGAAAGTAGTTTTATGCGCTCCGCTTGTGAACGCATGTGCGGTTTCTGTATTATCTCCTGTGCAGGTGAAGGAGGAGCTGAATAAGAAGGCAGAGCGACGCACCACTTGGGTGTTGTGGGGTGGCATGGCGTATATGGCAACCCAGTTTGGTATCTTGGCCAGGCTAACCTGGTGGGAGTACTCCTGGGATATCATGGAGCCGGTCACCTACTTCATCACTTACGGCACTGCAATGGCCATGTATGCCTACTTCGTTCTAACACGTCAGGTAAGACCACAGTCTTCAAACTTGGATAAAGATGTAAAGGCCTTAACAAGGTGTAAACATGAAAGCTATCACATGATCTAAGATTCCATGTTTGAAGATTCATACTGGTGGAAAACCAGGAGAAATCTGTTTAGCAACCTAATAATGGTTTGAATGCTGCAAAGCAGTGTTTCTCTTTTTTCTCGATCTATGGAAATGCCATCCAAAGACAAGCTCAAACGGATGTAATATGCATTCAGGCAGTGTTCCTGTTATATATTTTTACATTCTGATAACCACTGAAGTCACTTATAATAGAAAAAAGTTCAGCTTTGATAGAACCTAATCAAATATGTGGATTTACTCCTTTTCCCTGCTGATTTGTTTTGTTAATTAACAATCGTGCACTGTTGCCTGACAAAAAGCATGGAAATAGAATCGATCTATTCATATTATCGTATTGAAGCCTTTTTTCTAGTCTCCACACTTGTGTTTTTGGTGCTTTCGCTGCACCAAAAAGTGTGACTCATTGTAGGCCAGTTATGCCGAAAATCTGTTAAGAACCACCCAGGAAATCATCACACTTGGGAAATTTAATGGATTTTTAAAAAACTTTTTAAAGCCTGGTGACATCGTCGCCCTTCAGAAATGTGTTCAGCGTTTATACAATTACCATAAATTTTTAAATCCAAGGACATGGAGCCAATTTGATGTTGGCTTTCTCACTCCTATAGAAATGAGTAGATGGAAGGTTTCTGATAAACTGGGTCCTCACACACACAGCTCTGACTGCGTGTCTCTGTAACCTGCAGGAGTACGTTTATCCCGACGCCAGAGACAGGCAGTATCTGCTGTTCTTCCACAAGGGGGTGAAAAGGACACGCTTCGACATTGAGAAGTACAACAAGCTGAAGGATGATATCGCTGAGGTATAGTTGCTCGGTTGAAAGCTGGGTGTTTTGTAATGTAAAACCAGCGCTGCAGTCGCACTGGGGATTCACGCATTTTGCAGTTCAGCTCTCGGATTTGTTGTGCCAGTGGATACATGCGGATTTGTACCACCCCGCCACATTTTATTTATTTATTTGAATTTTCACTTCCCTCATCTTCCTCTCTCACTTTACATCCTCTTCAGGTGGAGTTAGATCTGAAGCGTCTACGGGACCCGCTCCAGCTCCAGCTCCCGATTCAGCAACTCACCGACGGCAAAAATTGATGGGAAGAGTGACCTCCCCCTCGCTCAGCTCGTGCAACCCACTTTTTTCCTCTTCTCTTCTGCTGTCCTACTCCCTCCTCCCTCTTTCCCATCCATTTCTCTTAGAGTCCCCTATCCCTGCATCCCTCCCGCACCCGATAATCCCATCCCTTTATTCTCTGACGGAGGTTTTTTTCTCCTTTTTTTTTCCTTTTCTTTTTTGGGTTCTTCTTTTTCTTTTTCTTTTCCCGACTGGAACCTCGAGTCGGAATTGCAAGCAAAAACTGCTAAAAGGCGAAAAAAACAGGATGGTGAGAACATCAAGAACTGAAAACGTCTCACAGCTGATGGATGCTGGGGATGATGGAAAAGGAAGACGATGACGATAGCATTCAATTGGCCACAATGGATATGCCTCAAGTCTCCAGAGGGACAGCCGGCAGGTAACTCCAGGGATGAAACGGGAATTACTACACCTGTAGAACACTCCACGACAAGGAACACGCAGCGGGGGCAGCTGTGTGTGTGTCTGTGTGTGTTGGCAGGACTTTCAGGCTTCCTTGGGACACTGACCTTGGCTGCCCTGCGGGTTACCACGGCGGCGCAGTCCTTCTATCTCTAGTGGTCAAACTGTCGACACACACGCCTCCTCTTGGACGGGGCAGGCTGCGAGGACACGTTTACAAGAAATCCCGACCGCAGTCACACCATCGGGAAGACCTTCGTTTTTCCTGTGGCCGACTCCTGCTGCCTCTCCCTCTCGGAGCCGCGCCTCCTCCAGGCGACGGACAGCTGTCACAGATTGACCTTCCTTCGTCAGGAGTCCGTCTCCACTCACAGGATGCAGGATTGAAAACGCCTCATATCCTCTTCCTGTTTTAACGCCCTGTAGCGGCCCAGCCTGCGCAAGTATGACAGTACTACCGACAACAACATCACTGTGTGTTCTTTTATTCCAAAAAAACGAAAAAACAAAAAGAAAAAAAAAATGATAAAAATATTTTGGCACTTTTTATTTTGAAAGCCATAGTATATTTGTTATGGAAAAATATGAATATATATGTATACAATCAAATAAACCAGATGACCAGAGGCTAGTTTTTTCAGTGGGGGGAGGAGCTCTCATACAACAAACCTCTTTTTTTTTTCTTCTTTTTTTTGGCATCAAACAGCTCATCTTACACCCTCTAAAGATCTCCTGCCATGAAGGAAGCCCACTAACAGTCCAACGCACACTTAGTCGCATACGGACACACACAAAAAGCATCGCCCTATATGCAGTACATACATAAAGCTACCAGTTTTTATGCATTTTCATGGCAAATGCACACTGTATGTGCCACAATAACAGCATTCAAGGTGGATGTAAGGCTCGTTTGCATGGCTGCCAAGGGGATTGGGGGGAATCCAAATACAAGGGTGCTGTTTGACTTCTTTAATTATCTGAATGCAGCAATTGCTGTAGAAACGCTTAACATAACGGCAAGGTTGAAATCTTTACCGATCATTGCCTCAGACAAACTTACAAGCATGGTAATACACTTGATGAACTGGCTTCTACAAAAACTTCCTTAATAGCTAGAGGTTTTTAGTAAACTCCCTGCAGCTCAGTAACCATTGTCTTGCCATCTTGTGTTTTTTTTTCTTTCTCTTACCAAATGAAATCACAAAATAAAAGCTCAATCCAACAACAAAACAAGTGTCATGGCATTGAAGTCATAGAGGTTTTCTCATTCAGAAACAAATCCAGAGTGTTCTCCTCCCACTGCTGCTGTAATGCCCCTCCCTCCCTGCTCCCTTGATGGCAAGGCGGGGTAGACTGCATGCTGTGGTATGCCCTCAGTAGAAATCTGTGAATGTGTAGGAGCATTATTGCAATTTTGTACTTAATTGGACACCTTTCTTTTGCACATTTGCTAAAGAGTCATCCACATCAAGCTGAAGTCTTATTCAGAGGTTGTACAAGCCATATATTTATGTTGTCCATTTTTATTTAGGGGGGATGGTCATGGAATAAACCTTTGCCAGGTTCACATATAAATTTATGTTCAGGCCGAGGATTGGTGGCCTTTTCTTCCCCCCATAATCATCTCTATAGCTTCTCAAAGCCAGTTATCTTCACTTCTGCAGAGGGGAGGCACACGTGGACTTCAGCTCCAGATCATCCTGTGCCTGTGTGTGAACAGTTGGCAAAATCCTACTGATGAGATGCTTGTGTTAAAATACAGATTTTATATTAAAATGCATGATTTTAGGGTCAAATCAAAGGTTAGACCTGCAGATCTCAAGGCAGGATTTTTAGTCGAAACTGTTACCGTGTGTGTGTGTGTGTGTGTGTGTGTGTTTTACCTCCCAGGGAAAAGGTGCCTTTTGGATCATTAATTATTTAAACTTTTTTGACAATGTAGCAATTTGGTGAACGGCAACATGATAGGAAAAACTATAAGAAGAGAAAGTTAATCTGTCTTTTTTTTTCCACGAAGAAGGGTTAAATTTCACTCTGTGGAAGTGGAAATCAATTTTTTGCTGTGTGTGTGTGTGTATGTGTGTGTACATGAGTGTTTGTTTGAACCTGCATGTCTAGTGCACAGAGAGCAAAAGTGCACATCACCATATTCATGAGTCCTTTGCTCCTAATTGCCGCTTGTCAATAGCGCTAAAAATCAATTTGGCTCTCATCCCGTTTTACGGCCGTCATCAGCTTTAAATTTGTCTGTCCTGAACACACACACACACACACACACACACACACACACACACACACACACACACAAAGAGAAAATGGTGTTTCCTTGGAGATGTTCTGCAGAAGGTGAGTCCTCCCCTCTGCTGTTTCTACACAACAACTCCCTCCATCATCATCATCATCATCATCATCATCGTCACAGCCTCCTTTTTCTTTTTTTCATGCCATCCACCATTTATTGCCTTTTTTTTTAAAACTTTTTTTTTAAAACAATATATCAAATATAGGGAAACTTTATTCTAAAGAGGGTGTTGCATGAATGTATGTTTACATGGGAAATATGTTAAAAAAAAAAAAAAAGATGATTTATCAAAATAACTGCAAAGATAATTTAAGAACGTTGTTTGTAGAGATTCCTAGTTATAAAGGGCAGCGGGCGGGGTTGCGTCTGCCCTGCCAAATCTGATTTAAATCCAGGCCAACCAAATGCTCAAAGCCCATCTTCACCTTGTTTACTCCCTTAAATCCCTTCCCTCAGCTCCCCAATAAATGGAAAAAAAACCACCTATAAAAGAGGTTTTATGATCTCTCGTCTTGGAGTCCAAAGTAAAAGTGGCAGGTGCATTTTCTTAGCTTATTGGGGGCTATCTCCGGTTCGTATCCCTCCTGTTATTCTTTTTCATCAACCCCCAGCCTTTTTTCTTCTCCAAAGTCACATTATTACAATGTTTTGAATTTGTTATGTTTTGAATTTCTTGTTTTGTTTCTTTGTTGCGTGGGTGTGAGCACTTACAATAAGATTAGTTTAAAATGCCTGAAGAATGAAGCAGATTATTGGGTTGAAAATGATCTTGTACTTCATTCTGACCTCTTATTTACTTTTTCTTTTCTCCTGTTGACATGATGCTGTAATGTTGGCAAAAAAAAAAAAACAAAAGGAAAAAAAGGAAAGAAAATGTAAAATCCTGTATCATTTATGAAATATGTATAAAAGAGAAATGTAATTCAATTATCAATAAAATCCTTATCCAGTTTTTGGAACCAGTGGTCCGGTTGAAATTTGTGATTAATGTGTAACGCTGCCGATGTTTACAAGAAGCTTTCCAAGGTCTCGATGACTTCCCCAGACTTTCCTTGGCCTTCAGCCCTTCCTGCACAGGACATCCTATGAGATAGATCTGAGAATCAACACACTCTTGTTTTTATTTTTGGTGCTTTTTCAATCTTGTTTTGATCATTAGAGCAGAAAAGGAATCATTTCCCTTGAATAACCCGAGAAAAGCCACGAGCCATATCGCCGTGTGGTTATACTTGGGTGCATCACTCCTTTAAGCTAAATGCTAATGACAGCAGAAAAACACACTCACAGTGACCAATGTGAGTGTGAGTTCAGTTGTTGACATTTGACATATAACTTCCTGTCTCACAAGTAAAATACAGCTAAGGTCATGGTCTCAACAGTTTTGCAAAACATCTTGATAAGAAAAAAAATTCATCCAAATGAATCATTAGAGCTGTCACAATTGTCTTGAGAGCAAACTAAATGTGATCTCTGATCTTTATGACCCTTCTGGTTAGTACCTAGCTGCTCATTTAGTTAAAAATCCAACAGGTCAATCTCAGCTAAAGGATCATAAATGGGATTTAGTGTCAGGAACTGGATCCGGCAGTGCAGCTTTAACAAAACTGACCAACTCACAGAGGTGTGTGGTTCCTTATCATCATCTTCTGCTTATTCGTTTTACAGTCGTAGGGAGGTTTTGAGACTATCCCAACTGTCATAGGGTAAGAGGGAGGGTACACCCTCGACAAGTCACCAATCTCCTCATCTGCATCCATGGATGGAGTTCATCCATTCATCATCAGTAACTCAGCTTGCTTCATCCATCCTACGGTGAATTTAGAATCGTCAGTTAACCTAACGTCATGCATGTCTTTGGACTGTGGGAAGAAGCCAATGTACCTTGAAAGAATTACACAAACGGGGAGAAAATTCAAACTCAACATAGAAAGCCCAGCCTGGAGTTTAACCCCGGACCTTCTTGCTGTGAAATGACTGTGCTAACCACCATCATGTCACCCTCTTTAACGCCATAATATTAAAAATCAAGCCTAAAAGAAAGCATTGATCCTTAAGGCAAAAGCAATCCTTTTAAGCAAAGTCATGAAGAAGTCAAACTATAGTAACTTATTCAGATTATGACTCAGTTGTCCACATATAAGCCTAAAAATCTGGCCTTTAAAAAGGAAAAATTAAGAGCATTGCATAAAGGAGCAGATAAGGTTTTATAATACATATAAACATATAATTTATGAAACTCCTGCACTGTCCTAAAATACAATGCTGATTCAGTTTATTTGTTCCCCAGAGACTTGCAGCCAGGAGGGCTAACGACGTCTTACTTACAGAGCTAAGTGTTCTGACTCATTTCTTCTAACTACCTCATGGATTAATGTCTCCACTGACTTAATTACATTATGAGACACAAAAACTGCATCTCAGGTTGGCTTCTGCAGGTTTTAAATGAAAAGGGCAAAGCTGTAGATACTTTTTTGGCCTCCGCTGGCGGCCTGAAAAACCTACGAGCACACGTCGACTCTGCTGGATCAGTTTGTCCTCATCAAAGGTCTCGCTGCGCTAAAATTTGAGTGTGCAAACCTCGCCGTCACCTTGAAGTGAAAGATGCTTCAGCGCGACGCTAAGCAGTTTAATCAGATCGGTTAAACCGAGATTAGATCATCACTCGTTTTTTCAACGAGCTTTAAATCAGGAAGAAATGAAGGACAGACGTGTCTCAAGCTCCAGTCAGAAAACATGTGTTGGATATTTTAAAGGCATGTGCAGTGTAAAAATAGTTTTATGATGGAAACAATGGGAGGATGGTCCTGTTACTGGATTTGGGGAGCAGAAGGTCAGGGATTCAAGGTGAGAGAGGGACATGACAATGTGACAAAGATAAGAGGTGACTATTAAAAACAGACTTCCTCAAAAAGATGAATCAGAAGTGCCGCACATACACAAACACACTCAGGCCTGAGCTTGGATCTTCTAACCAACAGCGAGAAAGCAGATCATGATTTTTTTGGTAATTACCGGTCTGGCGCTGGAGATTCTTGCAGTTGCAGGTGTAGGTAAGTGGATTATGCAATTTTTTATACTTACGTCCAAAATAAGCAGGTATGTCTATTATAAAAACGTTTTTACTGTGATTAAAAGCAACGTGAAATTTAATGGTCAAGCTGCCAAAAGCATTACTGTAGTTTTTACATAAATCTAAAGAAAAGGTCAGATAAGTGCAGTTTTTGGGTACTATTTTCCGCTGTGGATTTATACACATTTAATGCTCTGGTGAGTTTTTAAGCAGATTAGCAGTGTTACTGGAAAACCAGGCACAGAGCAATAAAAGATGTCGGGCTTTGGCCACACAAGAAGTTGTTAGAGTGATCAGGTCATTCTTGTTTTGTCCACATTAATAAAATATCACTAGCTGTAACCTTTAACAAAAAAAAAAAGTGATATGAAAGAGAGTAAGTTTGTGCACTGTTGCTCTTCATCTTCATTTGTACAGACAAGATCAGGTCAGACATGGCTCCATATTCTCCCCAAAGCCTTATTAAGTTATTCATGCCCCATCTGGAAGATTTAATGCTCCCATTAGCATACATCCGCATGAGTCAGCTATGTCCTTTGCCCCTTCTGTGCTGTTGGAGCCGGGCACATTTGGTCAGTCGTACGTCTCTCAGAAATGGCCATTAATGCTGTCAGAAGACTCAGACTGCGGATTGATCTGTCTGCTTTTACTTGAGCAGCGTGGTGACAAGATGTACTGTCCATTAGTTGGCGGAGGCCTATATGGTCACAAAATTAGACAAATAGCACAGTCTGCACTGTACTGTATGTGTTTGCCTTCACGTCTCTGGTGAGCTTCGTTCTGTCAGGTGTCACACACAAAGCACTTCCATGATCTGTCTGCTTATTCAGCCCTGCGAATACTGTCTGTTAAACCCTTCTTTTCCTCTCATTGCCCACTCCCTCATGCTGTCACCTTTTGTTTTATGTCTGCCCCTTAATTACACTGTTAAAAAGGGCATGAAGAAGGGAAATACTATTGATCGTTTTCCTGCACTTTGTTTATTCTCCCTGTTCAGTCGCTCTCTCTTGATTCTGCTGGCAGTAGTGAAAAGAGTCACCACTGACAGAACTCATTGGCTAAAGAGGCCTTTGAGGACAGCTTGTTGGCTTTTAGTCCAATTAAGGTGTTTCCATCTATCTGGCCAATCCAAAGCTTTCATGGTAACAAATGGTCAAGTGGGAAAAGTACCAAATGGTGTTAACTTGAATTCAAATATACAATAGAGCGTGCACCAAAGCCTCTTTCTGAGCCTTTATATGCCAAACTTCTTTCTCAATGATTCATCATTTACAGTTTAAATGATTTATATTAAACACATTTATCTTACTTTTTAAGGATCTAATCATGTGGTGCTTATTTTCTCCGTTCCCACCACCCCGCCTCAGTCTTGGACCCCTGCTCTGCGTACATCAGCTTGAACGAACCGTGGAGGAACACAGACTACCACGTCAACCAGTCATCCGGCGTGCCCCTGTGTGACAGCCACGTCTCCGGTGAATGGTATCGCTTCACAGGCATGGCCGGGGATGCCATGCCCACCTTCTGCATCTCCGAGAATCAGTGTGGCACACACGCCCCCATTTGGCTTAATGGCAGCCACCCAAAGCTCCATGAGGGCATCATCACCCTGCCTGTCTGCGCCAGCTTCAGCAACAACTGCTGCCAGTGGAACGCCAGCGTGGATGTGAAGGCCTGTCCTGGAGGATACTTTGTGTACCGCCTGCCAAGGCCGTCAGTCTGCTTCCATGTGTACTGTGGCCGTGAGTGAGCACGTCGGATGTGACATCTGTTGGTTCGTGAGATGCTTTTTTCAGTAGCCTGACTTTGTTGTTTTTGTGTGTTGCAAAGATTTCTACGATATTTGCGATGAGGCCGACTGCACGGGTCCCACATGTCCGCAGTCTGACTGCCGCTGCGCCCCTGGAAATGTCCTGGGACCAGACGGACAAACATGCCTGGGTGAGACACGCAGAGAGGGAGGAAGTGGAGGAGACAGATAAGTTGTGCAACAGACAGAGATAAGCGAGGGAACACGGAAGACAGATAGGCTGGAAACGTTTCGTGGAAAACAACAAGAAAAATCAATCCAGCTGGATTTGCAGTCGGTTCACCCAACTGTTTTAGTTTCTAATTAAGCTGTTCCTATGTTATTCCTCATTTACTCAACGTAATATCCAGTGGCAAGTAGGGTGACGATTGCTGCTCTATGTATTTATATCACCTATAGCACGATCATTTGTACAAGACATTCATTCACAAAGAGATTGGTATACCAAGGTATAAAGTATACAAATATAAATATATTAATATTTAAGTCTTGTCTTGTGTGTTGGTTCACTCATATCCCCAAATCGTTCAACTGGTAATCTTTCTCTTAACTATTTTCACTGTTCATTACTTATTTTTAATGAGCCTATCACAACGTCTTTAGAATATTAATATTAAAATAAAGCTTATTTTATTTTAAGGAGCAGAGCCTGATTTAAAAAAGCAACAGAAGCAATCAAACATTTTAAAATACTGATTTATGGTATAAAAGGTGAGCATCTGCAGGTGTACGTGTGTGTGTTTGTGTGTGTGGCATACTGGGGCTTAATGATGGTTGACAGGCATGCTAGGGCAGCGTGGCCAGTTTGAAATTTACCATAATCTCATTATTCATCCATCTACCAAATCTGCCAGTCCTCACCTCAGTAATTACTTTCTCATTTCTTCATTCTGGCTCACTCTTTCTTCGCTCTTTTGCACTCTCACTTTTGTTTCACCGCACACTTTTATTTCATCCATCATTATTTCTTTACTGGGCCTCTCAGGATTATAAATGCAGGTTTAAAGTCCTTTAAAGTTGATGTATCATTCCTAAGTGGATGGCCTCAAGGTGATACACTCCACTCTACCCATCTGCTGCTCAGTTATTTAAAACGAAACTCATCTGATATTAATATCTGAACCTGTGTGTGTGTGCTCAGATGTGAACGAATGCGATCAGGTCAACGGTGGCTGTGCAGAGGTATGCGTGAACACCAAAGGCTCTTGGCGCTGTGAGTGCGGACGAGGCCGTGTGCTGGATGAGGATGGACGCACCTGTAGAGGTACAAGCACGGGTGTGCATTTATGTGTATGTGTTGTACAGAGATGAGTAAACTGGACACACACACACACCTCCAAATACTCTCCTGTTCTCTGTGTTGAAGAGATAGCAGGCTGTCATGTTAACAATGGAGGCTGCAGTCATGGCTGCTCCGTTCTGCTGGACTCCTATCAGTGCCACTGTCCCAGAGGGCTGGAGCTGGGAGAGGACAAGCGCACGTGTCAAGGTGCGTGTGTGAGTGAGAAAAAAAGGTAGATATCAGTGATAGGTAATCAATTGGGCAAAAAAAGAAGCAGCCGTGAAGATACATGTTTGGATTTATCTCATCTGATTTTTCAGCAGAGATATGAGGTGAGTGCATTTCTTCAGGTTTATTATTACTGTTGTCAGGGACGATCTATAATCATATTTGAAGAGAATAACATGATTGGCCTTTTCTAGAGAGCCTTTTTTGAGAATCAAGAAAAATTGTCTGTTGTCTGTTTATTTGTTTGTTTGTTTTGTGTCATTTATGAAAGAAGACTCCAAAGAAAAAAACATTTTTATTATGGTTTATTGAGCAGATTAAGTTTTTGATTAACAGTTCACTAGATAATAAATCAAGAAAAAAATGTTCTTTTAAGTCAGAATGCAAAAACATTCACCTATAAACATTATTTTATTCTTGATTTATTTCTCAGTGATCAAGCACTAATGTTGTCAAAAGAGTACAAACAAAATCAAGGCTTTTGGATTTAAATCCCTTGAACAACAGTTTGCCAAAACATAAAAGGAATGATGCTGATATTCACAGTGGGGGAGCTGGAGCCAGCCATACTTTGTTTATGGAAATAAGATGTAATTGCCAAAACTGACAATTTGTTTCTTTTCCTTGCGCAACACATAAAAAACAACAGCACATGTTCAGAAATTTCCAGCAAGAAAGTGATAAATCAGTAGAAACTACTTAGAAAAGTTAAGCGGCCACTAGTGGTAGAATGAAGCAGTGTCTTGGGGCGGCTGTGGCTCAGGAGATAGAGCTGGTCGTCTACGTATTGGAAGGTCAGTAGTTCGATGGCTCATCCTGGCTCCTGTAGTTGCTCCTTGTTTTTCTGCTGATAGAACTCGGCAGCTTGCTTTTACTGGTTTCTGTATCATTACTTCTCGCCACAGGGCATCATACTGTGTGATGTGGCATATGTTGTTGTATCATAATCACACAACTGTGAGATCATTTTAAGCAGCTTTTTGTTGTTTTATCCATGTAATAGTTGGCGATTTCTGTTTTATAGCGTTATAAAGAATCTGTGATATCTTTGACTCCCCCCTCTGCAGTTCCTGTCCAGTGTGATTCCAGCTCTATTACAGTATCAGTTCCTAAGGACCTTGTAGGCGGCCTGGAGCTCTTTCTCTCCAACTCATCTTGTCGGGGTGTCTCCAATGGCACACACATCAACCTCAACTTCAGCCTCAAGACATGTGGCACAGTAGTTGAGGTCAGAGGAACTTGGGTGGAATTTTTGATAGAATGTGCTCTGGGTTAAATATGTAAGCCGAAGGCTTTGAAAAATGAGCAGTGCACTTTAATATGGGTTGCTCAAGCTTGTTACTAACTGAAAAACCCATTAATGTAATATAAATGTTCGCTCTCAGGTGACAGCTAATAAGATTGTAGGGACCAACCTGGTGACAGGTCTCCCAAGGAGCAGCCCAGGAAGCAGCGGGGACTTAATAGTCCGCACCGGCAAGTTGGTGCTCCCAGTTACCTGTGAGTTCCCCAGGGAATATCAGGTTTCAGATGAATACCAGGCAAGCCAGCGCAACTCAGCCCTAGAGCTGGAGGGCCACAGTGAGGGGGTCTTCACTTTCTCCCTAGAGCTTTTTAAGGATGCCCAGTTTTCAGAGGCCTACCGCACCCCACCCCAGCTCCGCCTGCATGACTTCCTCTTCTTTGGGGTTGAGCCTAAGGAGAGAGTGGATGGTCTCTCTTCCCTGGTGGAGAGCTGCTTTGCTACACCGGGGCCCAAAGCTGACCAGGCCCTCAAGTACTACCTCATCAGAGATGGGTGAGTGTAGGTTTCATGTTATTTCATTTCATATACACTGAACAAAAATATAAACGCAACAC
>NW_024582373.1:2104813-2130896 GCF_018398535.1 Haplochromis burtoni
CACACACACACACACACACACACACACACACACACACACACACACACACACACACAGAGAGAGAGAGAGAGAGAGAGAGAGAGAGAGAGAGAGAGGGAAAAGACGTTTCTGCCTTGCTAACAATAGAAGTGCATTGAGTTCCAGTTATTGTAGTAAATGTCATCAGTATGAGATCCCACTGCTGTGTCTTATAAAGGTCTTCTTGGCATCAGGTGCTCAACAGTTATCAAACCGGAAATCCCTCTTTCAGCTGAAAAATGTCACTCTGTCTTGTACTCTGACTAGTTCAGAAAAAATACAACACATAGTTTTGGGTAGAAAAATGGAAACAAAATTTTTAAAATGTATGAAACATGCTTTTTTCCAGTGAATGCAGAGTTTTCCTCTGCAGACACAATAGGTCATCACTAAATCTATATTCATGTTTGCCAACAAATGCGGCAGGCTTTCAGGACCTTGAAGCATCTAATCTCCTAATGAAGTGCCTTGTTAGAAACATTTATGGATCTCTTTTTACTGCATTAAGATGCATGTGTGACTCTAGTTTCTCTCTTTGGCTTCCTACGCAGATGTATTGCTGATGAAACAATGACACAGTACTCGTCAAAGGACCAGCTCTCTAAGCACTACCAGGTCCCCGTCTTCAAGTTCATTGGCAAGGACAACCGAGTGAGTAAAAGGAGCATGCTGGGAGCCAGCTGGCGAATGTGTGTGGGCTTATGCCTGCATAGCTCTATACTGCAAAGACTGTATTAATAGACCATGTGAATTAGCAGAATCCTTTACACTGTGAAGGCAGTCTCAAAATATCAAAACAAGCTTGCTTCCTCTGTTTACAGCAAGTGTTCCTGCACTGCCAGGTGCTAGTGTGCCGGGCAGGAGACTCCCGCTGTGCTCAGCGCTGTCGGGGACGCGTCCGACGGGAGGTTCAGACGGATGAACCTCAGGAGCAGCACGCATTGAGCGCAGGACCCATCCTTATCCTGCCTTAATCATGGCAATTATACAATGCTATCAACACAAACATCAACAAAAAAGCCATGAAATTAAACAATCAGCACAGTTGCATTTAAACTGAAGTGAACACTTTATGGTTTTTCTCACTTTCTGTCATTCGTACACTATTTGAGTGGCGCTTTCCCAGATTAAACATGCGTAGAGTTTGAGATAATAAAGTCAGCGTGTCAGTGTTTGTGCACGTAATCCTTATGAGCCAAAAGCTCAGATCTTAGACTGTGCTGAACATTCAGTTTCAGACTTGTTTTGTACTCTTGTAATTTGTAAGATGTCAAAGAAAGGGATACCCAGCTCTGGCTATAAGAAAACCTCACCCACCTTCTACACCCACCTTTTTTTTTTTTTGAGAAGAAGCCAAGCAGAAAAAAGATGGTTTAAAGAAAGAGGAGTTAAAACAGCTTGAACTGACAATTGGCACCATGGCCAGTTGTAAGATGAATAAGGATAATTTTGAGCAGCTTTAGTAGAGTCCAAAAATAAAAATATAGAGATGGACATAAGCATGATGGAACCCCTTTAAAAAGGAATCGTCCAGTTCAGTTGATCTGGTAATCCGGAGAGTAAATAAATGTAGACATAGACACAAAGAAGCCAAGCGCACTGTATATATGTGCATACAGTATATCCTCCTTCTGCTGTTATTTATATTGTTGGAGATAACTTTTATTCTCATTAACACATCATAACAAGTTTGCGTCTGTTGGACTTGCAGCACATTATACTGACCTTAAAGTGAATGACATTTCGATTAAAAAGCGAGAAAGGCGCCACACATCACTCATAACAGCTACAACATGAGAGATGATTTTCTGGGTCACACTTTCAGGCATTTCCCAGGCTTGATTACAGCTTAGAGACTTAGTGGATTTATGGAAGTGGTTTATTTCTCACCCCATCTCCAACTTAAAAAAACCCCCACCCCATCTAAAACATCTATAAGATGCGTTCTGACTCATTTGGTGTAATCGATGAGGAGCACGCCACACATTACAGTGTGCTGGGAAAGAAATATCAGAACCCCGCGTCTGGAAATTATGCATAAGCTTCATCACTCCGACAATTAATCTGGAGTTAATCGTGTCAGTTTAGCTGCAATTAGTCTTTAATGTATTCATAAACATAACAAATAACTGGCAAATAACTTACATCAAGCATTAACATAGTAGGCATTAGATTTACATGACACTGACTTAAGGTTTGAGCAGCTTGACAAATTTAAGATAGCAGCACACAAGGAGCCTTGAGCACCACAGTAATTATCTGGTGTCTTTCTGTCTAGAGGAAATTAATCCGGTGACAGTATCCTTTCTATCTTCCCGTCACACACTTTGTTTGGAGTCATCAAGTAATTTATGGTAATGGAGTCATAGAGTCAATTGGCCTAAAATGAGGAGCATGGCGAGTGAATATGCACGAACAATTGTGAATAAATCCAAAGAAATTGTTCACTTAAATTCCTCTTTTATGTCTTTTTCAATCTCTGGCCTCTGAATCTTGAGAGGGCTCTTGTGAGGCATCTCGTCTATGAAGGAAAAAAAAAAGAAGCCTATAAATGCACGCTATGCGTGTGAAAATATGACTCTGTTAGTTGTCTTCAAAAGCACACAGATGATGTCCATAGTGTTCTGTGTCACAGTTCATCCCTCTCCTCTCCCTCGCAGACACACGCTGCCCTCTGGCTGTTCATGTAAGGTCTGCAACCAAGAGTCCAAACTGTGTTGTAGAGAGCGTCTGCCATCGATTCACAGGCTAGGAGAAAAAAAATATGAGAGAGGAGGGACGCTGATTAATTTATTTTTTTCTTCTTTGACAACTTGTGGCTATGCACAGGCAGGAAGAGGGGAAAGTTAATTATCTCACCTTGCACTTTCGAAACAAACCCCAGACTCTTCTTAAGGTCAGAGCAGATGCCATGCAGGCACGAGCGAAACCTGGAGTCACAGTCGTACTTGCTCGTACCGCAGTTTTCGTAGCACATGTCAAGCTGGTTGCAGCACTTTGTCATAGCAGGGATCCCCAGGTCAAGCTGTCAGAGATAGATTGTGTCAGCACAGTCTGCTCAAACCGAACATGTGGCTTTTACAGCCATTAAGGTTGTTAATGATATTGCTTTGAAAGCTGTTGGTGCTATGAACAGGCAACCTACAGCAGCATTCACCTGGAATCCCACCAGAGAGGTGCTGCAGCCGTTGGGCTCTGAGAGCCGGAAGCCAGGACGAGGTTGAGGAAGTTCTCCTGAGAAAACATGGAAGCTTCATTTAGGTCTTGAACTTGACTGCGTTAGCAAACAAATTTCATGAGTTGCTCCTGTTCATCCTCAGGTGTGTATCATTTCACAGATAAGATATACCTTCTGTTTGAGAACATGTATATGGATGATTGAGACGAGGGAAAGCTAAACTCCCACTGATAAACAGATGCATTCAGGTTTCGGTATAAGAAGCCTGAGGCCCAGGCATGTTATCTTGGATCAATAAAGAAGTACTTTAGCTCTGATAGCAGTGGAATCTAGTTAAGGAAGCATATTGGAAGTGGAAAACACAGTAATCATTTGAAAATCTGCTGAGGGTCAGAAACATTTTTTTGGGGGGGAAGGTAAAAACAACAATGTGTAAAAACTCTTCTCAAAATCCCTTAAAGACCGGTGAACTTGAACAGAGAGTTTTAAGATGGATTCTTACCATATCTTCTGCAGCGGTACTCACAAACACCATTGTGTCCACCGACCAGTTCCACCAGGGAGTCGAAGTATCCGTGCGCAGTCTGGAAACTATTTCTAATAGAGTTGAGGCCCCAGCTGCTGTCTTCTTGTTCCTGTGGTGTTTTCTGGGACTTGTTTGTCTGAACTGGTCTGATCTCATTCGCCTCTTCCCCAGAAGAAGGTTGTTCCAGGCTCTTAGCTTCTTTAGTAAAAGCTTTCAGAGCAGGGCTGTCTCCAGGAGGCCCATCACTGCCTGGCACTGATTCTTTGACTGTAGCACCTTCTGCTACCACCTGGACATCTTCTTCATGTTTGTCACCTGATTGGCTACCCTTCACACCTATTTCACGCAGCGGTTTGTCACCAAAAACGCTGTTACCTGCGTTTGCCTCAGCTGAAGATGAATCACCTACTTCAACAGCAGTGACACCTTCTTTGGCTACGTCAACAGAGGCATCTTCGGCAGCAACAACTGAATCAGCAGCAGGGCCTCCGTCCTCCTTTGAGTCAGTCTGGTAGTAGCCTAAAGTGGCACACGTCCCTGTGGACAGGCAGAGGAGGAGCAGGACAACAGTCCGAAGCAGCATGGTGTCGAAGTGGCAACAATCCAAGCAGAAGTGAGCCGTCAGTAACAGGATGGGAAGAGCTTAGACTGTGAGGGACAAAAACACACTTTGCCCCGACTGACTCTGTCATCCAGAGCGAAGACTTTGACCTCTGATTAGATTCCGGCAGACAGCAAAGCATTCCCTCATGTCAGGGGCAAAGGTCACCCTCTATCAATCCAAAGAAAAGCTTCAATGATTACACTAATTCTCTGTGATTATTTATCAAATGAGTACTGTCATCAAGGCTTTCTGCACACAGTTATAATTGGATTTCTTTTTCTTTTTTGTTAAGCCGCGTGGAACTTGAACCTAGAGGAAAATCTCTTTAGGATTCCCGTTAACGCAACATATTTAATACCCCGTTAAAGGAAATACAGCATTAAATAGAAATCCTATCCATGCTGACATTTCTCAAGACATTACAAACCCCTAGACTATCTTCACTGTTTTTGATAAAGGTTACACACAGACACTTCAGCCCTGAATAAGAACAGAGGCAAACTACTCTTAATGTGACATAAGAGAGTGGAAGCATAACAGCATGAACGTTTATGTTATGTTATGATTTCAAGAGTAAAAAAGTTCCGCGGCTCAGCTGGAACATCACTATGTGAAGAATACTAAGCAAATCTTTTCAGTTACACAGTAAAAGCAATATGGGAATTTTGCTTTAGTGCAGGCTTCTTCATTTCCTGCTGACACAATTTTCTCAAAAGTCTCTGCTGCCCTCTAGTGTTTGAAGAGTAGGTTGCTCCCAGTTATTCCATTACTTTATGTTTATATTTTAGATGGATGCTACACTGCTAGTTTATTTATGCAACGCATGACTAACTCTTATACACTCACATAGCATTATATATACAGTATACGTGTTATGTTATTGTATCTTATTTAACACTTAAGCTTTAAAAATTACTGCTAGACTAAAGCATCAGTAAATATAACAAAACAATACTCATAAGGAGGATTTTAAATATCACTGTGTTAATATTTTTGTACTTTTTCTTAGGATGCAGGATTGGAGTGAAGCATTTTAAAATGGTGTCATTGTTTGCTTTCCGATACTAGTAGTTTGTTTACCCACAGTAGCATTTGCAGCACGCTACAGCTGGGAACAAATATTTTCTAACTAATAACGCTGCACTGTTTTGTTGTCGACAGTTCCCAGATGTGAACTGATTAACATCTCTGATTATGAGTCAGCTATATCGACAGCAAGGTGCATGATGAGGATGAGTGTAGTTGAACTAAGTCTGTTAAAGAACAAAAAAAAATCATCTGCATTTTGCTTGAGTCAGAGCTCAGGCCTTAACAGAATACAGGTAGAATGAAATGACCACAAGGTGAAGGTTACTGCCAAAAACGAGGTTCAACTATTAACCAAATCTGAGAGTTCACTTAATTTTGTCACACAGCACAGTGAATGTATTATAGGTCTATTCAATAACACACGAAAGATTTGTTTCAAGTATGATTTTCCATACTTGAAACTGGGGCGACCAGATGATTTTTTTAACAAGTTCATGCACACAAACACTTCTGCCACCGCCTTATGGCGACTGGTGATGCCATTCACTCTGCTTGTAGATCTTGGTGTATTTCATCCCACAAAATCCTGTGGTAAAACACAGCATAGCAAGAAGAAGTAAGTAAAAATGGTCACAAACTAATCAAGTGCCACATATACACTGTTCCACATACCGTCTTATGGCCTTGCTTGCTTTCTCCTTGTTCAGCACTGCGCTGATGTTGTTTTCAAGATCCTTAAAAGACAGCACATCTGACTCTCACATAGTAAACATACATTTGAAATATCTAATACCTGCAATTAAAAATATAAACAAACAAACAAAAAACGTGCTAAAAAAGACCCCCCTCTCATACCTTGCTAATGACCCTTAGATGCTCATTTGAGGCTATCAGCTTCAATATTTCAGTCTGGAAACAAACAGGCAAAAAGCACATTTCTTGCTAAACTCTTAACTTTGCTCAGTGTGATTTACAAGTTGAGCTATGCCTTCATAAGCCAGTGTGAAATGAGGCCAAATGTAGCACCTGTTGGTCTCTGATATGTCCTTTAGTAGCTGTGGTTGTAACTGTGGACACCAACTTCTCTTCTAGCTCTTCCTCCAGCTGTTTGATTTCCTTCCAAACATTCATTACTTGAAGCCTCTTGAACTGGATGCTGTCAGAATAGCCAGAGACACTCATAGTATCCTGCAGCCCTGACCGACATGTATCTGTTCAAACACAGATGAGGTGAACATGAATGCAATGCATAGAGAACTGATCAAAATTGATGCGTACTCATCATGGGCATGAATGCCATGGTAACTTTGGACTTAATTTCTTTGAATTGTTGTTTACAGATGGAAGATGCTTTACAATTCCACCAGGGTGGCGTGATTGTAAAGCATACATCTTTAATGACTTAAAAAAACAAGAATTTGGTGCAGAAGTTTGGATTTTCTCTAATCTACACAGGGTCAAAAGCACACATACAGACTCAAAAATATACAAACATTCACTTAAATCTTTTAATATGTGGTGCTAAAAGTTCTACAATGTCTTTTAACTTGACATGGTCCATTAACTTCTTGCTAGTGATGATTGACTACAACTGGTAATTTCTCTTTGCCAGCATAAAAAAAATCCTTTGACAGTAGTCAATGGATTGACCAACACTGAGAACAATGAGAAAAAGCACAAGTAATGCAGATGTGGCACCACGTTGTCAAGGTCTGGAAGAAGAGCCAAACTGTCACCCTCAGATGGGAAGAAATTAGGATGTTCAGAGACAACCAAACAACTGCCAAGACTAAAGCTTGTCACACGCTGGGAAATGCTGGAATAGCGTCATTACTATTGACTAAGAGGGTGCTCAACAAGAAAGAAGCCTTTGCACCAAAATGAAGTTCTTCAGGCTTAGGGTTAGGGTGCAGCGGTCTACATGAACAAGTCAAAAATCTTCTGGAGAAAAGTTTTATGGTCAGAGAAGGCAAAGATTGAGCTATTTGGCCATGGTGACAAGAGGTATGTTCGGAGGAGTAAAGGAGGCTTTCAAAGCTAAAAACACGTATCAGCTGCCAAGCATGGTGGCGGTAGGATCTGGCTCTGGGGCTGATTTACTGCCAGGGGTACTGACACATTAAACAAAGTGGAAGGAATCCAAATTCTTCAACTTCACCTCAAATCAACAGCTAGATGACTGAAACTTGGAGACAACTGGGTGTTCCAACAGCACAATGATCTCAAAGACACATAAAAACTGGTTTTGGAGTGGATAAAGCAGGTTAACATTAAAACATTCTGGAACGGCATTCCCAAAACGCTGACCTCAACCTAATTAAAATGATGGTCTAAAAGCTTCATTCATTAAAAGGTCTGAATTACTATGACATTCATAACGATAGTGATCATAACTGCATATGAAGACATCCCTGCTGGGATTAGAAAGTGACCACTGACACTACAACGTTGTTTGTTATGACTGGGGCGATCGTGGCTCAAGAGTTGGGAGTTCGCCTTGTAATCGGAAGGTTGCCGGTTCGAGCCCCGGCTTGGACAGTCTCAGTGGTTGTGTCCTTGGGCAAGATACTTCACCCGTTGCCTACTGGTGGTGGTCAGAGGGCCCGGTGGCGCCAGTGTCCGGCAGCCTCGCCTCTGTCAGTGCACCCCAGGGTGGCTGTGGCTACAATGTACAATCACCAGTGTGTGAATGTATGGGTGGATGACTGGATATGTAAAGAGCTTTGGGGTCCTTAGGGACTAGTAAAGCGCTATATAAATACAGGCCATTTACTGTTGGCACCAAAAAGTGATTATTTGTTCACTCTTAAAGACCGCAGATATATCTAAAACTTAGCATGCTGTATAGAAAATTAACTGTTTACTAACAATAAGGTACAAAAAATATGTTAAGGTAGTCTGATGACTTACTTTTCTTGTAACTGTCCTTTGAGTGCATGGCAGCTGAAATGTTCTGTAACTCATTTTGGACCCTGAGGTTTGAAAGGACAAACACACTTCAACTAAAGAGAATGTACATAAGTACAAGCCTGCTGTTGATACTTTTGTTTTGTGGTACCGTTTCTTCTCCTCTAGAGCTCTTCTAGCCTCATGCTCCAGCCTGCAAACCTCCTTTTCAGCATCGTCCAACTTGGTTTCGCTTACTTTGAGTGAAGTATTCGGTGACTGAAGCAAGAACAAAACATTAGGACCTAAATTATTTTCCAAAAAAGCAAAAGATGCTTGAGATTAATGCTGCTAGTAGCTTGGCTACTGCTGAAGAACTAAAGGTTTTATCCTTCTCTGTGGGAAGTTTAAATATTTACTATTTAAACCTTGTTTAGAAATACGTGTAGGCTTTTTTTTTTAAAAGAAACATTAACTGTAGACAAGGGACTGAAAATACCCACAAAATCAAATAACGAACTCTGTGACAAGCGGCATCTTTGACTCTTTGTACTGTGAGGAAACCTACGAATATCAGCACTGTTGTTTTCCTTTTTTATGTAAAACAATTTCCATTCTTTAAAGGCAAAATGAGCATGAGAATATATTGTATAGGAACATTATGAATGAATGTCTTTGACACAAAAATGTCTGAATATCACAGTCATTTCTCAGGTTATATCTTCAGTATGTGTGTCTTTTCCGCAGTGTTCCTTACCAGGCTGCGTGGTGAGGACTGCAAACTCATCAGGTGGTTGACGTATAAATCATATTCTGTCTGGAAGAGAAAAGAAAGCTTTATTACAGACTGAGAATTATGTTGATTTAAAAAAATGTCCTTGTAGAAAATCCTTCAGAAAAAGATTTTAGAAATTGTATGCACTGCAGCTTACTACCATGTTTAATAATAACAAAAAAAGGATTTCAGCTGCATGAAAAGTAAAATTGTGCACTTTGCAAACTGCAGCATGGGAAGTCTTTTTACTGACAGTCTAAGCAAAACTATCATGTGCAAAAGAAACTTGAGGCATTCGTTATGAATGAGCAGTAATGGAACCATCGCCCTCTGATGACCTCCTCTCTGATGCATCGCGACCAGGTTCCGGTGGCTGCTCTACTTGTACTTGCTACTCCAGGGACTCACTCTCTCTTGGCTCTAATACATCTGTCGGTACATGCTAAAAATGAGCTGGTGGGTACAGAGGAAATGGAAAAACCTTAATTTCCCTCAGGATGCGTCCAAACACTGGCGAGTCTTCACATACATCATCAAAGACGTCACTGAACACCGCAAGGCGGTCTCTGCTGGGCCAGCTCTGCGCAGACAACTTAATCAACCCCTGCGCACAAGACCACACACACAATATTAGCAGGTTAAAAGTGTGTTAGAGTGTATGCATGTTGAAGTCTGTGCATGTCTTTACCCTGTGTTCAGAGAGCACTTTAGGTTTACTATATCATGCAAAATGCAAAAAAAGAAAGAAAAAAGCAATTACAGACACTTTATTGATGTCATGGTTTGTGTCACAATCCTCACCTCTTGCAGTTTCCTTGCATGCATTTCAGCAACATTTTTTACAGCCCAGAGGTCCGGTTTGGCCATGACTTGCCAGCCAAAGCATTTTTTCTTCTCTTGCTGGTTTTGGTTGTTCAGGCTGTCCTGGTCAGAATGGCTCAATGTGAAATGATGATTTACCCCCAGATCAGATGGAGATTTAGTTTTTTTCTGAGAACAAGCTTTCTGCTGGACAGGCAAAGTCCTTGAGGGACGGTAAACTATCTGAGATAGACTTATATGTTCTCTTCTTTCTGGATGTGATGTATGATCTTGTGTGCACCCCAAGACTCTAGGCTCTACTAAAGCTGTGCCAGAAGTGAGCTCAGGGGGGAACTCTTTCATTTCATTCTTTTTTGCCTTTGTCTGTATCTGCTGGAGAGATAGTGGGTTTCGACTTTCTTCTTGGCTCTGAGACATCCTCCAAAAAACCGACGTTGTCTCCTCTTGAGACTGACTCTGGTTCAGTCTGCGAGGCCCCAGATGACCCGAGGAGTAGGCCAGGATATCAGCCTTCTGCCCGGCTTCAGCCGCCAGCAGCAGTCTGTGGATATCACTCCCATAGCGCCCAGGCATTGGCTTCACACTGCTGGACATGGCTGTGAAGGCCAACTTATTGTTGTATAGTTGTTTTAAAGACATACGAGTAATAATATCTAATTATCTCAAGAGGTGTACAATTTCTTAAAATATTAAAAACATTCGTTATTCTTTCTGGTGAATAGAAATGCACCCTAAAAAGGAATTTTCTCTCAAACGAAATCAAAATGACTTAAATTTTATGGTAAATCCAGACACTGCACAAATAATTCAAAGAGAGTTTACGCTTATAGCAAAACTACTAGTGCCTCATATTCACGTGATTAATTTATTTACTAAAGATCGTGCTGCAGGATAACAGAATGAAATAAACTCTCATTAATGACCTCACCTGTTAGCTAACTGTAATTTGGACAGGCTCAGGACAGAAAACAAACTTTCTTCATGGCCGCAGCAGTCTGTGCTTCACTCGGTTGCCAAGGTGATCGAAGTGCGTAATGTTTGTGCTGCGTTCAGTGTCCCGATAATAATCGTACCCGTGAGCTTTCAGGCGCTAGTCCTCACCTGGACCTGACGAAGAAAACAGCTGGAGTGAGATTGTAGAGTACTCTATGCGTTAAGTAAGTTTGTGTTCATAGATATCTAAACATTAACGCAATTATGGGATCCGCTTACTTATATTCAAAGAAGGGAACTATTAAAAACATTTACATCTATAAAAAAATCGTTTCATTATTTGATAAGAACTCCAGTGCTCTTCAATAAATACTACATATGTTCCTGCACAGAACGAGAAATTAATACAAGTCTTTGTGAAATGGGGAAATGTTGTTACTTGTAAAAACTTTATTCAAACTCTTCACTTCATCTTCACCTGGTTCTTTGTAATAAGTGGGTTATTATGTGCATTAAACACAGGGCCCTGAGGGAGTAGGAGAAAAACAGTGAAACATGGACTCAGGGTTCAAGTCACCAGAATACACAGATGGCAAAATTGAACATGAATAAAAAACTGTAATGTATTTTATTGTACATTAATATGGTTGTGTTGCAACAACGTTTTGCATTCATTTGCATTCTTATTTTGTCCACTACCTCAACATGTAAAATGTTATCATTAGAGGTTTATTTAATGACTATTCACATATGAAATGCCACAGTCCATCTCTAGTCTGAGCAATGACTTAATTTAAGTAATTTAAGTTCCCTTAGTCAAAATGTACATTTAAATTGATCATCTCTGTGGGAAGAATGCAGTCAGATTAAATATTGTTCATATTGTTTACTGAGAATTTGTAAAGAAATGTTTTTTAATAGTCAGTAGGCAATGGCGCCAAAAAGATACTACATAATTATATGAAAAAATATGAAAGTAAGACAGAATTGTACAGTGAGTCATCTTTTTGTCTTTTTACTCCATCAATCCAAATGTGCTTAAACTTTCCCTCCCTCCATAGCACCAGCTGCCAACTGTTTAACACAGTGATGGATCTGTAGTTTTGGGCAGCCATCTTGTAGAAATTCGATTGTTAACATGAATGATAACGGCAGCGGATGAGGCTTTATTACAAAACTAGTTCAGTCAGCTGCAAGCCTTTGTCGTGCAAGGACAATAAGACAACTATACACACTCCCAGAATTCCAAGAGGAGATCTCAGGAACTCATCTTCTTAAAAGAAACATTTATGACATTCAGATTTTGCCGACTTTCGTATTCTTTTACTACATTTGTTTGACCAGCTCAAAGGGCAAAAGTGATATTACAGAGTGAATTAAATACAGTAATTATTACAGAGTTACCATAAAGTGTTGATACTGAAATGCTATAGATGCTATAAATGATAAACACTCTACTTTTCAGTTTATTTATAGCTGCAAACAAGAGGCTATTTCACAAATTTCCTGAAATTTCTAATAACTCAAAAGTAATAAAAAGTGTTCTTTTCTTTTTTCATTTTTTTTTTAGAACAATTAAAAAGTAGGGTGTTGCTACTGACCATTCAGGGGTGATGCATTGTTACTGATCATTGAAACAGGATGCATTAACAGTGAGACCCCCCACCCGGCCCAAGAAAGAAAGGTATGTAGGTAATGAATAAACTGGCACAAAGGTGTATTTTCAGGTATTTATTAAAAGTCATTTGGGCTACTGCTCTTACATGTACAGTTAAGACATTCCTCAGTTATTCTTGGTAACGGTAACATGTCTAGACTGTTTAATTTATCTTAATGTTTACTTTGTACAAAACAAAAAAAGGCCAACATTATTTTTCTTTGTATAAAAAATATAAGTTAATTTAAATTTAACTCTAATTAAGAAAATAACAATAGTAATAATAGCAATAATAATAATAATAATAATAATGATAAGCTAAACATAGTGCAGACAATAGGATATAACTGGTGCTGAAAAGTAGAAGGGACAGTGCAGTGACTTTATCATGTTGTCAGGTGGGGTTGGAGTGGGGAAAAGACAAAGCTTTCTTTCATGCTCGTGCTCTCTCTCTGTGTCTCTCACATACACACACACATGCGCACACACACACTCACACACACAGTCAGAAAGTGCGCGACTGCCATTCAGAGTAGCACCATCAGAGCATACATCTCAGTCTGTACAAACTAAATCCTAGATTGTACACAGTATACACCTATATGCAAAAAGTTCGAATATAAAGTTCGGTTTAGGTGCATGCTAATTGTTGCTCTTGGTTGAAGCTTACTGGAAGCAATTCTGAAAAGTAAGACAGAGCACATGGTGGTAACTGATGGCGCGCTTACCCACGTGCCACCACCGAGTGTCTACAACCAACGAAACATTCATCGAAATGTACATTCACAACACCGGGGGCCGCAGTATCAGTCGCATAACAAATTACTGGAGCAATAGTGTCAGTCTCTGAGGGACACTGTCCACTGGAATGACAGTTTCAGACAAATAAATTTGTCTTTTGGAAGATCTCGGAAACTCATGTGAAAGTGTCCAAATGTGTGTGCGCCCCCCCCCCTCCAACCCCCAGCATGAGGTTGGAGAATCAGTGTAAAAGAGGATGATTGATTTCCTTCGAGGGAAACTTCAGTCACACACCGGCAAACGGTCAAACTACATTCTTCACTTGCAATCCCAGAGTTGGACATATTTCACTTTAGCTTAACAGGTTTGACATTATGGGAAAATATGAAGCAGATGACTGTTTGCCGTTAACTTCAGCCTCTATGAAACTTGCTTATAAAAAAAAAAGAGAAGATAAAACATCCCAAACTATGCAGTCCACTTCCTACAGTCATTCTTTAGTTAACTTGTTGTGCAAAGTAATTGATGATGTGATAGTGGCTTCAAAAATGAGAGAGGAAATTAAGCAGTATGCAGTCTTGGCTTAATATAAACATCTGGAACGGGAACCTTGCTCATTCCTTTTTCCTGATCTCCGTACTACAAACAGTGACTGCTGATCTGGGGTCAGATCCTGTTAATCCGAAGGATGTTGATGTACTGTGCAGCAGGTTTCTACACGCTTGGGGCTAAAAGGCTGCGGGGTCCACTTCAGGAAACATTGTGACTCTCTTGTGACTGTATTCACAAATGTCGGCATTATGTAACTCATCACAGTTCATTCACGCTTGTAGCATACACTGCAGGGGATTTCTGCCATCTCCTCGCAGAATAGGCTGTATGTCTTTATTCAAGTACTGCAAAGGATTTTTGCTGAAAAAGTAATAAAAAAAAATCTAGTGTCCACCTTCTCAATGAGATGGCATTACACCCCTACATCTGCTCCACACATTCCTTCTGTCTCTGGGAATACCTTGCTGAAGTAGTGCGCATACGGCAAACACAGAAGGCAAACAGTACCGTTTTAAAAAAAAAAGAAAAAAAAAAGCCTGAACTGACAACAAGATTTCACATATCCTAGCCTGTGAAAGGTTCAGAATAAGGCCTCTGCAAATACAAGACCATAATGGAATCAGCTCATATGAAAAAAATAAAATAAAATAACATAATACAGCCAAAATAAAGCAACCAAGTCTGTTCTACCAAGTGAATTCCCAAGCTGAGTGGACGTAGGGCGATGGATTGAATTCCCTCACCAACAACTGTCTGTCACTCTCTGGGATCGGTGAAACCGTCAGTGTTGACACCTCCGTCACCCGATGAGGTAACTGTGTGTGTGTGTTTTGAAAGTCAAGTCGCCTTTATCTAATCCGTCTCCTGCCAACACAGACTGCGGGTTCATTCCCCTTCAATGGTCTGGGTCAACGGCAGGATTCAGGCTGTGTTCCTTTGGTGAGCAAGCAACCCTCCTTTGTCTGTCAGTTGTCCACCTTAACAGGGCCCGAATCACAAGGCCGGCTGGGCACGATGTCCTCCACCTCTCCCCTTGCTATTTTCTCCCACTGGCCCAGGTTCTCTCTGCAAATACAAACCACCTCGATCAGATGCACAGTGGAAAAGATTTCATTTACAAGTGCAGAGGCATGGCTTTGAGTCTGAAATAAGAGAATTAAGAATCACACCAGTACACAAAATTTTCAAATCATGCAAAAATTGCAAAACTACAAAACACACACACAAAAAAAGGACGAAGTTGATTTGCAAAACAAAACAGTAGCTACAACAGTGGCCAGGCAACACAATCAGTTCTTGTTGTCATGAAGGTGATCTCTCCCCCATGTGCTGTGATTGACACAAGAGTGCAAAAACCAAAACAAAGCAAAACCTTCCCTTTGCTGCTATTCTATTCAATTAGACAGCCTGATGCAGTTTACACGTCTTTGGCAGATCCCACAACACGCAGCAGGGCTCCACAGGGTCTAGGCCTGTTGCCCACCCGGAGCTCGGTGGTGACGTACAGCTGGGGCTTAAGTATTACACTGCTCACTTTGTTTGCATTCCCCACAGATCAAGGACACATTTTATAAAGCAGCAGAAGGGCAGACGAATGTGCAACACAATCCCGTTCAAAAACCAGAAATAACAACTGTAAATACCTTCTTTACACTCTTATCTATTGTGCACGCAGACATGCCCGGTGCACAATGTCACACCACACACAGTGACGCACAAAGTTAGCACACTGTAGTCTATATCTATTTTTCATTTAATCCAAATACTTTTTAAAAAAAACTCATAACAAAAGTGGGGTCAAACATTAATAGCAGAACATGCCATTTTTTGGTATTTTTCACTGGAATGCTTAAAAACGTGTGCCTGTGCACACACACCTTATCACCTCTGATCTTACTGGATTAGTACTGTATTAAGGACGGCGCATGCATTACTGGTTACCCTTCAAGCTGCTGTCAGCTCATTTATCGATCACAGCAGAGCAGAAATAAGCATGACAATAATGTGTAAAGCAACATTTAGACTTTGGCGTTTTAGACATTTTTCACAAAAAAAACCAAGAATTATTCATTCACTCAATTTCTTTGTCAACTCTAGCTTTGAATAACTTACTTGCAGGCCTTTAGCAGAGGACCTGATGGAGGAAAAAGCTCAGCAAGTGTCGTGTAACATGGAACTGCAACACCATTGTAGAATCCCACCTTTAAAAAAATGAGAAAGCAAATGTAAAATGGACTTAATAATAGCAAAACATGTAGCATGTGCTAATATTTGTATATTTGCATTTTTGCCTTTGTACACCACCACAGAGGATTTTAAATCAAGTGTGACTGAAGTGCAGACACGTTGGAAAACTGTTTCATAAACTTGTATAGGAATAAAATACATTTTTATATGTAATCCTCCATTTTTAGAGGCTCAAAGTTATTTGGAGAAACTAACATCATTTTAAATACAAGGACTGTTTTTAGTGCAGTCTAGGACCCATGGACATCATCAAATGCTGTGTTTCCTCAACTGAAATGCTCTGCCTGGCCATGCCTGTATTCAGTCTTATCTTCAGGAAACTGAAAAGCATGGTCCATTGGATAGAGATTGCTTACTGACTTACCCACTGAGGGATATCCAGTATCTTTGCCTTGAGAAACTTTTGGGCTGCTTTTGCAGTAATCCTGAGGTCATTAGTCATTTGCACAGTGAAGTGCTAGAAAGTATAGCCTCGTACACTTCACAATTCATCCTGCTTTTTCTATCAGCAGTCACATCATCAATAAACAGTCGCAACCTGGTTCCACTCAGAGCCATACACACCCATGCTGTGACATATTCTATACTGTGTTTAACTGAAGATTAGGTCTGCTTTGGATCATGAGATTTCTTTCCTTCCGCATATTTTCTGTTCCCATCATTCTGGTGCAAGTTCATCTTGGGAATCTCTTGATTGTAGACTTGAGAGTGTTAATCTTGTTAGATGTTATTAACTTATTAAAAATCCACTGCTGTGGTGTACAGAAGCAAAACTACAAAAGCATTGATTCAACAGTTCCTATGCTGTTCTTTTAAAATATATTTCCCATCAGAAGGCCGAACATTCATTAAATATTTAAAGCAGTTAAAACACACGAGTAAATGTCTTGCTCTTACTTGGCCTTGGGGAACCTCGTCCTTCTTGTCTCTGTCCATCATAGGGATCGGCTGGATCCCAATCTTCTTCATCTCATCTCCCTGTGGAGTAACAAAATAACAAGATAACGTGGCTTTTATTTTTGCACACTGTGGTTAAGTCTCCTGACCACTAGACAACACGATGTTGTGCCTTACAAATTGTAAGTTGAAGCAGCATTTATGAGCAATAATAGAGGCCAGACTGTTACACTGGAGGCATAATCATGACACTGAAACTGTTTAAAGACTAACAGTATCCCACTGTACCTCAGCCCAAAACTCAGCATAGATGTCGTTGGCTGTGAGTCGTGTGATTTGCCACTGCTTGGTAACAGAACACAGGTCACATGCTGTCATCATCAGACCAATCACACGGTCCCTGGAGGGGAGCAAAGCCTTGTTATATCCATGCGGGGGGGAAGGACTCAATGTGCTGTTTATGTGCGCCAGGTCTAACATTTCACAGCGTGATACTGATGAGACCTGGTGTGGTCCTGACCTGACCTGTGCCCCAGTGTGAGTCGTAGCCTGACCTGTGGGAATGGTTGTTCAAATCCAGCGCACATGAGGTCAGCATCTCCGACAGCTGCTGGTGGTTGTTGAAGTAGAGGGCGAGGTCTGTGGCGATGATGGCCTTTCGAATGATCTCCAGCACCTGCTCGTACTCGCTGGAAGTCAGGTTGGAGAAAATATTGTGCCCTTCCAGCTATGAGAAACAAAGAGATCAATAAAAAAGCAAAAGCTCCACTTATGAGGCATTCAGCTAGACTACAACATCTTGCAAACATAAGTTCATCACAGGGCTACAGCCCAAACTAGCAGATCCTGCATGTTACAAAAGACACCTTGTAAGGCGCTAATCAGAACTAAGTCATATGATCCTTTGAATGCATATGTAACTGACAGTTCGTATAAGGATTCGTTATCTAATATAGTAAAATATTTTTTGTTTGTTCTAAGCTGATGACATTGTTGCAGAACCAGATGGAACATTTTTTATGGGTATTTTTTAAATTGTGATCCTTTTTCTGTTTTGCTGATCAAGTTATTTTCATTTCTTTGTCCAGTGAAGTATACTATTTAGGCTACAGTCACACTAGGGGAAATGGTGCCTGTAAACCGTAGCACTAACCCAAATTATTGTAACCACGTGCAATGAACTCTTGTTCCCTTTGACCTGCCTCGAAGACAGACACTAAATCTCGCAGTCAGTAGCCATCTTCAAAGTGACTCGTATCCATCAAGAAGTCGATAAAACGGGAATAAGACGGAGTCAGTCTGCTGTCATTCTGCTGTCTTATGAATGGAATCACGGTGGCGATCTCATACAATCTGTTTGGGATAATTTGGCTATTAGCTGTCATCTGGACCGGTTGAGTCCACAGATGTGTCACAGACAAGTTATTGGCGCATACTGACTCCAATTTATTGCAGCGTGTTGGCAATTTGTCCACATTAATAAATTAGGAGGCAATTATTGTTTGCAGTCAGTCCAAAATGGAGCGCAGTTGTTTGCCTCCCACCAGGCAACGTGTGCACTCACCTTGTGATCAAACATAGTTGCCCAGAGGATAAGAGTGTAATCGTAGTTACACTCAAGCTGTGTAATTACCTTTGAAACTGGTTGCAGAATTTGAAACAAATTCGTTGCAATAACTTGGCAACCACTGATCTTTTTTCCTAGTCACTGCGAGGTGCTTTCATATTTTTACTCTAGTGTGACTGAGCCATTGAGTAATAGGTTCTTTATTTCCTATTAAACACTTGTGGAAATAAGATTAAGTAGGGTTAACATGTTGATTTTCAAGGTACCCTAAATTCTGTATTGTGGATCTCTACCTGCAAGATAGAAACAGTCTGAGAGAAGTGGTGCTGCTCCATGGTGGAGGTTGAGTACAGAGCAGCCAGTGGATGGTCAAACTTCTGGAGGTAGGCATTGCTATACCCCCGATGGTCCAGATCATGGCAAAGACAGGCTATTAGCAAACCCTTCTTCTGTAAAATGGTGGGCAAATAAAAACACATTTTCTTGAAAGCACACAGTGACAGCAGATGTTGATCTTGTTTCCAGTTATTTTCCTAGCAGACCCAACAAGAAGCAAACCTCTAGCTCTGTGAAGATCCCAGAGGTTTTCTGTAGGATGGCGTACATACAGTGTGCCACCGTCACTGCGTGCTTCCAGTTGTGGTAGGGCACACGGCGGTAGTTCTTCTTTACGGACATGGTGAACCGGCACAGCTTCTCCAGCTCAAAGCTGTATTAAGGGGAAAAAAGGGAAAGAAATTGGTAGTGGATGTTTGTTTATTTACTATTTATTCCATTTAGTTTCTTGTTGTTTGAGTCGTAGTCTTGTGTAAACAATATTGCTGACGCTACCTGGTCTTTCCACAGGAGTTATGAACCATGTAGATAAAAATGGCAGGCCAGATCTCCTCAAAGGGACTGATGTCAAAGTGGAACCTGGAGGAGGGAGCAAAAGGTTTAAATTAACATGATCAGCAGATCTGGGAAAAGGAGACAACATGCAGATTAAGGGACTTCTGAGAGCTGAGAGTTTTAAACTGACAGGTTGACATCTATAGGACACGGTCCTTCCTGCACTGTGTTTGTGTTTGCACTCTTCTTGCAGGGCGACACAGTCCAGGTCTGCGCTGTGTCATTGTGCCTTTCACAGACATGTGGCTGTACACTCATGTCTACTACACTCAAGGTCAAAACACGAGTTCCCTAGAAGGCCGCCAGAGGAGGCACTCACATTTCAATCTCTTTATAAATAGGTGCAGGGAGGTTGAGCTGGGTGAGGGTCTTCCATTCTTCTGATGTGCAGATGCTGTGATAAGACAGTTTCTCCATCGTCACTCTGTAAATGCATTCAGAGTGTCGGATCCTGTGGTACATCTGCAGGGAAATCACAGACCTGGAATAAGTCTTTAAAATGTCAAGTGAGAACTTGAACACTGCTATACATACCACAGAAATGTTGTTTATAATATCAATGTAAAATTCTATCAGTCTCTCCGGTGAAAGTTAAAGTTGTAGTCGTAGTGTACGCCTCCAAATAGCATTTCCACATCTGGTTTGCATCCCTGTCCTCAAGCTAGATGTTCATGTAAAGGCCCCAGGCATCACACCTTCACCCGTAAATCACTTTGAGTCAGAAGCAAGCCAAAGTTAGCTTCCCAGAGACACGAGGCATAAATGACAACTAAACACAAATCCTGTCACTGGACGGATGCAGACCTCGCATCTTAAAATATTAATATCTCGCATCAATTTTAAAAGCAAGTTTGTGACGCTGCTCATGCGTAAGTTTGTCGCAAGCGATGACAGTGAGTCAGGCCCCACAGCGAGGACACGCTCTGACAGACAGGCCACACAATGCAGGCTTTGAGAGTTAGCATGATTCATGAAATGTTTGTGTTACATGTAAGGGATAATCACCCGGTGATTATGCATTTTTACAGCACTGCACACTTTAAATAGAAACTGCACTTTATTCGTTTGACTGTGATTTTTGGTTGCCGATGAAGCCGCCACGTCAAAGTTGGAGTTATGTCAAAATAAGATGGTTAAAATTGAGCACTCGTGGCCTGGAGGTACGCCATATATACAATGTTCTTATAATGTATGTAGATTGCAAAGTGTGTGCAGGAAGATATCAAGTCAGTGGGGTATGCATTTGCAGTTAGACAACACTAGTTAGTCTTTTAAGAAGTGTAAGACTAATTTGGTGTACTCACATTTGCACAGTGTAAGGCCAGAGCACAAAAGACAGCAAACATCTTAAAGTTGTTCTCATCTGTTTTAGTGAAGGCACTTCCGCTTAACTTGTTCACCATCTGCACCACACCTATAACAGTCCCCCTGCTCACAATGGGCATGCACAGAATGTTCCGCGTGGTGTAGCCAGTTTTCAAGTCCACCTCTCTGTTCAAAAAGACATAGTTATGTTGATTTTGTCAGCTTATCTTGTGACTCATACATTGTAGCATGTTTGTGTTTTAACTGCTTTTGCATACTGAAAGGCTCCATTAAAAGTAGTAGTATCTTAGCGCCGGTGTTATGCATACAACTGAATAAGCAAAAGTAACTGAAGCAGAACTCTTCAGTAGCATTATTTAAGATATTTATTTAATGTAAAAGTAAGTAAAAATGGCTTAGAGCCTGTTTTACCTGTTGAACCGTGGGTCTGCATAGGCATCTGGGATATTTAAGACTTCCCCTGTCCGAGCCACTTGGCCAGCTATTCCCTTGTCTATAGAAAACCTACAAACAAAAACAAGGAGAGAGATAATCTGCATTTAAACTCAGTAATAAATCACCAATATGGAAATTAATTTAGGACATTTGCAGTCCAAATTGTAAACCATTGCAGATTTGAGAACAGCAAAAAATCTGTGGCAGTGATGCACAATGTGTTACTGAACATGCCAAAAATAATTAAAATAGCTTTAATTTTTTTATGTGATTTCACTGTGTATTTATTTACTAATTTCTTTTCCTATTTACTGTTTTATTTATTAAAATAAATGTTAAAATAAATGAAAATTTAAATAAGACAAGTATTATGAATTGTAAAAAGATACAGATATAAAAATGTTATTTAAAAATGAAAAAAATAAATTGGAAAAAAAAATATGCAAACAAATACATGCATGTATACATACAAATGAAAAAATAAGCTATATGAATAAATACAGGTATATGAAGTTTAAAACTTAAAGATGAAAATTCAAACAATTCTGCTTTTAACAGAATATAAACTCATTTATGTAATTAATGTTTCTTCTTTATTTATTTTTTTCAATTTAGCAGCTTAGATGCTGCAAAATAATACTCTACTATGCCATTGCTATTTCTCTACTGCATATACTTTTTATTACTTTAGCAGATTTTGTCACAGGAGACCAGTAGAATATTTTAAACGGTGCACTCTGAACATAGGATCAAAAAGTGAGTCATGTCTAAAAATAATAAAATCATCACACTGAGCACACTAAAGCAAAAAAAAAAAAAAAAAAAAGTGTACATACCTAATTTCTTTGGTTTTCCTAAAGACAGGTTTGCCTTCTTTCTCTTCCCCAATGTCGAACAGGTCAGAGTATAGTTCTTTGTTATTGTGATCTACCTGGAAGAGTGCACACCTGTCTGCATTCACCAGGTTTTTTGCATATATCTGTAAAAAACAAAAAAACATCAGGGACAGAATCTTATTAACAACACTGGGGACTGACAAGAACTTGGGAGTTACATCAAAGCAGATAAAACACTGCTGGTTTAAGTGATTCGGGACTGAACAGTTAAATGAGGAGAATTATAAAAAAGCAAAAACTACAAGTCATCCCCTCTTATTTTAGTGCTCGAACCAGATGACTTGAGTTAAGACCACAGTCACAAGGCAACCAAAAACATACAAAAAAAGAAGCAGGTTTTAGTAAAAGAAGCAGGAAAACCACATTTTACACTTGCCTGTTTTAGATGTACAAAGTACCGTATCGATTTGGACTGAGCCAAGTCAATACATTTATTTAGTATTACTATGTATCTAAAACTAATGTAACCACTTAATTAGTTAAGAATAATCATTATGAGCACGCTATTATTTTTAGAAAGTAATAGGAGTGAATCTGTGTTACTGCGGCATTGCTAGTCTTTTTAACAGACATGATTTAACACACACTCCCAGGATGTGTAGCCTTGAGGACAATGTGAATGAACACGTACTTGCAGAAATCACACTCACCATAATATGTTCAAGTAGAGAATCTATTGCCACAATGTTATCAAAGTATGTTCTGTGCGAAAAGAAGAAATGGCGCATTGAGATGTTTGACAAATGGGAAGCTCTGATGACGTTCACATTCAAGACATGAAAGCTAGGTTGCCTAAAATGTAGTAATCTCTTTTATCGTGTGGGCTACAAGTTTTATGTTATCACAGCCGTGCTGTGAGGACAAGATACTTATTAGACCAAACAATATTCACTTTGTGTATCAGTTATTTGGTGTTAGGGAAACTGTAACAGGAGCAGCTCTTACTTTGACACGTCTAGTAGGAAGTCGTTGAGCTCAGTCTGTTTGGCGAGGCCTCTGCACACCTAGCAACAAGGAAAAAGACGTCACGAGTGAGTACACAAACGTATCAAAAATTTCCCAGAGAATAGAGAGCAGCTAACCCAGGAGTGCAGGGCTGCACTGCTCACACAGGCTCAGAGGTCCATTGTGGCCAGAGCTGCAGTGGGACGCTGCTTCTCTGAGGTGTTATGCTATCTGTTCATATAAAAACAGGACTGGGGCATAATGACGTCCCTGGGGAGCTATTTGTTGAAACTACGGCTCAGTTGATTGGACTGGTGTCGGTGACAACTCAGTTCTTGTACACGGTGGATTTAACCATTAAAAACACAGGTGCAGAACCAGAACAAACAAAATCATTCGAGAACATACAGTAATAAGTGGAGCAGGTAGGATTCGCCTTTTCCCTTGACAAGTCTTCAGTGAGTTACTGTATACTGTATCTGTTACACACTCAGTTTTCAGTTCTGCTTCTCCAGAGGTTTGCTCACCTGCACTTGATGAATAGCAACTGATGCCCATGCTAAATTAGCTGTAGCAACCTGGAAAAGAAAGCAAGGCTTAGCTCCAAAGAACTGCAGTACAAATACTATTGCAATTTACACATTAAGTCACACCGTGCAGGTTTAATCTGTGTTTATCACATTTTCTCACTACGACACAATCTCAACGTAATTATCTGTTCTGCACATCAGGCAGTCTCACAATCACAGAAGAGCTAGTTACCCCACAAACTCAGCGCAACTCTGGGAACTCAGGCTCAAACCTGCTGCATCTCTATTGTATATTTGCATTTAAGCAATGAAATGAAAAATAAAAGCTGCAAGACAAGTTACGGAAAAGACCTTCACTGTCCACATGTGATTAAAAAGAGGACAACAACTCCTGAAAATAACAGCAGGACTTTGCAGGTTTAAAAAGCATGTCAGCGTTCAGCTCATTATTATGAGGTTTTGACTTGCACCTTCAGTGTTTTGCAGTAGTTTGCACTGTACATTAATTCAATATGGCAAACCACTAAACACAATAAAACAATTAAAAATTAAAAAATGCCAAAAAAAGAGCGTTATTAATGTGTAATAAGCAAATAGCTACCTGTTGAGCCCCTTTAAAGTATATAAAAACAAACTGATGCAGGTTTAAACTATGCTGACTTTTACAAGCTGTTCACATATCGATTATATCTACACGATGACGAGAAATGAAAAGAGCATTTTAAATGCTCTGCATTTTAAATTTGATCTTTAAAGCTTATACACCCTGCCTACACCTGCTTCAACATTCTCTATATGTAAAGCCATTTTCCAGCTCAATGCACTGTTGTTCACAGAAAGACTTTCATCTGGAGACAAATATACCCCTTTATATATTTTTGACAATAAAAATGAAGCCCACAAAGCTAACAGAGATCTCAAACAGATCCAGATTAAGGGTAATACCAGGCTAACTGTAGTTCTGTGAGCCTTGCTTCAGCCTCCCACTCTTGGTGTGTTTTGTCTGGGTCAGACTGACCTCCTGGTGGCTGAGGTTGAAGGGCTCCTTGCCCCAGTGCCGGTGAAGCTCCACGATGGCAATGAGGTCCCCGATGGCAGTGACGATGGGGAGGCACAGGACAGAGTGAACATGGATCCCTGAGTCCTGCCCTGTGCCGTCGGGGAATCTCTCGTCCTGCAACACAAAGACCAGCGAAGAACATTATCACCTGAACTGCACAGGGCGTATTAACTGATGAAGATTACAAAGAAACTCCTGTTTCTAAATCTGTTGCTATGAAAAGTACGCCACATGTGTCTCATGCGCTTGTTTTCTTAAAAATTTCACTTTGACACACATTCACTTTGACACACACACACACACACACACACACACACACACACACACACACACACACACACACACACACACACACACACACACCTTATAATAAAGTTAAGGCTTCTTTAAAGCTGAACCTGATTTGTTTTGACTTTTAAACTTGAAGAGTTTCCACTACAGTGTGCCTGTGCTGATATTTCCCTGAATTCTGAAGCTTCTTCTTATACCTCCTTTGAAATCTGCTCCCGTTCAAAGTGTGAAGTGTAAATCAAAAGAGGGATAATTTATTATGTGTAACTAAATGAAAATACTGGCAAAAGCATAACTGGATAACAAACTAAAAGGCCCAATACATAAATACTCATCATTTGCCTAATGAAGCAGAAATATTGAAGGAAATGAGAAAAGAAAATGACGACAAATGAGGGAAAATAAACTGAGGCAACACAAAAGAAACATTTACAAAAATTGCGCTAGACTAATTAAACATATTAAAAAAGGAGAATTAATGCAAAAGTACATTCACACAACAGCAACATCCAAATAAATCATAATAATTACTTAAAGAATGCCTACAATAAATTTAATATATTTGATCACTTAACAAAATATTAATTCATTAATTAGTATTGACTAATTTACCTTTTGTTTCATATATTTACTCCTATTATGATTATTTTTTAATATCTTTAGTTTGACAGTGTTGAGCACATTAACCCAATGAGACCAATAAGAAAGAATTATTTCATTATATGTTTATAGCTACATAAAGTAGTCAAACACTAGATGCACTGAAATGTTACACTGTTGATGGATGACAGCCACACATACCCCCATGACGTCCTCTACTAGCAGTGTTTTGCGAGTCTTGGCAACATGAGCGGCAATGGTTGTCCCAAATGCGATGGGGCCAGAGGGGATGAGGGATGGAGGCCCATCCTTGGCCGCCGTTGGAGTGAATAAACATAAACTCTGTTGAGAAGAACAGACAAGAACAGGAAGTGAAGCACAACTGGAGAAAAAAGGAACATATACACAGAGATGCATCAGTAAAAAAAACAGAAGAAGTCAGCACTCACATTGTTGCATTCTCCCAAGAAGTAAAGTGCAAATCCATCAGCTTTAGTTGCTGCAGGAAAAAAAAATGAGACACAGATGTGCAGAGCAAGTGACTAAAATACAATCTGGCCAAATGCTGCGAATGTGTAATCAATCAATCTATCTATCTATCTATCTATCTATCTATCTATCTATCTATCTATCTATCTATCTATCTATCTATCTATCTATCTATCTATCTATCTATC
>NW_024582373.1:2131170-2137611 GCF_018398535.1 Haplochromis burtoni
CCCCATTATAATCTAATACCAATCTATTAACAATGTCCTAGATAACTACAAGGGTACTCTGACCGAAAGCTTTGACTGCCATCCAGTGCATCTCATTCCCAGTTCTCCTTTCCAGTCCTACTTCACACAGATATATAGGTCATGTTATCATACAATGTGGAGTCAGAGAGCCTGGTGGTGCAGTCAGTGCACAAGTGATCAAGCAGTTAATGAGAAATGAGGTTTGGATAAAGTGAACCTTTATACTCAGATTCATTATAAAAGTATAACTTTGAATCACTGCTTATGAAATTCTCCCAGTCATTAAGATGGAGTCATAATATGAAACAGGAACAAATAATCCATCAATACTTTATGAACTGAATCAATAAAATAAAAAAGAGTGATTGTTTTTAACCTTTTACATAACTCAATTTTCTGGTTTATTGGCCTGTAAGTGACAAACATGATTTGGTTTGCTTTGCTAATTTGCAAGTAATTCTTATCCTTACTTTTGTTTATTGGATCAGCATGTGGGTGGGGTTTACTAAAGTGGGTGTTAGAAAAGTACATGTGCACCAAATTTGATTTTAAACGGACAAAACTTCCTGCTGCATCTGAGCTTATCCTGCTCCTCCACTATTACGGTGCTGAAATGACACCCAGAGTATCTGAAGCCGTGCTCATCGAGAGAGGTTTTGCAAAAATCCACTTTTGGTTGATGTTTACTTTTACCTGTTTTGATGATGTTGCACAACTCATAGAGCAGGAGTTTATTGTCTCCTCCAGTGTCCAGGCGCTGCTCTATGTAGCTGTTGAGTTCGTACACCACACCCTGCATATTTGTGTCCTGGTACTGTTGGACACAAGACACAAAGAAATTGGATCTGTTCAGTCTTGCACAAACACTGAGATTGAATATCAAAATTCAGCAAGTGCAACGAGGCAGAAAAACCTGACAACAACCTTCATTCTCTACTGCATTCAGTCTAATGTTACTGCAGATTACTCCAGGTCAAATGACTTTTTTTTTTCTGTTTCTCAGTGAAAGGGGATTAATGCCATTCACAAAGACAAAGCCATTCATCATAACATTACTCCCTGCCCCACCCCTAGACTCTAGCTCAGGGATCCCCCTGCAGTTTTGCAAGGAGGCCACCAGATCCCCACAGTTCTGATTAGAGCTCTGGCAAGCTGTGCTGGTCAGCCTCAGCTTAAAACTGCGGTTATGTAAGAGGCAAACCTCCCGGCTAGTACGGGGCAAGAGAGCGGTCTAGTTCTGCTCCTGCCGTGAGTGTGAGGACAGGACGGCAAGGAGAGTGGCGTACTAGAAACCCTTCCCCATGGGACGCCTTCTATCCTCCCACATCCTGTTTGCACAGACGTATGGGTGACGCACTGAGGGGCCAAGTGGATCTAATTTTTTCCCCCTTTTTTTCCCCTGTGTGTGCATGTGTTAGTTCCTTCTCCTCAGCGTCATGGCCTCGCTGTGGGTGCTGACACCCGGTCTTCTGATGGTGTGAATGACAAAGGTGTGAACATGCAGTATGTGTAACAATAGCCATTGAACCTTTCTAACTTTCCCAACAACTGTGACACACATGATGCGTTTATGGTCCAACCATATGTTTTCATATTCTTTATATTGATGTTATCCCTTTGACAAAGTCATACAAAGGCACAAGACTAAATAAAGTAAGGACAAGGACAAACACAACTGTTTCAGTGTGTGCAGTTCTTAAATAGCATCAAGCCATTTTTACAGTTACTGAAGGACAATATTATGTTATAATATACAGAATGTAATATATAAAATAAGATGATAAATAAAGTAAACACCTACCCTGCTGACTTCTTTAGAGGATGTGTCATCTGTAAAGAGAGAAAGTTAAAAATAAAGTTTAAAATAAATGACATGAATTTCAGTTCAATTCTATATTTACATAGCAACAACAACAGCTGCCTCAAGCAGTTTTATATTACAAGGTAAAGACCCTACGATAGACAGAAAACCTCAACAATCACAGGACACCCTGTGAGCGAGTACCTGGTGACAGCGGGAAGGAAAAACTCCCTTTTAGGGATGAATCGAAAGTAGATTAAGATCTGGCCACTAACTAAGACATGAATAATCACATTCTGTGAAAACTTTTGCAAATTATTTTTAAGTTTATTAGTTTAGTTTTAGTTTATTAAAATCCACATTAACTAAAACAATTTGCTTCTAATGATTAAATAAAACAAAACTGAAAAATGTAAAAAGAAAATAGCTAAATGCAGGTGTAAGTAGGTAAGTAAGTAATTACCTATTTCACAGATAAAAAAAAATAAATCACAAAGCGCTTTACAACACAAGAAACTGAAATATAAAACAATGTAACAGTAAATAAAACAGCAATGTAAAACAATAATAACAATGTAAGAACAAATTAATCAAAAGCAGGAAGCAGTTGGTGATGAAGCATGTGATGAAGAGTTTCAGTTAAACAAAGAAAACAAAATGAAAATAAAAATAGACTTTTGTTAAAAAAAAGAAGAAGAAGAAGAAGAAGAAGAAGAAGAAGAAGAAGAAGAAGAAGAAGAAGAAGAAGAAAAAAAAAAAAAACTAACCAAAATTAATTAAACGAATGTCCTTAGTTTTAGTCTTGTCAGTTTGGTAAAGTTTGTCAGCATAAATGCCCAGGATAAGATGAAAAATGAAAAAACAATTAGAAAATACAAAATTACAACACTTTAACCAGCATCACCACCTTTTCTGTTAGGGAATGCCCAGGCAATGCATTCAGCAGGCAGCGGCCTCCACACACTTGACCCTTGTGTTGTGATTAATCACACAGCAACAACATGATCGCTGATAAACCTGCCAAATCTCAGCCTAAGGAAGAATCGCTACAGAAATTCAAGCTTTGCTCATAAAATCCAAAGCTCCTAAAACATTAAAGGACTCTTGTACATTTGCTGTTGTTACATTGTGATACTGAAAATTTTGGTATCAATCCAATATCAAGTAAAATCACTTTATATATTGTAAAGTAAAGACCCTACAATCATACAGAGAAATCAGGGAAAACCCCAACAATTGAATGACCCCCTATGAGCAAGCGCTTTGGTGATAGTGGGAAGGAAAAACTATTAACAGGAAGAAATCCCTGGCAGAACCAGGCGGCCATCTGCCGCGAATGGTTGAGAGTGAGGGGAGGAAGACAGGACAAAGACACGCTGTGAAGAAGAGCCACGGATTAAGTCAGATGATGCTACTTCTGTAAGAGGAACTTCAAAATGCTTTTAATTGTTACAAAGTCTGAGTAACTGTGTAGATGTGAAGGCAGTCATTGTTTTTTTTATATTAAAACCTTGAAAATCAAGAGTCAGAGAGTCATAAATCTTCCCTGGCTGTTTAAACACTGCATGGATGGATACTCAGCTGTGGACTGATGGATCACGACAGGCCAACATCACGAGCAGCAAATAAGAAAAACCATATGCTGTCCTCAGAATAGTCGTCAGGTGAACAAATACGAACGATGGCGTATTTAAAGCATCAATACTCATTATCTATAAGTAATGGATGAATATTTTATCTACTTAATGCAGGGAGGTATTTATTTAAATGGCGTTCCTTTAAAAACAAAATTAAGAGAGATATTCATTTAAGTTGACGAGTCCAAAACTTTGCGGCTTCAAGTGCAGATTCCTTGTGTAATTTACGGCTGCTGGGGAGACATATGACTATTGTCTTTGGATGTGGACACTGAAGTATGTGATAATTATGAAAGCTTCAGCCAATCATAACAGTTTCTGGACTCATAATCTGGGAGTGTGTCTGGGAGTGCTACTTGGGCTGAAAATAAAACCATTCACACAGCTCAAGTGATTCTTCGGTACACGTGGGTCAACAGCACACGAGAACATAAACCGCTGAGATCTCTTTGATAACTTTTCATGTGATCAAAACCACGCAAAGAGCTGGGCAAATTTTAGAAACATCCACTGAAGTGCTGACTCGAGCTGGCCATCCTTTGAAACGAGCCTCTTTGAACATGTGAAGAAAGGAATTGCAGCCGTCTACATTGTTTGTTGTTTTAAACATTCCTGCAGTATGCTATGAGTTTCCTAACTTAGCCATGAGACCTATTTTAGAGTGAACCGCTGGCCGCTGACGTCAATCAGACGACAGAAAGTTGCACTTGAAAAAGACTTCAAGCCCCACTGAAAAAAATTATCTTTTTTAAAAATGACTTGTTGAGGCCTAAAATAATCAGACACTAATCCCTTTAAAGGGCAGCTATGACAGTATTACTGGTTTAAAAAGTGGTCTACATTTTTTACAGCAGTTCAGAGCAGCCATATTAACACAAACACTGATGCGTGACAGTTTTCTTTCTGACTTTGATTCCACTTCCCTCATAGAGAGACGGGTCACTGCACAAAAAACAGTGTCACTCTTTAAAATCTTATCTGAAGGGCACCACGGCTCTCTAAACCAATGAAAATGATTAGAATCATTTGAATTGCATGCAATATGATTCAGTGTGGGACAGGATCTGTGTGGTGTGCAAAAATTCTAACGTAATTAAAGATGCTTGAGAAAGAGGGCTGTGTAAATAAACCTAAATTAATTACAAAAAACAAACAAAGAAAAAACCCATCTATGCAAATACAACTCAGGAAATTGCAATTCTCACTGCTATTTGGCTCGTAACTTATGTCATTTTTCGCCTTGTCGTTTGTTCAGCACATGAGCAGCAGCTTTTTCTCCGTGACCCCCCTCACAGTGCTGCCCCTTGCATCACCTCTCTCTCCTCACCCACGGCAACAAGGTTCACTAGAGGGTGGTGAGGCGTGGGAAACGGCACTTTAGAAAAGGCTCTGTTTGACGGGTGATGCTGCTCCAGGAGACGCGTGGATTATTTTATCCTGCTCCCACTGCGGTGGATTTATGTGCTCAGTGATATTTATCTCTTTGTCTGTCTGTCAGTAAGAGTATAAAAAAACCAAAACAAAATGCATATTGCATATTTAGATCGCTTTATTCAAAATAGAAACGCAGAGGATTTATGGAGGATCCCCATAAAGTCAGTTGCGCCACTTATCCAGCAATGCCAAAAACATAAGAATGAACCAGAAAAAAAAGTCATATCAGGAAAATATTACACTGATGGGAAGATTTTATAATGGTATTTACAACAAACAAACAAAAATACTTTTTAAACCAACAAAACTAATTGACCAGGTTCTTCTACATAAAAATATAAGTCATTCTGTCAGCTTCACAGGAACACATCCTAAATGTCCCTCCTAAAAAAGTAAAACTGTGACCAGACAATGTTCATTACAGGTCTAGTTACTGTACAGACACAAAATCTCAGTTAGCATTTTATTAGCAGAACTCTGAACCCTGTGTGTCTGCACACCACAAAATGTCTAAGGAGCTAAAAATGAACAGGAATAAGTTGTAGTTGTGGGATAAACACTGTTGAGGTGAAAAGTAGAACCGTTCTATGCCTGGAAACTATAGAGTTACAAAAGCCCTTTAAATCTGTTGTGCTGAACCAGTTTTGCCCAGCTGGAACAGTTCCAGCAGCTTCTTTTAAAGTTTGCATGCAGGGTCATGCACACATTCAGCAGGTGCAGGTGCAGGTCCAGCATGGCTCTCACATAACTGTCTTTCCTAGAAACCAGAAAATATCTTGTCTTACCTCCTAGCTTAGCTCTTTGGCTTTTTGTGTGTGTGTATGAGAAGACATATGCTGCTTTGTTCTGCATGACCACCAGCACCAAAAACAAAAGACTAAACTGAAATGTTACAGATATAAGATCTTTGTTTCATCACACATGTGTCATGGGATTATAACAGAGCTATCCCTGGGGTAGACATTCGCTTTAGTCGTGTTTGCGCGTGTGTAACTGTGATTTTTATCACCGGGCCAGCCATCAACGCTGGGACAAAAACCAGCCGTCTGTTAATACCTTCCCTTATTTTCAGGAACCTGCTGTGATTTCAGTAAACACACCAGGAGAGTGCTGACATGTTCTTAGAAAATATACTGCCAGCACAGTCGGCAGTGAACACTAAACACAACTGTCGAGCAACTCCTGAACGCTGCAGAGGCTGAACTGACTTCTTTTAGAAACTTCATCACACCATTTAAACTCCCCCCCCCCCAAAACCTGCTGCACAGTAGCTTTGGTTCATCAGGTGCAGTAAATACAGTATGTACTAGTTTTTTTTGGAAACCACTGCTGAGTGGGTAAGGCTGACTATTTGACTATTTCATTACTCTTGCAAACACTGCTGAAAGCACTGTAAACAAAACAGTGGGAGTGACTCTGATAGAACAACTATGTGATGACAGCAAGGAAAATAGAATAAGATAGATAGATAGATAGATAGATAGATAGATAGATAGATAGATAGATAGATAGATAGATAGATAGATAGATAGATAGATAGATAGATAG
>NW_024582373.1:2137631-2196619 GCF_018398535.1 Haplochromis burtoni
ATAGATAGATAGATAGATAGATAGATAGATAGATAGATAGATAGATAGATAGATAGATAGATAGATAGATAGATAGATAGATAGATAGATAGATATGAAGAAGCATCTAGAAGATATCAGTAGCCCTGGGCGAAGGTCTTGCACAAGAAAAATGTCTCAGTCAGACAGGTCTAATGCATACGATACTTTATGGGCTCTTTATTGATCCATCACTACAGATACACAGTCTCCCACAGGACGGTCAGCTAGCAGTGACTCAGCGGTCAATATGTGTCGACCTAGTGGTTGTCCTGCATTGACCTGCTGCATGGAGGATTTGGAGCTGCCAAAAAAAGGAGTCGTCTTCTTCTTCTTTTTCAGTGCCATGCTCTCTATTTACCAACAAGCAACAAGCGAGTCCTCCTTCTTTCTTTTACTTTTCATTAACCTGCTCTACATTTCTGGCAAAAGGCTTTAAAAGAGCCAGCATGTTAATTAAAACATCTACTTATGTTTACCAAATGTTTTTTACCATTTGAAACTCAAAGTGCCTCATGAGCGCTGCGTAGGGAGAGGTGAGGGGCATCCACCTCCCCTCCCTGGAAAGCCCTGCAGGTGAGCTTGCTCTCTTATCACAGTGGTGGGGTATGAGGTACTGCTACACAAGCACATCTTTGTCTGCTTGTGCCTGGCCTCTAAACACATCTGAGAAACAGTATCAGCTGCTTAACTTGGCCTAACTCTCTTGCCGCTGGAGACCAGGCCAGTAAGGATAGAGACTCCCTTTTCCACATGCTTCTCCAGTAGAATAGAAGAGGATATCTACTTTATTGTAGCTATTCAGAACATACACCAGTTTTTGCACGGCAGAACTGAATTTCTGTGTATTTACAGGGTGGGCCATTTATATGGACACACCGTAATAAAATGGGAATGGTTGGTGATATTAAAGTCCTGTTTGTGGCACATTAGTATATGTGAGGGGGAAAACTCCTCAAGATGGGTGGTGACCATGGTGGCCATTTAGAAGTCGGCCATCTTGGATACAACTTTTGTTTTTTCAAAAGGAAGAGGGCCATGTGACACATCACACTTATTGGTAATGTCACAAGAAAAACAATGGTGTGCTTGGTTTCAACGTAACTTTATTTTTTCATGAGTTATTTACAAGTTTCTCTTTGTTCACAGCCACTGACATGTCAAAGAGGTGTGTTAACCTCTTCGAGGAGTGAGGAGTGGATCGAAATTGTGTTGATATCTGGTGAACGTAGTAACCGGGTCATTGCAGCAGATTTCAACGCAAGACACCTTATTTGCAGAATGGGCAAAACAAAAACTGTGACAGGACCCTGTGGTAGGGCGTGGTCTGCGGTGCCGTGCGGACGCACCTGCACCGCAGACCACGCCCCACCACAGACCCTCAGTTCACGCAGAAGATTTTGTTCAGTGATGAGGCAACCTTTTATGTGAATGGTGAAGTTAACAAACAAAACCACCGCTATTGGTCTGACACTAACCCACATTGGATGGATCCCTCCAAGACTGTTGGAACAACAAAAGTGATGGTTTGGTGTGGTATATGGGGTACAACGATAGTGGGTCCATTCTTCATCAATGGAAACCTCAAGGCCACTGGATATTTGAAATTGCTACATGATGATGTGTTTCCCTCTTTATGCACTGAAGCTGGCACGTTCCCTGAGTTTTTCCAGCAAGATGGTGCACCACCACATTATGGGTGCCAGGTCCGAGCATTCCTAGATGAACAGTTTCCTGGAAAGTGGATTGGTCTCGTGGGCCAGTTGAATGGCCCCCAAGGTCTCCCGATCTGACCCCCTTAGACTTTTATCTTTGGGGTCATCTGAAGGCAATTGTCTATGGTGTGAAGATACGAGATGTGCAGCACCTGAAACTACGGATACTGGATGCCTGTGCTGGCATTTCTCCTGCGGTGTTGCTATCAGTGTGTGAAGAGTGGGAGAAGAGGGTTGCATTGACAATCCAACACAATGGGCAGCACATTGAACACATTTTATAAGTGGTCAGAAACTTGTAAATAACTCATGAAAGAATAAAGTTACGTTGAAACCAAGCACACCATTGTTTTTCTTGTGACATTACCAATAAGTTTGATGTGTCACATGGCCCTCTTCCTATTGAAAAAACAAAAGTTGTATCCAAGATGGCCGACTTCTAAATGGCCACCATGGTCACCACCCATCTTGAGGAGTTTTCCCCCTCACATATACTAATGTGCCACAAACAGGACTTTAATATCACCAACCATTCCCATGTTATTACGGTGTATCCATATAAATGGCCCACCCTGTATTTTCCATCGAACCAATATAATACGAATAAATAAATTGAAAGTATAAAATAAAAGTATACATTTAAATTGTTACACATATACAGTTAAGAATATAAGAAAAAAATGTCTATATACTTATATTAGTAAAAGAAAAACTATACAGGATTATTGATCAAGCAGGTAACCTAGCCTGACAGGGACATGTTACTTCAATTCTCCTGCTGAGTGAGCCCTCATCTGGGACTCTCCTCAGCTCTTTCCGGGACAGTGGCGCGGCTGCCCCTCTGTTGGTCTTCCTTGGTCTCTTGTGTTCTGGGGGCCTCTGGATGTCTGGAGTTTTGATCTCCTCCATACCTGCTTCATGCCCTGGAGGACGGGGCTGTGGCCCCCCCACACCCTCTAGCAGATCATTACATGAAGGAACCTTTTAAAAAAAACAAGCGCGTCCATGCTCACAGGTGTACACACGGGTGATCACACCCACAAACTACACCCTTTTTGGCTCCTACCTCAAAGCACACTGTGTTCTGTTGATCTTATGTGCTGCACAATAATGTTTAATATTTAGTATTTACTGTCATATTCACATATATCATTGTGATGTTGTTTATTCTATTACTCTTGTTCTCTTCTGCTTGCTTTCTTTTTTCTTTCTCAGCAGGTGATCCAGGTGATTGATATATGCATTTTTTTTTCCTCTGCCCGTTTTGTTGGTTTTTGTCTTTTGCCCTTCTCCCCCGTCCCTCTTCTCAGCTGTTTCTCTTTCCCTCTTTCTTTCTCCCCTTCTTTCCCCCAGTCAAGTCTGTCCCGTATTCAGTAAGTGAAAATAAAATAAACAATAAAAGGTGAATCAAATGGACCATTACGGCAAGGCTGGGATGGTCAGTTTGGTAAAGTAAAATCCGTTGGGTATCTTTCTTTGCCTTTAGACAACAATTCTGATGGCAAAAGAGCCAAACGGGACAGGCAAAAAAAAAAAAGAAAAAAAAAAAATTACTCAAGTAGTCAATTTATCCTTCTAAAACTCTGATAACTTATTATTCAGATAAGGTAAAAAACAAACAAACAAAACCCTAAATCTTTTCCTAAACCTAAATGGACACCCATGCCATGATGCTCCTTTGATGCAGTTTTGGTGCTGATGTTAATGCCAGAGGAGGTTTGGAAATCAGCAATCAGCTGAGCGTTTGTGGCTTTTACCCTCTCTGCGACTCAGCACTTGGTGCCACCCACTCAGCAACTTTACACGGCCGGACACTTGGTGGTTGAGTTGTTGTGGTTACCAAACGCTTCCTCTTTAAAATAACACCACTTACAGTTAATGGTGGATTATCTAGAAGGGAAGAAATTTCACAAACTGACTAGTTTCGGTGGTGGCATCTTATTACAGTACCACACTCAAATTCAAAAAGCTCTGTAAAAAGAACCATTCTTTCACAAATGCTTGTAAAGGCAGGCTGCACGGCTAGGTGCTTGATCTAATGCACCTGTGGCAAAGGGAATGAAAACACCAATTGTTGAGATAAAGAACTTTGGCCCAAAACTTTTGTCAATGTAGCGCCCTTGAAACTTGGTGTTGAAAGAGGAAGTGCAGTGCAGAGTTTGGGGTTGTTTGGATGAGCAACGGTCTTATTTTGAGGTCTTCCTGTTCTGTAGGTAATAAACTAAGTTGCAACACGTACTGTTGAGGACCTGCCCACAGATTATTTCAGAGTTCTTGAGGTTTGCAGTTTTGTTGCAAGATATGTGAATTCAGAGATGATGTCATCCTCCTCTATGAATGACCTCATAGTTTAGGTTTGCAAAATGTTAATGCCGCACTGATTACTTAAATGATTAATTTAAAAAAATCAGTAATGAAAACAGCTGTTCTTGTTCTAGTTCAAACATAATCCAATTCTGACTGACTTAACGGAACAACTTTTCCTTGTTTAAAAGACCTTACATGGATGAGCAGAAGTTTCAGAGCTAAAAAGCCTTGCATGGTCTGACAAACAGACACATTGATATACATTGTGTGTCTGTCTGTGAGTGTGTGTGCATTGCAGAAGGCACAGATGAGTAACGAGGGGCCTCTGAATGGGTGCAGCAGAGAATTTGGGATTTATTAATTGTCCCGTGACAGAGTGTCGTGTGAAGTAAACATTGCCAGTGGGACCCTGGTCAAAGGAGGTGTGATGGTCAAATGACATCAGCAGGATTCTGGGAAACAGCGTTTCTGTGTTCTGGCGGCTTTAAGGCAGCACTGCAGTGTAATGCGCTGTTGAGAGCAATCAGCTTTGAATGTTGAAGCCTCATCTTGATAAATAAACGACACAGTATGAAGTAAGAAAGTAATAAACAATGATTAAAAAAACACATTACAGAAAGACTATAATTTGATTATTATGACAAGAAATATTTGTAATATAACTGCACAGCAGATTCAACTCAATAAAGAAAGTGTGCAAATGTGAATCCTTTTTCCGGAGTTGCAGGGTGCAACACAACTTCTGCACAAAGACACATACACACTTGCGTGTGCAGACCAACTGATTTATGTAATCCAGTGTTGTCCATCACATGATAAGTGAGAACAAGACTGGCTGCAGGGACTGCTTCCAGGAAGCAGTGGTTATCTCAATGACGGTCACATGATGACAAATCCTGCTGTTGCTGCACTCATAAAAACTATAAAATCAATTGCATCTATTACAAGTGCGAATAAAAAATGAGTTAAGTAATATGTCATTAGAGAGAACTATTTTACCTTCATCAGTACCACAGGAAGTACTTCATTACTTCGTTAACACACAGGGGGAAAAATGTGTAAAATACTAGCTAGAAGTCAGATACACACTCTTAGCCATCAATCTAACACAGTGACCCATTCATCCTGTGTGATGAACCAGAAATTAGACAGTTTGTCATTTGAGTGGATACAGCCACTGAGAGGAAGTTACAGAGAGGCTTCAGAGTGGTGCCAAAGCGTCTACTTGCAGTGGTCTAACAGAGGAAGTGGACTTAGTAATATTACTCATGATGTGATGTAAAGATCAAGTCAAAGAGAGATGTGGCTGAATTAGATAGCTGATTGCTGACGTTTTCACTCTGGTCTCCTCCCACTCAGTTTAAGAGTAGTACAAACAGTAGCTGAATGAAGTATTCTAACTACCACAGATCAGAAATAGCGTATCGAAATTATTCTAATGTAGCAAAGTAATGCTACATGAGTTTCCTTTGAACCTTGCAATAAACACACCTAAATATGAAATGGTTTTTATCGCTGTTCTGATGAATTTACACAATATACAGAAAGAAATGCTTGAGTTGAGATATTGTGTACATGAAGAAAAAATCCACTCTGTTATGTATTTTCTTCTGGCTTTTACTCCTTCTTTTGCTGTGTCAGCACTGATGTAGCAGCATTGTCTGTGTGTGGCTACACCTATCGTTTGGGAGAATACTGCAGCGGCTCCCTGCTCCTTAACAGTAAGCATACATAGAAGTGACTGTATTGCAGCAGTGCTTTAAGTGACCAATGAGGAGGGTACACTGGCACCTTTACACCCTCACTTTGAGTGCATAATCGTAGCGACAGTGGCCGGTGTAGGACAAACAACTCTGCCTATTCATCTGTGGGGAGTGTAACCCTTTCATCTCAGCTGTCAAAATATATCCACGTCTGTGTACTCTGAAGGACGTTGTAAAACTTTGTGAGAGGTCAGTGAGCCAGTGAAGCTCACTTCTGTACAATGACTGAGACACTGAGTTGAGTTGCTGAGGATATTCTGAAGTTTTCTGTTGGTAACGGCTACTGTTAGCCTCTGTTAGCTGCTATTAGCCTCTGTTAGCTTCTGTCAGTCATTGGTAGTGAAACTTTCTTTGAAGCGAATCTAACATTGTTGGACTCTCAAATGACACGAGAATGTAATGAAACTGTTTATCAGAGGGAAACTGTGATTTATGGGCCATTCAAGCCTAACATTAGCTGGCATAATGTTAGCTTACAACCAGCTGATGTTCTTATTAATGTCTGTCACTACCCGATCCGTACTGGAAACCCGATCGGTACCCTGCATGCGCGAAAGGTGTCTACTTCTGGTCAAAGCGTTTTACGATAGTTACAGGTCAGAGTATCTGTTAAGATGTTAAGAATAACAAGTATCTCTTAAAATGTTTCCGATAATGAAACATTTAATATAATGTAGACAAAAACGAAAAATAAAAAGATAGTTACAGATCAGGACTCCTCGATCCTTACTGCGCATGTGCAAAGTCTACCCGATCCATACCACGCATGTGCAGGGGTTTTCTTCTTCTTCTGTTTGTTTAATGGCAGTTTACTCCCCAGTGTACGAGGATACTGCCACCTGCTGACTGAGCAAATGAACCCTATTGTAAACTGAATTAGCGTCATTACAAACGTGTGTTAAATTTGATTTAGTGATAGTCGAGTGTGTTTATGCTTGTCTGTGTGGAGAGGATTGATTAGAATAGTGATGATGATGATGTCCGCTATGCCATGTCAATTGTCAGTAAACACTTCATCTGGCTGATGAATCTTCACGTGACATATTACAAAGTCTGTATTAGGCGCCATTCTTCTTATTTTACAGCGCTGTTGTTCAATCGGGGAACGCTCTCTGTTGAGGAGAAAAGCATGAATTTGTTTGTATACGGATTATCCATTGTTCAAATGTCCCAGTAGTCAAAAAGGAGGCAGAGCTGTTGAGAAATGCTAGGAGCTAACCGGGCGCTAACTGTGGCTGTATCCCAATTCAGGGTCTGCAGCCTTAAAGGCCGCATTTTAAGGCTGATTACGTCACAGCGATGCGACGAAGGCTGTCCCAATTCGAAGGCTGCTCGAAATGCGGCCCTCAAATGCATCCTTCATTTCCCTGAATTTTAAGGACGTGGCACTGTATACTTCATGGCCCAACATATCCCAGAATGCATAGCGCGGCAGTGGGTGTGGATAATTTTGCCGGAAAAAAACGACGGATGAGGGGCGCCCGAAGAGTAAACTTTAAGTAAGTACTGAATATTATGTCACTTATTTATGTGCAAATTTTTAATAACGAAGAGCATTAAAACATTACTGTTGGCCACATGTCGGCAAAGTTATGTGACATTAGTGATGTTTGTACTAACTTGGTTTTAAAGCCTTTACTTTAAAATATACGCCGTTCAATAGCAGACCTTAATTAGAAAATGATCAAAGCTCATGTTGAAACAAACAAACAAATGAACAAAAGATTTTCTCCTTCATTTCTGTCAAACAAAGCTGTATGAAACGTTTCCAGCTGTTAGTATCATGGTTGCTAGACAACCTGGGCAACGCAACGGAGGCTAGACCGTCCCATTTCACAAGCCTCGCACTTCCGGCCTTAGCGGTCTTTAAGTACGCGGCCCTTGAGGATCGTTGAGGCTGCGTACTTTGAGGCTGCAGACCCTGAATTGGGATACAGCCAGTATCATTCAAATATATTGAATGTCGCAATGTTGGCAAAGAGAGGAAGTGACGTAAGATTTGCGCATGCGGGGTACCGATCGGGTTTCCGGTACGGCTTGGGTAGCAACAATTAAGTTAGCTCGTTGTCAGCTGTCTGGGGACAAGAGGGTCGTTTGTCTAATCTACTGACACTAAGCAATTGTGACAAAAAGGGATAAATAAGCATGTTTATGTATTTTTGAGGGTTACATCAGGAGATGGCACACAAAGACCTACGACTTCTCTACTTCTCCACCTTTGGCATGCTACATATGTGTCTCTAGCTACTTATATAAAACATAATTAGGCAGAACTGCAACTCCAATCTCAGCCACTGTATTCAAGATTGCAGGTAAACATGGTGACTTAGAACAAATTGATACCTCCTAATATGTATTTTTAATGTATTAACTCTAAGTTTATGTAAGCTTATGTACACAGATATTTGTATCTTTATTACCATGCATTTGTGTATAGTGCTACAATAACTTTTTGATACTGTATTGTTCCTGGTTCTCAACTATGTTTCTCTATCAAAAAGCTACATTCTTTTTTTCCCCAATGAATAAACTAAAAAAAGACTGAGTGTGCCTTTAACGTACAACAATATTAGCTAAGAACAAAAAAGAAACAGCTTAAAAAAAATCAAAGAAAAGCGGCCAATATGGATTGGTGATCCCATGCTCCCTTTCTGCTTATTTTCTGTTCTCTTTTTACTTTCTACTTTTTGAAAAAAAATGCAAAAATTAATAGAACAAAAACATACCCACTATATGTTAACTTGATTTAGACTGCAAATAATATGGCCATTCCACTGGCCACTCAGTGAGAGCAGATGTACTTGCAGAATAGTTTCATTATGCATTTAAATAATAAATTATTAATTTAAAATATGTTTCAACATGATTAATATAAATATATTCAATGTTCTCCCTGTGTTTATGTGGGTTCTTTCCAGGTACTCCTGCTTCCTCCCACAAAGACATGCAGTTAGTTGGGTTAGGTTAATTGGTGATTCTAAATTGGCCATAGAAGTGAGAATGGGAAAGTGTAAATGTAAGTGTGAATGGTTGTCTGTCTCTCTGTGTTAGCCCTGTATCAGATTGGTGACCTTATGCAGGGTGTACCCCGCCTCTTGCCCAATGGTGGCTGGGATAGGCTCCAGCCCTCCACCGTCTCCAGTGACCCTGATAAGGATAAGCGGAAAAGAGTGGATGGATGGATATTCTAAATCTGTTATTTACTTTTATACCAATAATTTTGTGTTGCTGTATTGTTCCTGGTCCTCAGCTATGTCTCTCCATCCAAAAGCTGCTTTACCAGGGTCTTTAGCTGCACACTAACATCGTTTGCATTACTGATAACATTACTTTTCAAAGCACTTTAAAAAGAAAGCAGTCAGTATGAATTTCTAGACGGCAGCATAATCAAATTTGAAATTTGAAACTTGCTTGAAACATGTAATTCATCATAATGAACATCAAGTATGCTTTTTTATGGCCAAATCTCTGATACGGCCATGTGGTAATGGATCGTAGCATTTTCAAATCAATCAGTTTCCACACAGTGATAACCCTACCTGGCTCAAGTGAGTTTCAAGTAGTTGCAAATCGATTTCCCTACTCTACTGAAATAAACTGTAGAGAGTGGCTGAATAAAAGGGAAGTAGTACGACATCCTTGACATCTTAAGTGCACAAAGATGAAGTAGTCATATTAAGTATACGCAATCTGTAGTAAACAAAACTGTTTGTGTTGTTCTTTAAATTAGAACAACTGGAGTTGTCAATTAAGCATAATGTTAGTTTAGTTAGGCCACTAAATTAATATCAGCTTCCATCCCAGAAGATCTGCTGAACCCTTGACAACAGATACACATATCGATTTGCCTGGCACCAGAATTACCCAAATTCCAGTGTTCTTGGCCTTGGGTGGTTAGCGTACCATATGTCAGATTATGAATCGGTCCATCTCATGCCTGTGTGCAACACACACACAGCTGTCGAGACTGATATGTCCTTAGCGTGGAAGCATTTCACTGTGGGTGAAGACAGTCCCCCAAGCTAAACGGTGGAGGGATGACGATGAAAACATAAGAAGCTAACAAAAAGTTAAAACGGCTAAAGCTATCCGGAGCTCAAAGCTAGCCACAAGGCAGCAGCCTTGGTATGAGCAAAGGATTGAAACAGTTATGAGAAAAATATCAAAATCTTGTTATCTGTAACGGGACTGAAGTTGTAAGCATACTAAAAAAATTATGTAAGTACTTGACATTTGTTTTGTTATATAAATCTGTTGCACCTGCTTTTTGTTTGATTAAGTAAAGTATGTCAGGTAGCTCTTGTACCCCTTTCCAGTGACAGAGCAATTAATTTTTAGCTGATTTAATGTGAGAAGATCCTGTAATTTACCACAGTTTGGACAAAAATGGAGCATTTAATAATTTATTTTATTATGAAAGTTTTTTGAATTTGCTGTCAGTTAAAGTTCTTAAAAAAATCTGAATCAGCAGACCATGCTTAGAAAATAATCGTAAATGGGAATCAGCCAAGAAAACTGCAGTCGGTACATCTCTGCCTTTTATACATCCAACTGTTAAATCTTAAAGGGGACCGTTTATGTGGCTTTAGTCTGCCTACATCTGCTGCTCATCTGCAAGCCGCTTCGCAACCTGCCCCAGCTTCTCTTTTTTATGTCATGACTCTGGTTTTCACATATTTCACATATTTATTGTGGGACCTTGTGGGAAGGTCCCACAATAAAGCCAAAAAGCCAAATATAAATTACTGCAGATGGCTAAAGTGGTCCTGACTGAACTGTGAACATTGAAACAAAGAAGATTTCAGTTAAAAAGCCTTTCTTTTATTTAGTTTTGTGAATCAACGATCTGGTTTACACAGGTTCCATCTGCCCTGAACTGAACTATCTGGATGAAATTAGTTATTCCTACTTGGCGCCAGGAAGAGTTATTAGCATGACAGCCTCTATTTGATATTTGTCAAGCTAAACACACACATACTGTATATATACAACATACAGGAAATTGTTTCAAACACTGGCTCAGACTTGAGAAATTAACAACTCTGCACGGCAGCAACAAACACTACTGTCTGCATTCCTCGCGTGGAAAGCAGCTCCAAAATGTGACAAATCTATCCTCTGCCAGCTTCCTCCTTCAACACACCCACACCCTGAGCCAGCACAGCCCCCCCCCAAGCACCACCAGCGCTACCACCAACATCCACACCCCTCCCTTGGGCCCCCTTCAGCCGGCTGCATGTCTCTGGAGGTCGCCTCTGACGTCAGCAGCTCAACTGGGCACTGTGCCAACTCTGTGGGCCCTTGATGGATGCAGTCGGTCTGAGAAACAGTTCGCTGTGAGTAGAGTGCACGGCACAAACTCAGCCCAGCCGGCTCAAACACATCTAATGACCCGTAAAAACCGGACAGGTCCATTCCTTCTCCTTTTCTTTTGTGTATCACAAACATGGAAGATTAAAGGAGACACATGTGATGATGAGTGATATGCACTGCTAATGGCCAGGATAATAAACAGAGCCTGAAAATGCACTGTTGTTCCCCAGACTTACAAAAACTGCAATTCTTAAATCCAAGCATTTTGTCTTAGTGATCCAGAGAGATGCAGCTGACTCTGTAGGTTTTTTTTTTCTGTATATGTGTGTGGTAGGGGGGTATACCTGCAGGCCTGCTGCTGGTTTTCCTCTTCAGCCATCTGTCCAACGTCTCTGCACTCACACTCTCCAACACAAAGTCATCCAGAATCTGCGGGTGCAGCGAGAGGTAGGCCTTCACTTTCTCATCTGTCAAGCCTGAAACACAAAAACAAAACACTTTAAAAAACTTTATTTAAGACTAATGAAACTGTGAGAAAAAACAACAACAAAAACACCAAAACAATACTGATGTGAGATAATGAACAGAATCATTGATGCTAGAAAGGAGAAGTGTAGCACGTGAGAGGAATGAAATAACATCTCACTTGAACCCACAATGATCCCGAAGGTCACCCAAACAAATGCAAAGGATGAAAACAGCTGAAGGTCACTTCATTCTCTTCACGGTGAGGTGAGAGCGGTGGCAGCCGAGCCGAGGCTCGAGTTAAAGCTCTTTGATAGCCGGGCTAGCTCACTTATGTTTACTGTAAATCTGTATCTCCAGGGATAGGAGCCCCCAACAGAGGCAACAGGATAAAGGAGGACTCGATTGTGCTTAATAGGCAATTAGGATCTTGAGAGCTTGCTAAGTGCTGCTGTTTACTGTCTTTGTTGTCAGGGAAAAAAGCCATTTGCCAGACCATCGTTGAGGGAAAGTTGTTTTTAATACCCCCACTGGCGTCTGTGAAGCAGTCATGATGCACTAGGACGCCATCATGTTTAGGTCACTCAAACAAATGGAGTGTATGTCTAAAACAAAGACTTCTAACTGTATACATTTAGACGTGAAGTGTCATCTCATAATGAGAAGAAATGCATTCTTACAAAAGACAAACAGAGGTGAATTTACATTTTATGGCATGGTAAACTATAACTATACGTTTTCAGATAATAGTAGAGAGAAGAGTGTTGACAGCCCTGAAAGTTTTTATAACGCTTTCTCACAAAATGTCTGGTTATCAGGAGCATCTGTGTAGACTCCCTCTGTAGATGCACAAACACACACACATGTGGCATGAAAACATTAGTAAGTGGGGTGTCAGTCAGGAAAGCTGCATGAATATCAGTGTTGTGAATCGCTACAGATCCCTGTAGACAACACAACAGTAAGCCGGGTGTGTGTGTGTGTGTGTGGGTTGGAGGGGGTGGGGGGTGAGTGTTGTGCCAGATGACAAAGTAAAACCAGATGCAGAGATAGAAAGACTAAATTCTGCTTCAGCTGCAGGTAACCTGTTATGAGCCCATAAAAGGTTGTGGTTAAAGAATATCTTTCACTTTTAATTTAATTTTAGGATCATAGTGCTCCTGATTCAGACTCTGAGCTATCCACGACCTTTGATCTATCCCTGCAGAACAAATCATTTGATGTTCAGTTACGATCATCTGCCCAGAGTGTGTGTGTGTGTGTGTGTATAGATAGAGCAGGCTTTTGGTTACAGGCAAATAAGGCAAACAGAGGTGGGGGTAAGTTTGGGGGGGTGGAGGACGCTACAGTCTGATGCTGTCCAGACACGAGACACAGCTCCTCAGGAGCGGAACGCCTCACGAGACTCCTGGCCAGCTCTGACGCACATCGGCAGAATACAGCTTAATAAATCAGGAAAAGTTAAAGAGGGGTTGGGGTGGGACGGAGAGAGCTGCGGAGGACAGAAAGACACACGGAGAGGAGCTAAATGGGAGCGCTGCAAATAACCCCTACAACTTTGTCCTATTTGAAACACAAAGAAGGCACTGTGATTGGTGACATTACAAAAGATGAAAAACAAGGATGCTGTATAAATTTATGAATACAAGTTTTGTGTGAAAGGAGTCTGAAAATTGTTTAGCAATCATATGTGTGCACATGAACAAAATAGTCAAATGTTCTATTTCCATGGGGCAAGAACAGCAGTGATAAGAGCTTTGCAATGGCTAATAAAATGGTGTTAATTAAAATTTCTAGGGCTACACAAGTGGGGAAAAGTGGGCATTTGTAAGACCTAAATGACAACGACGGGTCAAAACTGCGGCGCAAGCCCAATGCATGTGCCACATTCTGTAGCTTAAAGGAATCAACTAATAGTGCTGTAGCAACTTCACTGGTGACAGATACACACATTATATTCATTCATGTGTGTGTTTAGAAGAAACATTGTTTATAGATAAAGTAAAAAATGTCAATATCATCAATCTATTCTTTTATAAGAATCCAGAGAAATGACTGACTTGACCTAATGTGACTATATTTTACCTTGATTGTGATTAATAATTCCCTTTTTGAACATTCCTGCTACGTCACGTTGACCTTATAGGCTTTCCTTCTGAAATCTTTCGAGCCACAGCGCACATTAATGTGACTGCAGTGAGACTCAGAGCTGTGGGATATGCGTCAGTGTCCTGGTCCTGAGACTATAGAGGCTAATCAAAGGTGCAGCCCAATCTGTCCCACATGCTGCGGTCCAGAATGGCTAACCCCACTGGGAACTATATGTGCTCACTCAATCAGGACAGTGAGAGACTGCTGTTGCAGATGTAACAGCTTGGTGACTGGTTTAACCAGGTTTTTAATTGTTTCCCCCCTTTTTTTTGTCAATGCTAAGAAAAAGTAGAACTTGAACATAAAAGAAAAATAAATAATAAATAATAAAATAAATAATAATAAAAGAACATAGAAGCACACACTCTCATCATTTTAGGGTCTGTAAGATTTAACTGAATTACATTTAGTTTAATAAATAAATAAATATTTTTTTAATGAACTTTGTACATGAGAGGTTAATTCTTCCAGTGTTTATTATGACAATAAACTGTTTGGATACTGCAGGTTGTGCAAACAATGCCGATAAAAATAAATGCTCTGCTTAGGTAAAAGCAAACATTAACCTAACAAAACAACAGATTTATTAAAATGAAACTATATATTAACAAAATGGATCATAAGTATTAATTCTGATTCATGAACGCACAACTGGGATTTTACTGTTTACTGATGTTGCCGTGGGAGAATGTGCTTGTTTATTTACTTCATGTTCCCAGCACAGAGGTTCAAAGGTGAAAGGTAAATACCTGAAAACAAGAGAAGTGCAAAGGAGTCTCACAAATCTGAATTTCTAATTAGATTGTTATTCGAATGAAAAACATCTACAAACTGGTTTAAAGTCAGATTAGGTACAATCAACAGTGATCTGAACCCTGCATGTGATCATTTTAAACAGCCTTGTGGTGCTCTGTTTAAAAAAAAATCTGGACAGAGTGTTGCATGATGTATTATTATGGCAATATTTGGAGTAACTCCCCAAGATGTAAATTTAAGTATGGCCCAAGCTGACATCATTACCTTTTTGCTCACTTTTGGCCAGAAGGTCTGTGCAAAACAGAAGGACTCCTCAACTGGAATTAAGTTTGTCATCTGCTACTTATAACTAGAAAAGGTCTGTTGTTTTAACAAAGACTCAAATGAATTTTTCTTTGCAACCTGGCAGCCATCCTTTTCTTTTGTGGCAAATATGGAGACATGAGTGCAATAATGTTTTTGTTTTATGTTTTTTTTGTTTTCACTTATCACAGCATGTTTATGAGCTGGCAGGACTTTTTTTAATTATGTGTCTTTATATATACATTTATACATATATACATATATCTCTTTTTCAAAAACTCTTAATGGTAATGGTAAATGGCCTATATTTGTATAGCGCTTTACTAGTCCCTAAGGACCCCAAAGCGCTATACACATTCAGTCATCCACCCATTCACACACACATTCACACACTGGTGATGGCAAGCTACATTGTAGCTACAGCCACCCTGGAGCGCACTGACAGAGGCGAGGCTGCCGAACACTGGCGCCACCGGACCCTCTGACCACCACCATATATTAATAAATATACATTGTTTAATAAAATAAAATAAAATAAAATAAAATAAAATAAAGACTGTGACCTGTCCGCTTTAACGAAGAGAAGTACCTTTTAAAAAAAAACCTTTAAGTCAACTGAAGTCACTCCTTCAGCCAAAAAACCTATAGGTGGGAATCAGTTGGTTGTGTAGCATGCTCGTGAGTGGCTGAAGCCAAGTTGGCAGAAATGTTTGTAACTGACTCAGACTTGGGCTTCCTGTATAAAAAAAGCGAAGCCTGAGTTCATGCAGTGAGGTATTGTTGCATAACACTTATCTTGACACCACACCCCAGGATTTGGAAGGGAAAAGGCCAAACCAGTCAGAGTTTGTCTGGGTCTTTGCACTCTCACACCCAAGTTTGTAAGAACATGCTCCTGTTTGACAAAAAATATATTAACATATAGCATAGGCTATATGCTTTACAGTGTCAGAAGCAGTTTCGTGGTTCTATTTCCAACATCAAAAACGCCCTGAAACAGCTTAAAAACAGTCAATTCTTGTGAGTTAGCGTTCAAGTTTATGAGCGTTTTTATGAAGGAAATCAATTCAGTATGCTCTGATTTTATATGGAAAATTTAATGGCTTGTAAACTGCAAGTCCTCCGTCTTATAACAAAATCTACTAGTATATCTGTAGTATACCAATGTGAATGTATGTCAATAAGTTGGACACAGAGCGAGATACCATATGTGCGATACATTTGCAGGTCAAAATGTATCAGTGGCACACAAGAGGAAACACTTCAGAGTATTTCTGATGGTACACCATTAAAGAGGAGGGTGCTTTATTGACTATGAAAAAACAAAACAAAACATGTGAAGCAAGGCTGCAATTCTCTGTATTCAAAAGGTTGCTTTTATTTTAACATTCACATTTATTTATCCAGCCTCAAAAAAAGAGAGAAACAGAAATCAGTTTCCTGTTTTTCTTTTTTAACTTTAAATATTCTCTCTATATATTTTAAATCTGAATTTCTCATTGTGTCTTTGACTACAGAAAACTCATCCATGTTGTACTTAACGTAACCCTATAAACATCACTGTAATGATTTGGCAGAGTGGAATCTTTACAGGGAATTGGCCTAGAAAATTGCACTGATTGCAATTTTCTAGGCCAATTCCGATTTTTTTCTAAGTAGGAGCTTTTCCAAGTAAGATCTGATTTTGCTGAATCAGGTTTTCTTTCTAAGAACTACAACTGACAGCGTATACAAAAAATTCCCCTATTCTTTAAAGCAAAATTTTACATTCTTAATAAAAGAAAAGACCAAATTTTACAATCTTCCCCAAACTGCAATAAAGTTAATTACAGGATGTTCACTGACTGAAACCATTACTGACTGCTGCTGGCAAGAGGTTCAAATAAGTAACAAAAAAATGAGTTGCTGTACACCCATCTTTAGCTAACATGTTTTACATTACCAAACAAAAGCATGTGCAATAGATTTATGGAACAAAACAAATGTCAGTTACTTGCATAATTCTCCAGCACATTTATAAATTCTTTGATTCTCTGCTTTGATCCTTTCCTCACACGGAGCCTGCAGAGCTCTGGATAGCTTTAGCTTTAGATGCCTTCCCTTTGCTCAGAAAGGTGAAGGTGATTTAAGATGATTAGATGTTGTTATGAATGTTTTTGTCATTTAATTTTTTGGTGGTTTACCTTGATGAACTTCATGTATTTACTCACAGCTCATAGAGCTATGATCTCATAGCTCACAAGCTAGAGCTGTCACAAGCTAATGACATGTTAGTGTGCGACTGTGAGTGTGCGTGTGACGACTCAAATGGACCGTGCATGTGTTGCGCACGCATGAAAAGCACCAGCTCATAATCAGCAGTGTTGGGTGGAAGTAACATGTTACTGTAACTGCATTACATTTTCAACAATACAGTAATGTAAGATGTTACTGTACTACACTGTATTTACACAGTTACAATTATGTTTTTACTAAGAGTCTTCAGTTATCTGCACACTTGGCGGATAGAAAGAAAAAAACACCAAACAAATGTGGTTTTCTCTTCCTGCACATTTGTGCTACAGTGAGCTATTTTCATTTTGAGTGCAGAAGGAGGAAAATGTTGCAGCAGTACAGCAATACAGCTTTTGAGGAGTGGCGATATGGACGTTACTTTTAATTAATGTACACAAGGCGAAGAGCACGCTAGTAAAGCGGAAACTACATCCAAGACCGAAACAACTGTACTACGCCGCTAACCCAACTTTGCCTCTTTGCAAACATCTGCACAGGTAGGATGTTAGCAAAAAGCTAGAACCCAAAGTGATTTTGTTATGGCTGTCGAGCACCCCAGCCCAGCAGCCAGATCCTGATCTTCTCCTCTGTCGCCTCTGTCAGTGCGCCCCAGGGTGGCTCTGGCTACAATGTAGCTTACCATCACCAGTGCGTGAATGTGTGTGTGAATGGGTGGATGACTGGTTGTGTAAAGCGCTTTGGGGTCCTTAGGGACTAGTAAAGCGCTATCCAAATACAGGCCATTTACCATGTTCAATAGGTAACAAAAGCAGTGATGAGCAGTCAGGGCCGAAGCCTCCGTTCACCTGTTCGTGTTTCTACTGTAGAATCAATGTAGCGATTCTTTTGAATTCTCTTTGTGCTGGTTTTCATCTATTGTGTTGTTGACATTGTGTTGACACCTAAAAACTTCAAGAAAGATCATCTGTCTGTCCTTATTAGGATAGGTTTATACTGTTAACTGGTTGTTGTAAGAATGCATTTCAAGTCATCTTCCGGCGTAACAAGAAAGTAACGAGTAGTGTAACAAATTACTTTCTCCGGCAAGTACTTTAAAAATATACTGCAATACTTTTAAGAAATGTAACAAGTAATGTGTAATACATACAATGCAATAATTTTCTTGAACAATGACCCCAATAATCAGATATACACAAGGCCAACCAACCAGTAACTGGTCTGGTGTGTGCTGGAAATCAGCAGATTCCTGGTTGGTCGATCAGTGACACCAATATTTTTAGCTGAATTATTATCATTATAAAGATTTTAATTTTTATTTATCTATTTTTGCTGCCCGGAGCCATGCCCACACATTGGTACACCACCCTGGTGATGTGGGTGTGGTCTAACTGATGTTAAGTGGAAGAAACCATAACCATAATTTTTCTGTTGGAGAATAAGAATTAAAATGAATTTACCCAAATCAACACAAACACTCCAACTAGAGCAGGGCGATATGACCAAAAATATTTATCACGATATACATTTGAAAATTTGCGATAACGATATAACTGACACTAGACAAAATACTTTACAACTCCACAACTTTATTAGTGCAAAAAAAAAACCCCATCAATATATTTTCACTTAAACAAGCAGGTGTTTTATGTGAATTAAAGTTATATAAAAATTTAACAGTGCAAATGCAAATTCCTTGCTGACAGTTTAACCAAAAGGCATTTCCAGGGGAAATTGGCCGACATATCCTCAGCATAATATCCACAAAACTTAAAAAGAGGTTATACACACACAATACGGTAATATTATGTTGAAGCACAGTACGTATCACTCCGCCAGGCTCCTGACTACGATAGCTGTAATGCTCCGACAATCCATCAAGCAGTCCGGGTTCGTAGCTTAGCAAAGTCGTACTAAAACATCCCATCCATCCATCCATTTGCTTCACACCTAGTGGTAATTTGGATTATCCAATCAACCTATCCCCACAAGTTGCATGTCTTTGGACGGTGGGAGGAAGCCAGAGTACCCGGAGAGAACCCACGCAAACACGGGTAGAACATGCAAACTCCACACAGAAAGACCCCGGCCTGATGGTGGAATTGAACTCAGGACCTTCTTGCTGTGCGGCAACAGTGCTAACCACCTTTTCGAGCGCCGTGTACCACATAAAGTCGTTTTGAGGTCAGTAAACACAACCAGAATACATACATAAGGCCCATTGGATTATAAGGGGCGTTGTCGATTTTCAGAAAAATCAAAGGATTGATTTTAAGTGTCCCGTATTTTCCAAAAAACACGGTAATAACGACGGCCCGCTAGCATGCTCTACTAAAAATAGTGCTTTGGTGTGTGTCTGACGGACGAAAGCTAAACCAGTTCCACACCACTGAAGTTGCAGCATTTTTACAAACCAATTCTGGTTCATCTGTTTCATTCAACGATTTGCTTTCACCGCCATGCTTTTTCCGACGTGTGCGTATGAAAACAAAGGCACTGCGCATGCGCGTTTTACCCATATTCTATTGCGATATTTCATTTTTCTATCGTTGCCCAAAATTATACCGGTATTACCGTGAAGGGTATGATATGGCCCAGCCCTAACTCCAACTATAAGAGGCAGCAGGAAACTAACCAATGACTGTTCTCTGAAAAGTCTATAAAATGATTTTTTTTTAATGTTTTGTTCTTTCGGCAAAGTCTCTTGGCTTTCACCAAGTTAGTGAAGCTCAGACAGCACGTGTAGTTGTTAATTATTTTCTTCATATTAAGAAGAATTCTTACTGCTTGTAAAGCTGAGAAGCGAGCTTGTTACCGGTGACTGAAGGAATGCCGGCAGTACACCTTGATGTTTATAAAATGCTCATAGCACAATATCAAAATATCATTATATGGGACCTTTAAAAAAATACATTAATGATCAGAGTTGCTCAATTGTATTAAACTGGATCTGAAAATGACAATTTTTCAGAATCTATAAAAATATTTGCTACGATGTACATGATTTTTACTGTGGGTTAAAATGTGTTAAAATATGCGTTTGGGTTTGAAACTTTTAATCTGTCAAATAAAATCATTATAATGATAAAATGAAATGACCATTAACAGGTTATCTTAATTTTTTTTTCACATTTCATTCATTTCTTTTCCAAAAAGTTTCCATAAACAGGAGAGCTAATTTGAGGTGTGAGGGTAAGGATGAGTCAATCTATCTATCTAACAAAGCTTTTCAGTTAAGACATCACTCATGTTTACTTTTATTTCTTCTTGATTATTATTTGGGTTGATCTGTATTTTATACAAAGGAAGGTGGTTACTTTTGGGTGAAATTGTTTCTTCTGGATTAATATTATCACCTCTTTTCACTCTCTGTTATTACTGTTATTATTACTGGCTCTCTTCCACAGTGTGCCTTACATCCTGTCTCCCTTTCCTCACCCTCAACTGGTTATTACCCATGGTTGACTGTCCTTTTATCAGGAAAAAGTGTCTGTTTGTAGGGGGTTTCTTCCTGTTAAAAGGGAGTTTTTCCTTTTCGCTATCACCAAGTGTTTTGCTCACACGGGGTCATCTGGTTGTTGGGGTTTTATTTCTATTATTGTAGGATCTTTACCTTCAATATAAAGTGGCACTATATAAACAAAACTGAATTGAGGTTTATTTGTATTTTATGCAAATATGAGGATATATATTTTGAAAAGTGCAAAATATAGGAATGATTGATTTAAAAACAAATCTTGTGAGACGCTGCTTTTTTTTAAAACTTAATAAAGAAACTGACATATAAAGAACAGAGGATCATTTGCAGAGCTGTTAAAAACAACATTCAGCTGCACTCTGTCTTATCACTCATCTTCGTTTCCCCACGATGAAGCAGCAAGCTCTGGGTGTGACAGAGCCTGAACTGTGTGCCTTCAGCACTCCCGGTCAGATGATGTTGAGCAGCGGAGCCAATGCTGATGTTTAGTGAGCAAGATGCTCCTCCTTCCCAACACATAGATGAAAAACGCACATGAGAGAAAAAGGGAAAAGACCACTTCTCTTCAAGTGCACTCCTTCTGGCAGAGAGTCAAGGGCAAGCTGCCAAGGTAGTACTTTTCACTTTCCTGACATGAGGCTGAGGCAGGAAAGAGGGGATGGGGGGTGGGGGCTGCTGGGTGCGTGCGTCAGCAGGTCCGCCTGGGACTCCCTTGCCAGGAGGTACGAAGAGCATGTGGTTCTTATCTTATCTATGGGAGGGCTGGAGCACAGCATCTAACACTGACATTCAGTGAGCAAGTAAAAAGAGCGAACACTGAGAATGAAAACACTTTGACTCATCTCCCACTGTTCACCTCATTTATTCATTGAGCCTGAGCTGCCGAATCTGGGTATGTGTGTGTGTGTGTACTTATGCAGGTGGATGCACGCAAATTTCACCGCAGCCAAGGGTGAGGTGACTAGTGAAGTTAAATCAATACACCATTCAGAGAAAAGGTGTCACATAAAGAAAATGCTGTTTCACGGTGGACTTTAACTGCTGCTCCATCAACTCCACAGACACGCCCCCAACGGCTGCACAAGCATGCAAGCGACTGAGAGACAGAGAGGGAGATTTCCATGGAAATGTGATTTGCACTTTTTCCATTACCATGGTCCAGATCATTAGACAAAAAAGGGGCGATAAATGGCAAATTAAGATGCAGATAAGGCGTGGGGCCCTTGATCTACAGCCTAGCAGAGTGATAACAGGCAAGCCCTCAAACCACTGTTACAGAAACGCAGCTGAGCAGCCTTCACATTCAAGTTTGAAACTAAAACCTTTCTGGTGTATTCACTTTTTTAAAAATAATAACTAAATGTGAACAAGAGGCAGCGTCACAGTTTCATAATGAACTGGAGTTGCTTTCTTAGTCCCACCATCTTGCCTGAAGTAGTGGTTTGATTTAGCAATGCCCTCCCCAATCCCCAAAACTCCCCCTCAGAGAGCCACATCAGTAATCAAGGGTCATGTTCCCCACTCCACATCTGGTCGATGCTGAACTCTGCAGCCGTTCTACAGAGGGGCCAGTGGGGACCCGGTAATGAGAACCACAGATTCTTGCATCTTCTCCAGCGCTGTGCTCTTTTATGAGCCTTGACACAAAGACAAGCTGTAAAGAAATCTACACGCATGTGGCCTTTTCCCATCCTCTCAGATACCAACCCATGACAAGATGACAAGGGGTCAATGGACGCCTTGAGGAGAATGTCATCTGTTTCACTGATCAAGCGGTGCACTGTGCCCTGGCACTGATCCAGTCCTGCACAAATCGCGTTATAAAAAAAGGGTTCAAACGCCATAACAAGCTAATTTTCTTTGGCTTGAATTTCCAGAGAGTTTAAATCAACAGTGGAGACAAATCACAAAGAGAAACTATTTGGCATGTGCTCGATCCAAGTCTGGAATTATTTAGTCATTCAAATTTAAATGCTATGTTCATATTCCAGTCATACCAAGCACTACATGCATTTATAGATTTAGCAACTTTGCTGGGAGAAGTCCTCACCGTGAGAGAGTAGGCATGTGGTGGAATAGGAAATGTCTGGTGTGAACACTTCCTGCCTGACAATGTGTCCTTCTTCACTAAGTTAAGCAATTTGTCAACAGCCAATTGGGTTTAAAAAAATGCCTGAGAGATCATATTAGTGCTAGCCCAGTTTGACCTTGATGCACTGACCACAGCTATCTGCAGCCAAAGAAACACACATCTGCGCACACTATAGCAGATTTCCTCCAAGTCAGCTTACAAACAGTTAGGTCTAACTATAGGAGTCAAAGGGCAGTGAACAAGCCAACGTGTTGTCTTGACAAACTGAGTCTATCCCTTCAGGACGGACTCGTTTTGCTGGATGGTCCAGCAACAGGTACCATATCAGTAATGACAAATGATAGGTGGACAAACATACCATTGGCTTCTAGAGAACAAAAGAACACTTTTTCTTCCACGCAGAAAAACATACAATGTGCAGGAGCCATTTAAAATGATCTATCACATGCTTAATATTTGTAGAAAGCGCTTCATGTAAACAGTGGTAGAAACACAAGCTGGGAAATTATATGTGTCTGCATCAGTGGAAAGGAAAACATGCAGGGAGAACATAAACGGAACATCAAGTTAATCCCGGATTAAACCCAGATTAATCGACGGCTATTTGAAGAAATGAGTTATATACCCACATGGGCGTCTAAGCCGGACACAGAACTGGTTGGCTGATAACTTTTTCTCATGTTTTGTTTTCTATGAGAATGACTTGTTTATTAAATTATAATATACAGTACACATTAGAGCAGTCAAGCTCTATAGCAGATATTACTTTAAGATACTCTGACACCCGCAGCCACCCTCATATGATGTTGTTTTGTAAATCCAAAAAGGGCAGAAGCTTTGTTAAATCTCAAATTCTCGAGTATGAGGGCAAGATACCTACATACTGTACCTCAATACATTCCACAGATGCTCACTGCTGTGTCTACACTTCAAGCATCAACCTGGCTTCAAACTGCGAACTTCTTATTACAGGTCTTCACTGAAGGTCCCTGAAGGCGCATAAACTGAAGTTATCCATGGGTCACACAAACAGTGTAAACCCCAATCAGCAGAGAAACAAATGACAAGAAGTTCCCACTGTAGAATTTAAAAGATAAGCAGAGAGAGACTGAAAAACAGCATGCACAAAGGATGTAAACTCAGCCCTGAGACGCATGGACATGCTAAGGAAACAAATATAGGGGATGAAAACTGTAGTGACAGAAAAGCAAACAAAACTAAACGAATCCATTCACTGATCTTACATCTTGTTTTGCTAATCCTGCCATCTTTTTCAGTGACAGTAATATGAAATTGTGAGCATACCTGACTCTGGTGTTTACCATCACACCGCACTTAAAACAAATTCAAAACAAGTAAAAAGAAAACGATAATAAATGTTAGAATGGGAAAATGATTTACCACAGCACTGGTATAAAACCATCGATGACTACATAAATGCTAACTACATGCGTGCGATAACTTAAACAGCAATCGTTTTTATATTTTTATAATTTATTTGCAAAATATTTATTCCGAAACCACATTTTAGTGCCCTACTCGCACTTTCTTTTTTCGCTTCATCTCATGCTGTAGACTTCGCTTTTTTCGATGCCATGTCTTACCGGACAACTGCTGACTGTCCCCTCTACAGACCAGCTTAATCTTTATTTAAAGTCCCTGCAGAGACAGAAGTGATATTTTCCAAGTTCGGTTCTGCTTGACCCTCCAGCGGAGTCCCCACCCATCTAATTCATCTGCCATTCATAAAGTTAGGAAGACAAATGGGCAAATCACACAGCCTACGCCTGCAGCACCAGAACAAATAATAGATGCCAAAGCTAGCCCATGTTTTCTTTCTTTTTTTTGGCCGTCTACTGCACAGTTTGGTCAGGTCAAAGCGGTTTTACTTTTGCGTAAAAATTACTTTACGCACTGGAAATTTCATTAGGAAAAATACCTACTTGCACCCAGGAAACAGTCCGTTAACCTTCTGAAACAGCTTGTGGAAGTCGGACCATCTTCCATGTCGGATTGTGAGCCCAAAAGGAGAGAGGAGCCACGGGGAAAAGTGCGCCTCTGCAGCTGCAACTTGGTGCGTCTGAGCGAAAAAAAAAAAAAAATTCCCCAAACCCCGAAACTATTCCAGGACGCCTTGATGTGATGATGCCTTCAATGCTTGAGATTGTGCGCGATTTAGGAAGGGCAAGGAGAGCAGTGTGGTGCCACCCCCTCCACGCTCCTCCACCGGCGCTATGACCCAGCACCGCTGGCCAAGGTGTAGCTACAGTCGATCCGCCTCCTCAGCGTGGTGGCTCCGCTGTGGATGTGCTGCAGCAGCAGACTGAAGGGAGCAGAGACGTCGACGCATAGACACAGAGAAATGGGAGTAGGCACACACACACACACACACACACACACACACACACACACACACACACACACACACACACACACACACACACGGGGAGAGACGGTGGCGCGATGCTGTCAATTCATACACAGTTTTCCTGTTTGATTTTCAAAATAAAACGGCAAGCGACGACTACAGGATTTGCCTAGGGAGAAAAAAATATCTTTATGTATAATGTTCAAGATTTTAATACAAGTCTGCGGCATATTCACGAAGAATAAGCGAGCATCAATACTTCCGAAGACTATTCATCCAGGAAATCTCTACAAAGTAGTATTTTGAAGAGTCAATAAAGCTGTTTCCGGTATTTTTGTACCCATTTGACACATTTGGGAGGCACTGCTGTTCTTTTTCCTGAATTTGGCTGCGTAAAAGGGGCCGAACCATATGCCCCGCGCTCTCCAGGGACACGCTGCTGTTTCCTGATCCACTATTCAGTGGTCAAGGAGGAGACAGTGACAACCTCGAAATTACAGCAGGCAGGACAAAGCAACAGAGGGTTTACTTTAGAATACTGTGAATGAAAAGATGTAGCATGGTTTTTAAAGCACTCGGATTTACGCAGTCTGAAGTGTCTTGCCAACGTGCCCTTTAGCAAGGCAATGAATCCCTTCCAGCCCTTAGTCTTTAGGACTGTGAACTAATTAGCCATGAGTGTTAAAAACAAGGAAGTAGAAGGAGAAAACAAGGAAATTACTTTGGGTGTTACCAAACCAAATTTATGAATGGCTTTGTCCAGAAATCGCCTTAGTTCAGATCAGCCTGAATGAGTAAAAAGCAGACAGTGTGTTTATTTTAAAAACTAAAATATCATTTCAGGACAGACTTTCCTCCTGGTGCATCAGTCAAGACTTTTATTCAACTTACTGAAAAGTTGCACACAAATCAAATCGTTTTTTGCCTGAATGAGAGAGAAGTGCAGTCTAAACATTGATCGCTCCAAGGTCTAATTCATGCCATATCTCACTTTAAGGTTTTACACAAGGTTCTTTCAGTTTTTGTGTGGATCACTGTTCATACTTTGGCTCCTGACTTCAAATATCCGCACAGTCTTGCATTTAATAAAGGCTTGTATTCAACCGATTTATTTCTCCAGACTATCTCTGTTGTACATTTACATAAATTATAATTGTAAATATTGCCTTCAACTGGAACAGTAAAATAAATCAATGTAGTACATTCCTTTCGGAAAGGCCCAACTGCAAATATCTGCAAAGATCGCACATCTGCAGTCACACAGAAATATTTAGACCTGCTCACTACAGCCTTTTAGTAGAGATATAATCTTGTAACTATAATGACCAAAACCAAATAACAGGATTAAAAGTAATCAAATTAACCTCAAATTCAGTTTAACCAGATGAACGTTTTTCATCTCATCTGATGACGAGCGAGAGAGAGAGAGGGAAAAAAGAGCAATGGAAGTTTAATACACAAACACATCATAAGAACTGTGAAAAATATTTTTGTCTTTCAGTGTTAAAGGTTATAATTGTCTCAGTTCATGCTGGCAAACTTACAACAGTAGAACATTTAAATCAAAATCAAGTGTTAAAATCGAGTCAGAGAATTTCATGTATTATTTTCTCTGATATCTTTAAGGACACCCATTGTTCGTGTTAATTTGCACTTCTTGCCTTCTTTATATGTCCTCTAGCAATATCCTTGTAGCAAATATGGCTTCAAAACCTCAATTTTAGGATTGCGTTAAAGCAAAACGGTCCTGTAATCTAAATCAATAAACTACACTATCCACAAATATACTGATTCATATTAAATGCACAGAACATTCCAACACTTAACAGCTTATATGTTTATTAATAATGCTTAAATAGCTAATCTGTCTTTCTCCCTGTGTGAATAGTTGCGGTGAAGTTACCAGAGCAATTCCCAAATGAAGTGAGCCTCCTATCTCTATAACCTTTGCATATGTGTGCTTGTGCTATCAGCACTCGGAGCACCTAAACAGCTTTGACTCGGCAACATGATCCAGCATAAAGTGTGCCAGACTCCCTCATGGCCACAGCGTCACATACTGATCATATCAAGCGAGAGAGAGAAAGAGAGCTTGCAAGCTGTGGCAGGTTACGTCAGCACCTGCTCTATCAATCACAAGCATTCCTACACTCTCAAGCAGCTGGTCCATTCAGAGGTCACATATAACATAATGAGTTCATTCCGATACACTCCTTCTGATGACAAAAATCCTCAAATGTGGAAAAAATGAGAAAACTGACGGTGCCTTTAATTCTTTTTGCAGAAAAAAAATATTTTTTTCATTTAAAAAATCCAAATCCAACATTATTATTTAAGGAATTTTAGAAAATCCACAAAAATGAAGGGAAACAATTAACATTCAACACATTGCTAACATCTTATTTAATAATACAAGAATATATTTAAAATACTGTTTCACTCAGGGAAGACCACACAGAACACGTTTCCATGCATAATCTTTTGTATTTAGAGTTTTTATTATCAAAGTTTTCTGGAAATGTTCAAAAATGTGTCGGATGTTACAAGCAAACAAACAAATGAATACAATCAAACCAGAGGAAGCTAAAAGAGCTTTTTAAGCTCCTTTAGGGCTAACTCTGCACATCCTCTATGGCCTTAAAGAAGCTTACATAGAAATGTAGGTATTAAACAGATACTTGAAAATGTTCGCTGTGAAGTTCATGACTGGAGGGTTTATGAGCTTTTGTGTGATGGTTACACATTTACTCGCAGTAAATCACAAAGGATGCAGCAGGTCCGTCTGTGACCCAGCAGTGAACCCTTCTGATCCGCAGCTCTCCAAAGTGGCGGAGAAACCGTTTTCACATGTGATGAACTATTGCATAACAGGAAGTAACCGACCAGCTTGACCCGTCGAAGCAAACTGATATTTTACCTGGATTAAGATTAGTTCTCTCGGAATGAAATACACCTAAACCACAGCCTTTAAAAAAATAGCTAAAGGCAGGAGCTCAAAGGTGAGTTGTCTTAAAGAAAGATGTATTTTTTTTGCATATGATTAAAAACTGTTAGAATTCTCAAAGTTTGAGAAAGACCCAAAAGACACAGAAAGATCTGGGGGGAAAAAAATCTTGAGCTATCAGATGTTTCTTTTTACTGCTTTAAGTATTTAAGGTAATCTGTATTTCATTAGGGACACATGGTTGGTTGTGCCACCTCAGATTTGTCGTGGTTAAGTAAAAACTAGAAAAGTACACCCATTAATCTACAACTACAGTAATATTGTAGCATCGCGTGTACCTGTACAGCTTCTACGTTGGTGTTAACACATTTTAATACATAATTCCTGATAACGTCTGTGTAATGGAGGAATTCATTTATTAATATCCTTTACTCTTAGCAACACCATGTTTAAAAATCCTGTATTAGTGCTTAAGTAATACTATATAGGTATTACAATTAAAAATGTACTATTTACCTTATTATTTATTAGAGGAATATTAAAAGAAGCATAAAGTACACATTATGATTTTATACCTTTAACTAAAACATTTAATTTGTTTTTGAATTTTATTTTATATAAACTGCAATTTAGTGATTATAAGTATAACATTGCATGTTTAAATTATTTTCTTTCTTCTACCGGTGTAGTCATATACCGTCATATTAACAAGATATTATCTATGCAAAATTGTAATTTCTGAAATATTAGTCAGCATTTAGTCACTATTTTTGCACCTGCCAAATGGTGTCTATTTATTTCCATTCAATAGATAGTCATGTAAAGTCAGTTGAAATTGGTGGAAACAAGAACTAATGTACCTGAAATTGAAGCGATGTAGTTGAGTTACAACATAGTGTTAGTCTGGCATGTAAAAAAAAAGAGAAAGAAAGAAAGAAAATTAAGGAGGTAGGAGAGACTGATCAAGTTTTTTTTTCTTGTTTGTTTTTTTGTTGTGGTGAAGAACACAGATGAACACACAAAATGTCAGTGAGCTTTCTCTCTTTCCTGATGTCTATCATTCTGAACAGTGAGTGCACATTTTTCTCACTGTCAACATCTCCTGTCCTGCAACCACCAAATCCCAAAAGCTCGTGTGAATGGATAACATGTGTGTAAAACAAAAAAAACAAAAAAACAAAAAAAGAGGAAATCTGAAAGGTGATGATGAAAGAGGTTGAAATCTGATCTGTCCTAATATGAGACTTGTGTGTCACACGCATAAGATAAGACTGGCTTTACTATTGTCATCCTGGGGTGGGGGGGGGATCAACAGCTGACTGAAGGGTGAGTGAGAGGGCCCACAGCCATGCTCAACTGTTCTCCCCTCTCGGCTGTTTTTAGCAAACATCCTCTTGATGACTTCGGCCTGTCTCCCAGCATAAGAGCTGCACATCTTCAGATGTGTGTGCGTGTGTGTTCTCGTTCACACACAACCTTACACCCCTACACCCACATTACAGACCTCATCCACTTAAAGCACATTTCTAATTCAAGGCCCTGTACAAGCTTTTCCCCACTGCACACACACACACACACACACACACACACACACACACACACACACACACACGAGATTTAAGTGAAACATTTACAGATCACATGCAAACGCATGCAAACATGAGCACATGTACACAGGCAGGAACATACTTAGATCCACACACACACACACACACACACACACACACACACACACACACACACACACACACACACACATCATCATCATCACATGCGGCAGGCACACACCACAGAGACTTCCAGTCCCCTCCCCCCGACTGAATAGTCTGTTCTGACAATCCACAGGACAGCCGGAGCATTGACGTCAGAGGCAGGCCCATGAAAATACAGGGTCCCTGGGGGGGCTGAGGGAGTTATGCACATCTTCACAGCTTGGCTTGCAACTAGTTCAACAACCAAAGAGCATATAACTGCCTCTGTTTGCTCTTATTTGCTGGAAAATGCAATAACAGAAATAAAAGCTCCACGTTTACACAAAGCCTGGCATGCACAAATTTGCATGCGACTGCAATGCGGCTCATCTCAAATGTGACGTCAGTGGACATCATGGCACGGTGATCCATTAGGACAAGTGTGAGATGTGCATAATTTAGGTTAATGAAAATACAAATCACAGCACATCATTACCCGCCCTCTGTCGTCTTAATCATTGCCATTTATGAATAACTGCTGTCAGATAGCAGTATATTACACGTACCCAGAGGAAAGGTTTGTTGCTCACTCAGACATCCTCACTGTCCCAAGAGAAAAGATGACATCTTTGTTTATCGCTCAATGTTCTGAAACTCGGTTCTGTTTTTTTCTTTTCCTAAGGCATCATTAGGACATCGAGGCCATTAATCTCATTGTTCCCTCTTATTCTAACCTCTCCTTCAGTTTTTCTGAGACTCTCATAGGCGTAGTTAATGTCAGCGTGTGTGCAAATACAAGTTTGTGTTGCTTGTGATCTTAGTTATGTTTTTGCCTTTAAAGAAAGTAAAAGGATTCTGTGCATATGAAGAAAATACGCTACAATACACTAAAAACCTTAACAAATTCTTGTTCAACTTTATGGTAAAATAACAGCAATAGAAAAACACCACTAGACCACATTCAGTATATAAAATTACCAGTATGGTTACAGCACTATACATTTAGATTAACAATAAAGGCCTTTATCTCCTACAATAACGTCCACTAAATAATAAAAAATGAAAAGTGTTTGTTATTGTTTAGATGCACATTGTTTAGCTTGTAGCTTGTCAGAAATCAGCCCATTGTCACTTTTCTTTTCCTCAAGAAAAATGGCAACCACGATCCACAATAGAGAGTACAAAGAGGAATGAGTATAGTAGTGGGAACGCTTTTCAAAGCATTACATGTCGGTTAATTATTCCTCACTTAGCCTGACTACATGTATATCAAGTGTGAAACTAGTGAAACTAGTATATATATCTATTCACACCACAAGGGTGGTGATGTGTAGGGAAGGAACAGACTTTTGCACTGTGCTGATCTACTGGCCGGTCACAGGTGAGTGGCTTCACAGTGCAGTGGTTTACACATTTGTGTAACAAGTACAAGATCATCAGTTCACCGGGGGACATAAATCCCATTGTGGTTGCATTTTGTGTAATTAAAATTTTTTTTTGCCACATCAAGCATGCTGGGCTACCTGTGGTGGTGACCCACCGCTAACTACTGTCTGACAAAAGTTTAACCTTTTTATCTGATTTTTAAAAAAGAATAATAAACACTGATGGACAAACATCAGTGCTGCTGAATACATTCAAATCCTGGAAAACACACTAAGCAGCGGGTTCCCATACTAACACTATCATAATTTGCCCATCTAGTTGCAAGCACGTATGAGTTCTGTGAAAACTGCCACATGGATCTGACTTGGGCATTTAGAATTAGTAAGGACTCTTTAAAGATTAGAGCAGAAAGTGAATACAGCAAGTACAGGCTGCCTGCATGTGATATCTCATCTGTGTGTTGGAAGGATCCTGCCCATGTGGAGATCATATTGACAGGAAATTGCACTGGAACCATTAAAGGCAGGCAGATTTCTCTGTCAGCGTTGTTGTATTAGTGGAAGAATGTGTAGAAAGGACAGCAGTAATTACATGTTGTGTCCACAAGTGTCCACTTATAAAACTTGGCTCTTAAGCTCCTTGCAAGTCCCTCCCAAAGAGGAAAAGTACTGTCTTGTCAGCAGCAAAGAGGAAGAAGTGGTGAAAGATGCCTTTTATGGAATCACTGTTTTTAAATATATGTCCACAGGAAGCTAAGAAGGACGATGCTCCAGTCTTCATTTTGTGTGGTGCTGATTAAATACAGTCCCGTTCTTTCCTTTAAAGCATTCAGTTGCATTCTATTTTGGTTACTCTCTACATGCCAAAGGTGTTTTAAATTTAAAGAATAATAAAACTATGCAACTGAATTGATTAACTGAAAACTCCATTTCAGTGTGGGCGTGCCATAGTGCTTCAGTGAGGCCCTTTCTTCCAAATACGCTGACATCTAAGTGTCACCTGCAGCACGGTGAACTTTCCTGTCTGAACTGTCGTAACCAATCTCCTTTGTGAGGAATTCTCTTGTCCGATTTTCTTAGTCATCTGTTTTTTCTTCAACTCATTCAATGGATAAAATCAATTTTTTGTATGCAGACACTCATTTGCATATTGTGACTTCTCAAATTTAACAGTTATCTGGTCAATACCCAATCACTCCAGCTCTTGCAAACAACAACAGTTGCAATACAGCAGTAGTAAAATCATTTTTTCTTTTTTTTTTCTTGAACCCAGTTTTACTAAATCAAATTTATAGACCAAAGCAGCTGATCACAAGCCCGCATACCCAGCCTAAAAGATTTATGTTTATAAATCAGATCATTGGATCAACACACCATGTGATCTGACTGTCACTCCTGGCATCCCTGCAGCTTTGTAGCTTTAGTTATTGTTATTAACATTACAATGTTGTTATTAGCATAACATTGCAATCACTGAAATAAATGCCAAGATCCGGGAATGCAGTAGAAAAGATAAGCAGTTAGACAATCAACGAGGGTTTATACAGACTGGGAATGCAGTCAAATCTAAACCACCACAGAGGTTAACATAACATGAGTGCACCTAAAATGTCAGCAGTAGTTTGCAATTACACACTAAGTTCTGTGAATCCTTTTTAGCAAGCAGGTCAAAGCAAAAATCGGAACACTGTGAAAAATATTTAGAAGAGACAACTGAGGCAAATATTTAACCATTTGCCATGTTTTCTCTTTTTATACAATTTTAGCTAAACTGTGCAGAGTTTTTTTCCCACATTTTGCCATGTGGAAACCAGAGAGTACATTCTTATCACATCCAAGAGAATCAATAGTCAGTGCTGGAAGACAAACAAAATACCAAGAAAAGAAAAAAAGAGCATTGTTTTAGTTTATATGATTTCCTTATCTACATGTAGGCCAGAGGTCAGGCTCCCCTGGAAGCTGATGAGTATTCTCGTGCATCGACACAACCAGTGTAGACAGTTAAAAAAAAAGCATTGAGACATTAGAGATGCTGGTTTGTAAGGCAGCAGTCCGAGCAGCAGAGTGTACTCAGACTGCAAAGTGAAGTATTTCTAAATTCAGAGCAGTGCCAGAATTCCTCTGCCTAAATTCAGAACGTCACAGACGATGTGGGGCAGACCTCTGAAATGTACAAATTTGCTGTAACTGGCCACGCAGCATTACTGCTCTGCTCATTTCTTTTTACTTCAGTAAAGAAATTCTTAAGACCAAACTTGCGATGTCTTAATAATTGACACATTAAAGAGATGAGTGCAGTGTGCCACTTTTTCCACCATCTCTTCTCCCTTTACAATTTTAGAACTTTTGACTCTTGATTTAATTTGCTAAAATTATTATTTTTTTTAACTTTATGTATTCATTTGCAGAAGGAACCGTAATTCAGACATTTTTTTTTTTGCCAAATGAACAAAAGACTTGCAAAAATGCAGCAAGTATGTTGAATCTTTCTCCAGTCTTTTGTTTATTTAAAGTGTACTTGATGGATAAAATGCAATGATGTTAATACATAATGAACATGTTCCACTGGACATTTCAACAGTCTTATAGCAGACTCTAACAGTGGAAGCTTGTTTCTGCTGCCGTGCCTCATGCTGACAAATTTAATGTGACCGTATAACACCTCCTATGCTCTCAGTAGCACACTGTGATCCAGGCCTCGCACTGCATAATTAAATTTGTAAAAAAAAAGAAAAAAAAGAAAAAAGAAAAAAAGGTTAATATAAGACAATTTGCCCAAAAAATAAATATTGATAAGGCTTGCACCAGTTCGTCAGGGAAAAACAGATTGCACGTTCGAGGCGCTCGGAATTGGGCAGGTGGAGCAGATATGTGATGTCGAGCGCTGCAGTGGAGAGAACTGCAGAAGGCACATAAATCAAAAAAAGAAAAAAAAAATTAAATGGGTGAAAAAAACGTGATGAAAGAAGTGTGCAGGGGTGGTGGGTTGAAGGAGGGGTGGGGGCTGAGGGGGGTATTTGCGTCAGAGCTGGAGCCAATGAAGTCAGAGACGGGGCAGGCTCAAGCAGGAGATGCTGTTACTGCCACTCACAGCACTCGCCTGGGCCTCATGTCCTCTACGTCACAGAGCTGGCACAAATTATGCCTGCTTCAGTGTTCGACACACACATGTGTACGCATCCGCGCTATAAAATGAAATTTATGTGTATCACACACACATATCCTGCACCGTTCAATGACATTCAGAGTAGCTACCCAGCAGGGGTGTATTTTTTTTCACTACAAAGTGTAGCTAACAGTAAAAGATTTTCCTTTGGATTCAGGCAATAGATGAAATAGAAATGCTGACAGAAGAAGATTTTATATTTTCTCATAATGCGTTTGTCTTTGCTGTTCAAGGCTGTTCAGCACTCAGCTCATATTTATATATGCAGTATACAGCTTGATAGCTGCTCCAGAATTAAAAAGGATGAATTGCTGAGACAGCAGTGAGGCAAAATATGCTATTATGATGCCATTAAATACCATATAGGAGTGTTTTACAAACTGTTTTTCAAAAAGCACACACACCTTTCCTTCCACCCCCTCATCTGTGACAGTGCCACAGACACACACTCATTCATTCATGCATATCTCACTCATGCAAATCCTGCTTATTTAGATTAGCGGGCAGTGTTTCTGTTGTTGCGCCACTTCTGACCTAGATTATCACAACCATAATTCTGGAGGATAACTACGATGATGAGCATGTGGTCAGGAGTCTGTGGAGGAGGAGGAGGGAGGAAGGGGGGAAAAAATAAAAACAAATAGCGCTCATTTTCCATGCAAAATGCTTCACTGTGCAATCTTGCAATACTGCGGGCAAAACAGGTCAAATGTGGGTCTTCGGATGTGCACAGGCGGACAGATGGGATCCTATGCAAGCTATGGAAAACACACACCTGCGATTATTGCCCAGTTAGTTAAAAATATTCAATTTATTGTTTCAGCTTAATAAACTGGCACACAATTGTCTTTTTAATCATAAATGTTCAATATGAGGGAGAAAACATAATCCATTTCCCCCCCTTGCACTGTTACAGCAACCAGAACAGCAGCTGCAGCTCTGCTGGCAAAAAGCCACATCCTATAGGCAATGACGCAAGCAGGAGACATTAGCCATGACCTCATCAGCCCACCATCATAGCACCACTCTGCTCTGTACCTCACACTCACACACAAACACAAACACATATAAGTTACTACTGGCATTACAAAAGGCAAACTCTATCCCTTAGTGTTATACAATGCTACCACTCTACTTGAACACACATACACTAACATCCTGACATCGTAACAATGACCTGACCAAAAGGAGGCCCTTTTAAAACACACACACACACGGACACACACACACACACACACACACACACACACACACACACACACACAGATCATTACTTACAGCCTGTCAGTGTGTGTTCTTGCGACAGTATACGGTGTGTGTACAGTGAGGCGCCGTCTGCTCTTTGTGTAAGCATTACACGCAGACACACCAAGGAGAAATTATGTTAAACCTAACAAGAAGCATTTACAAAATATGATGTAAAAATACTATGATTTTAATGAAACAGAGTCGGTGAAGTGTGGCTGGTTTTGTTTACTTGATATAAATTAATTCGATGTCTCAGACAACAACAACAACAACAAAAAGCAAAGAAAACACATTAAAAAAAATAAAAGAAATGGAAGAATTTCAGTAGTGACTGGGTAGGTGGGTGGGGGTGAATGAGCAGTAGCTGGCTGCCTGCGTTCCTCATCACAACCCAAACAAAGTCACTATGAATCATAGGTGAGAAATATGGGTGCTGACGTAGGGGGCTGGAGATCTCGCTGCACAGCAGACATCAGAACAGGCCAAGACGGCCAAGCAGCCAGACATCAAGTCTGCCTGTTTACTGATAACACATTCATTCATGAACTAAACATGCTTATACACACACACACACACACACACACACACACACACACACACACACACACACACACACACACACACACACACTAAATTTTATTTTACTAGTACTTGCAAGATGTCAGGAGTTTCAAATATTATTTTCAATTCTTACAGCAGTTAATGTTACAGCAGTGATTTCACTCAATAAGACTAATTTTTTCCCCTTCTGCCAGTCCACATAAACTGTGATTCGGAAAATTCCTTTCAAAAGAAATCTGCTATTTTCAGGATTTTTTTGGTATTCATTGCCAAGTTTGCAAACAGCAGCAGAAACAAAAATAACCATACATAACAACAATAATAGTGAAAGAATTTTTTAAAACCAGAATTAGTTTTGTCTTCTCCGTGGTGGATTTGTGTCATTCATCTCCATGCATCTCATCTTTATACATTAACCCCACCTAGTGTTCGCTTATCAGAGGACACCGATAAAAGCAAGCAACAATTATTAAATTAAAGAGAGAGCAAAGCACATAACTGCAAAAAAACAACAACCCAAAAACAAAAAACCCAAACAACTTTCATTACAAAGTTGCAATGTAAAGCACTTAAGACAGGATTATTTTCTTGTGTAAATGTTTGCCGTTGCGAGCTGCAATACACATTTACACCACCAGGAGGTGTTCTTACACTAGCTGTTCTTGTTCCAAACTGTCTTCAGCGGAGTCATCAGAGTGAAGCTGTGAGCTGCTGCACAACTTTATCTTAAGAGAAGAACACAAATAGGAACCTCGGCTGCACTTCCTGTCTTACAGCACAAACAGCATCGCTAGCACAAAGCCAAGGTAGAGACACACAACCATCCTTACATCTAATCCACAAACCTCAAACAAACAAATCTATCAAGCTACTCACTTAGCATGCTAAATTACCAAAGAAAGGGAGAAAAAGACTAAGATTCTAAGTGGCCTCGTCTGCACTTGTTTCATAAGATATGGGTCTTTTTCTTGCTGTGACTGGAGGCCATTTTGTTCTTCATGACATATTGTTATTGAAGTGGCAGCAACATCATTGCTACATCATAGATTATATATGGCAAGCACTTTCTTTAATTGCCAATGACACATTTAAAATATTATCCTCTCATCTAACATGTAAACTTCCATGAAAAAAGTCTGCTTAAAGAAAAAATGATTGGAATGAAGTTCGTGATGTGGGTTGTTTAAACTTGGGAGAAACATCTTGTGTTCATCATCTCACTATAGCACACAAATATCTATGTATTTGTTTGTTTCTTTGACGGTCATCCAAACTTGGCTCAAGGGTACATCTTATGTACCTGAAGGTTCTTATCTATATCAGACGTTGTCACATTGCCTAGCAACGACCTGGCAACAAGCTAAAATGACTCTTGTAATACCTTATAAAAACATTGTTTCATTTTTATTTTATTTTATTTTATTTAAAATCATAAAACCATAATCATTCATGATACTTTATGCCATCGGTTTACCTGCCAACCACCTAGCAATGGGCTAAAATGTGGCTAAAATTTGTAACAGCTAATGAAAAATTGAAATGGTTTTTATTTCATGGATATAACATCTCATTTATATCAACAAAAGCTGGATCATACATAATAAATCATAACTTCATCATTTTACCTGGAAACCATCTAGCAATGGGCTAAAATGTCCCATGCATATAGCATTTTATAAAAGAATCATGTCACATTAATTTAATGCCCATCAGCATGAACAGGCCAAACATGTGGACCTTTACTAGTGTATATAATGTTCTTATTTATAACAAATCGACTGATATTAGAAAAAAAAATTTTTGGCCAAAATGTGCAACAAACCTGTGATTGCGAGGTGATTGCACAGGTCACTTTATGGGAGACAGCCTCTCTCCAAACAATCACACACACATTTGAACAGACAGTATTCACTCTCAAACATATTGGAGAAGGTTTGCAAATAACTGGCATCTAATTTATATGCTGTTTAATTTTACGGAGTACGAGCAAGTCTCGTTGCTTTTCTGTTTTCACTGGACTCTGAATGCTAGTAATTAAAAGGAAATGTCTGTGAATGTGTTTAAGCAACAGATTTCTACAGATTTATCACACTTAATCCCCGAATTATTAAAACAGAATACATGTAATTGGCAACTTGACCCCATTTGATTGCAAACTGATAGCAGACTGACTGCAAGTGGTTGCAAACCTGGTTCCTATCTGGGAAGTAACCAGACTCCAAGTTCATTACACACTGTTGCACTAATTTTGGTTGTGCCATGGTCTCCAGCCACTGTTTTCCCTAGTGTGACGTTACCATTAGGATTCAAGGAAAACAAAATAAAAAAAATGATTGAATACTGAGTCAGTCTCCGTTTGTTGGTAAGATACATGAATGAAAAAGACCGAGACTATTTTGTGTGTGCTAGATTTTCAAATGGACAATTGTTTGACACTTTACATCTTAATATGAAAATGTTGTGTTTATATTCCACTGCTCCCGGTAATGGTGTATGAAATTAGATATCCAGTGGAAAGAAAGGATATAGATTATCTCATATCCTTTCTTTCTTTCTTTTTTTTTCTGTTTCCTCATTTGCCTTTTTTTTTCTTATTTTGACTTAATCAAAGCATGGTAGGAAAAAGAAATCACAGGATCAAAGCAACACATTCATTAACTTTTTAGCAAAGGTTTTACTGGCATCACCCTGTAACTGTAAGAGCTGTTGTTTTGTACAGATAAAGGCTTTTAACCAGTTGCGACGGTGGTTGTTGGTGGTTGGGTGGGGGGGCTGCAGAGGGCAGTTGACAGGTCTAGGCTGTACACCAAGAGGCAAGACAAAAAAATGCTTTGTGGTCCTGATATGAATTTCAGTACCCCTGTTTCTACACCTCCTCTCTTGGCCCCACTGTGGCTCGCAGAGTGAACAAAAACGATCTCCATGAGAAAACGCAAGCTTGAGCACTCAGAGGCGACAGTGAATGGAGCACCAACAGGAGCAACACACTGTGACCATTGCTAGTTATGTGGTTCTGTTGTCTGCTTATTGTAATAGCAACCATTTAGTTTGAGCAAACCAAAACTTTTTTTGTGCTGAAGTACTGCGTGCATTTGTTTTAAAATCTAGATTTGCTTAAACAGTGTGTCTGCATTTGTGTATCATAGTGTACCAAACCTGCCTCAAAGCATCCAGAATGGCGAGATCTTGAGTGGGTAGGGTTCACTGTGTGTCCACCCCCTAAGTAGTGACAGATGCCAGGCACAGTTGGGGAAGGAAGCGCCAGGGTCTCCTTCCGTATTAGCCAAGGGAAATTCTCATTTGGGCACGGGACCAACGAGATTCAGAGCCAAGCCTGAAATCTGAAGATGTGATCTGCTTGCATTTATGCTAAGTCCTGCAGTACATTTGTATGTGGATGCCAAGAAGCATTGGTTTACTCATCATACCCTACTGCAGTGGATGTAAATGCATTTTTATTGTTGTGCCCAGTCTTTCGTTACTTTTAAGAGAAAATATCGCTCTTGTAATAATTCACAGACTACACTGCTTTTAATTTTTTTTTATTGTAACTACTTTCTGAGAAATATTACTCATGAAAACTGTGCACTGTATGCTGTTTTGCGCCAAGGTGTCTTGATGAAATTTCAAGTTGTGGTTCTTCTTTCAGCGCATTTGAAAAACTGAGATGCAACACAAGCATGGCCGTACATATGAAGTGAAAATATGTGTTGTTTTTTTAACTGATACTTTTAAGGGTTGTATTTCAAAGGCGTTACGTGGCGCAAAACTCAATATGTTTCAGGCGTACAATAAATGTGATTTAAAAGGTAAACCACAGAGAGGAATTCATGTTTGTGTATGTGACAAAAACAGCTTAATGATTATATGGTTAATAATTTTTAACTTGACAAGTAGTATGCAAAGGAAACACCACACAAATCTAGTCCTTGTGCAAAATATTTTCATTCCTACAGCCCTATTCATGCAAGCAGGCACGACTATCAGGTTGAAGGTGATGGTGTTCTTGGCCTTGAACTCGCAACTTCTTTTTATGTTTTTGCCAGCATAATAGCAGCCACGCTGAGGATTGAGACACTTTAAAAGCCACCTCTTGATAGGGGGGGGAATGCTTGAATATCGAACTGAACGATGAACGGAAACCAGTGTTTTTAAATAACTGGGGACACAATAGAATTCAGCTGTACTCTATTTGGCCATGTAAATCATTAATATGCAAACTCTGGGTTTACTTCCCAGGCAGTAATGTCAGACTGACAGCAGTCGCACGATATCATAGACACTTTGAGGAAAGCAAACCATAACAATGGGGCTGATTTTACTTAGAACTGGTTTTTGTTTGACAGTCGTCACGGACCACATGTTTACAAAGTGGGTTAAGACTCTGGGGCTGGGAGGAGCCAAAGGCGTGGTCAAAAAGTAGTTGGCTTTTTAACATTATTGATAGACCATTAAGTCGGCCAGGTATCTGCTAGGTATGGATTAATTGTATATGGCTTATAACCAGCGTGTATCTCAGCCATACAAGTAACCACTTATAGAGAAGGAGCATTTACCAGAATTACCAGACACAGTTGCTAACCAGCTTTGACATGAAAGTTGTTTGTTTGGGTCGATCAATGTCGGGCAACCTGAAGAAAGTAAGAATGATGGTGTTTTCACACATGCACTGCAGCCCTGAATTTTTTAGGTATTACCTGATGGAGGCATAAGTAAGAATAGGAATGTTAGATCAGACCTTAATTCACCTTCAGCCAACCAGCTTCCTAAAAAAAATGTCAGTGTGATGGAAAGCAGAGGTAATGTGTATAAAGCAGAGGTCACTGTCTGGTGAATTCACACTGTGTTTCCTGCCTTGTGCATGCCCTTTTAATGCAGCTTCCACGCCTAAACCAAAGGGAGTATTTCCAGTAGTGATAATGTGTTTGAAGTGAACTATCTCATGCTACATGTGGGAAAAGGGAAAATCTGGTCAATGTCCTACCCTGATTATCGATTAGCTCAACATTCTCCAAAGTTCATGGCTTAAGTTGAACAGTAGAAGCCTTCTGGGTACATGCCCAGGAACATTATTATGACGTTAAGTCAATGTATTGAAAATTTATTAAATTAAATTACTAAGAAGTGCAAAATTACTCAAAGACACTTAAAACAGACCACAAGGTGAATCAGAACAACTAAAAAGGGAAAAATAATACTGATGCTAATAATGGAGATAACGAAAAAAGAGCTGAAACTTCTCTGTTTTTTGTATTCTTTTGGATTTATCAGTGGAAATGTCCCCTCTGAGTATCAAACAAAATACGTCATCTCATTTGGATCCACAATATTTAACAGCAGCTTACTCTCGTTTTCCCAGGGTATATGGCCAGGCCCATTAGCACACAAGGACTCTGCATCTACACCACACTGATAGAAGATTTAGACATGATCTGAACTCTGAAAACAAATCGGCTCAACATTATAGTTTACCGGCGTATAATCCATTTTCTTAAGCAACTGCTCTTTCTTTGCTTGAGTGGTTATTTCCAAGCCACCAGCCAGTCAGAGTTCACACAGACTCTGACCAAAGTTGGCATTTCCTATATTTTCCTAAGAATTAAAGTCCCTCCTGCAAAACCTAATATCTCACAAAAACCCACCGGGGATTGATAAGAGATTATAAAAAGTAATCTGTGGACACACACATTGTTTTTAGGGATAAAGATACTGATTTAAGTGCATGGCATCATGGCCATCCCACTGCACAGCCTCTGTAGCGCTAGCACGGCAGCTACAGCAGCTGTGCGTCCTCAGAGTATCAGCAGGTCTCGATGCCTTTTTGCCTACAATAAACTATTTGTAATGATCCGTTTGAATATCTGAATGTAAAGAAATACACCAACGAATCCCTGAGGAGCTCACATAGCTGCACTCTGACAACAGTTCAACTTTCACACTCTCATTTGTGACCATCACTCCTACCTTGGTCGCTGGTTCCTGCAGGCGGATAGTCCTCAAAGTCCTGGTCATCAGGACTTTTCCGTTTCTTCGACATTTGCTGCTCACTGTTCGGGTGATTGATATATCCACCGCCGAATTGATATCTGCTGACAACGTGAGACACCTTCAACCGGCAGGGTATAATACACATACAACAGTCTGGGGGTGGCGATAAGAGAAATGCGAATAAATCTCAGTCCCGTTCATTCAGATTCCTTCTCTATATGTGCCCTTTGCAGCGTGCTGTGTGCGCAAAGTTACCATGTGGCGGCCAGTCGAGCATCTGGAGACGCAGCGAAACAAGAGGCCCGTCAGCTCTTGATTCCCGCCGTAATCACACAAGATGCGTCTCCACGTCCGTCCGGGGTTTATTTCCCTTGTCAAATGAGAAATATTTGCAGCTGGAGTGATTTGTCGATCACGTGTGGATTACGGATTACGCTTCAGACCTACTCAGATGGAAATTACGCACTGGAGGCAACTTGTTGATCCACCTCTATATAAGAAAGAAAAAAAGTGGTTTTCGTCATCCCGGATGCGTTAAAAAATCATTTTAGACTTTCAACATTGTGTGAGGTATTTTGCTTGAATGGTGCTCGGCGACGTCAGACTACAAGTCTAATCAGGCATCGATGACGCACAGCCGACACAACGGGAACTCTTGGGTATCTTCAAGAGTAAAGGCCAATGTAAACGGAGATTAGCTGGACGTGCTCTGCCCGATAAAGTACACCGAAGCATACGTTCCTCTGGCAACATCTGCGCTACACACTATGTTGCGAATAGAAAACACTCTCCGGCAACATCTGTTAAGGAGGGGAGGATTCCTTTCCAGCGTAAAATTGGAGACAGTGTTCTACAGAAGTAGTGTAGGGGGAGTACAGTACCTTCTTTTTCACAATACCATCAGTCCAGCGACGAGTGGAGAACAATGTTTTTGTCTGTAATACGTCTCGCACAAAACCTCCTAATCCGTGTGCGAGACTAACATAAATCGAACAAACACGCATGATGTTGTGAAGACCAGTCTTGAACGAATAGGTTTGGTTTGACTTCAGTGTTCGGGAGCCACAGAGCAACTTGAGAATGAGCTGTGAATAAATGAGGCAGAAGAATCGTGGTATTACGCACAGTATATACAGCAGCAGCCAATGACGCCACGGGTCTGGCTTTTACAAATTGCTTGATGGTAGTTTTTCCCTCTCCGCTCGACTCGCCTAGGAATGCCAGAGAATAGTGAAATCAGCGCCCTTCTTTTGCTACAGCGACAAAGGACTGTGCGTGCTTGGAGATTTTGAGGAGATATCCAGCTGGATAGAACTGCACAGACAGTATCAGATTATCAGTGACTGCTACACATTCATTTTGCTTTTTTGGAGAGTCACAGAGGTGTGCCTGACACCAGTTGAGCAAATGCTCTCCCTCCCGCTCGCCCTTCATTCTCTCATAGTTGATTTATTTATGAGCACTCCCGGGTCAGAGGATCTTATTCCATTTACTACATCTGGTTTAGATTTCAAGCGCCGCGCGCATATCGTTTCTACAAAATGTGCATACTCTGATGTCAAAGCGAGTAGTTTGGAAATCAAACATAGGTTTGTTGCTACAGTTGCATTCGTGCCAGTGACGCTGGCATTTCGTGGTATTTTCTGAAGGCAAAGACGCATCTCCCTCGCTCGCTCTCTCTCTCTCTCTCCCCCCCCCCCCTCCCATTCCTCACTCACTGCAGCTACTGACGTCAAGACATGCTTGCGTCAATGCTCCCTGCTTTGACAGAGAGCTTTTTTTCATTGGGATCATAATGGGATTATTAAGCTTAGAGAAATACCCTGCCTTCGTGGCTTTTTCAGATTTTTGATAGATGTTTCTATTATTATGATGATGATGATTCTTTTGCTTTAAATATAATTCCTTATAATAAGCAAAGGACACGGGCTATAATTGACTCTTGCAAGAAGGACTGGTTGTATATCATTCCACAGTCTGATGATTATGCCTTCCCTTTGGATTTTTTTTATTGCACTTGTAATAGTCTATAAAAGCCATGAGCACAGAACAAGAGAGAACCTACACGGATAAGTCTGTTTGTTTACACACCAATGCCAAAGACAAATATGTGTCTTTAGATGTGAATCTCTATAAAAATCAAGCAGTCACATTTTTTTTTTTGGTGTGTGTTACCCCCAGTTAGAGTCAATCCACCTTTGCAGTGAGGATTTATTTAACACTGATGTGTAATCACATCCAGTTTAACATCTCTGTAGTACACAGGCTGAGACCATTTCAGCTGCTCAGATAGGTTTACAGTGAGATGCTTAGAGACATGAGTCAGTTGTGTATTTGATTTAGCAGATTAGATGTCCGTTCCTTCCTGTCAGTGTGCGGTTGCGGTTCGTACAAAGGAGAGGATGTCTTGATGTCCTTATAGACTGACCTTGATCTTCTGGACTGAATGGGCTTTTGTGCCTCTTGGCTAGCCTTCTGTCGCTTCAGTCATAATGTCCTTTTCCCCCTGCAGTTTAGTGAATTTCTGCACTTTTTGTTACTTGATGGCTTAATCTTCAAACATGATAGTTTTGCATATATCAGTACAGAATTCTTTAAGTGTCTGTATTTTGCAGTTATAGAAATGTGAGTGAGTACAAAGAGTGAATAGAAAAAAATGAGACATTGATCATAATGTAACACAATTGTAGTAATAAAAATCTCCTGTTGCAAAATGGGAAGATAATCAGGTTTGAGTTGAAAAAATACAGTCATGTGAAAAGGAAAGCTTGGCGGCACTTTCTATTACAGCTTGGTAATAAAGTAGTAACAGTGCGGTAATAAGATGCAAACGAGACAGTAATCATATATAATTGGTGAGATATTGCCATGTAATTACCAAAGTAATGCACAAGTAATGACCAAGTTCTACTTTGTATCAACAATGGTTTTAGCTGAGTAATATTACACTGGAATTTATGCAACTGGGTAATCAGAGGCCAAAACCTGGGGGTGATAATGTGGAAACTAATAAATCTCTATGAGGGAAAAAACAGGTAATAATAGTATAGTAATATATTGGTCACAATGCCAAACTGCGGGATAACAGCTTGGTTGGCATAGTGGTAACTGCCCAGCAGGGCTTGGAAGGAGAAAGAGTGCCACCAACTCATTCAGTAGAAACTGCGTGCTAAATAGGAGGAAACCTGTGATGCTGGACAAACAAGGACCCTGAACAAGTGGGAGAATGCTGCAGGTAAAATCACTTCAGCAGAGCTCTAAAAGATGGAAGCTCTCTGCTTCAAGTTTCTGGGGAAGCTGGTATACAATCTTCTTCTAAGCACCTCCAACCTGTACAGTTGAGGCCTGGCTGTCTCACCTTTTTGTCACCAGAAGGTCACACTGGACCACATTCTCAGCAGCTGCCAAGGAGTTTGGGAGGGTGGGGGCGTTACCACTGGCACCACAAGCATCTTCTTTGGGTGTTAGCAGATACCATCTGTGCTGTCATAAACCACAGCAAGAAGCAACAGCAACTGCAAATTTTCCTGCCATTCAGGGCCAGACTTGTTTACACCAGTATTTCAACATCTTTCTTGGGCCCACACTGCCCCAACAAAGGGTGTAGGGAAAGCTCCTGGCAATAACAAGAGACTGGCAGCTTCTGGGTGATCTTGGGAGACAGCTGAGGTTCCCAGACAGTCACCACACGGAGGCCTGATACAGGCCTGCTGTCTGAAGAGTTGAAGCAAGTCATCCTGCTGGAGTTGACTGTCCAATGGGAAGATTAGATGGAGGAAATGCAGGAAAGAAAGAAAGTAAAACATGCAGAACTGGTTGCCGACTTTCGGCAGGTGTGCTGAGAAGGTGTGCTGCAAGCCTGTGGAGGTGGGGTGTAGGGCCTTTGCAGGTCAGTCTCTAAAGTTCTAGGGCTCGTGGGGATGTATGGACTGCAGAATAGTATCAAAAACATCCTGGAAGCTGCAGATAAGTCCTCCTGAAGGCTTTGCTGAAGAGGGCTGATACATGGAGGAGCATGCTACCTGGACAGAAGCGGGGCCTAATCACCCGTGGCTGGGTTACCAGGGAGAGGGTGTCTGATGTTAAGACTCTGTGTGCATCACTGACTATTTGTCCAGGTTACATCACAAGAGACATTCACATTTGTGACTGCCAGAGGTCATTTTGTAGTGCTCATCCTGTTCCTCCTTTCATAAAGAAGCTGACCTTCTGGCAATGGTAAGTATTGATTTGCTATCCTGGAGGTGAGGAACTGGACTACCTGTGCAACCTCTGTAGGATCCAGGTGTTGGTTCATGCTGCAAGTAGCTCCTTGAGGTGACTGCTCTTGTGATTTGGTGCTATATAAATAAAATGGAATCGAATTGAAAATAGTGACACATGACACCTGGAAAACTCTTGAAAAAAGCAGTCAGAAAAAACAACCTCCACCATTCTTTTTAAGGGGGTTGTCTTATTGTTGCTGCTCTAGTGGGCCTGTTGTTGATTTCATTAACACCGAAGCAGCTAAAACTGATTAACAACCCCCTCTGCTACTTAACTGACCAGGTCAATATCCCAGAAATGTAACTGATTTGATGCTACACTTGGATTAAAACGTGTTCATGTAATTCTTGGTTAAACAATACTCCTTTCTTCAAGCTTACAAGATGAACTTCCTCACAGAACGATAACTGTAATAGAAAGTGCTGTCAAAATCTTCTGTTACACAATTGGAACATAATTAAATCTTAAATGAAAGTCCAGTTGGGTTTAAATATATACAGTGACAGATTTATTATTTCTTTTTCAAAACCAAGTAAACAAGACTTAAAAGACTAGCCTAACCTCAAGAGTGACATTATTAGTTAATTCTCATGATTGTTTGCAGTCCACTGTAAAATCACTACCAGTGTCTGTATTTAATAAAGATATTTATTCAGGACATAAATGCCTAAAAAGTTTGTCTTTCAAAGAGACACTGATACACAGATACATTTATACATCATACAGCCTGTGATTTTCAGGACTTAAAATGTGTGCCCGTGTGTACAACAAGGAAGTAACAACTGTGGGGATAAAGGGAAAAAAAAGACACAAGTTATACTGTAAGTACAGTGGGAGAAATATTTATTTGATCCCTTGCTGAATCTGTAAGTTCGTTCACCTACAAAGAAATGAACACTTTTTAATTTTTATCTGCTTTTTTCTAAAAACATAAAAGTTACAAATTTATTTGCATGTCATTTAGTAAAACAATTCATCCCCTACAAACCAGCCAGAATTCTGGTTCACAGATTGACTGTATGTCCATGTGACACATCAGTCAACTACAGATACTCCTGATGTCCTTAGAATCAGTTTCCTCCAATTTCCACCTTTCCACCACCACGGGGCAAGACCAAAGAGCTGTCAAAGGACGTCAGGGACAAGGCAGTTGATACCACAGTCACCACTAAATAACTGAAATCTTGTCACACCCTCAAGGTCCCTCTGCCCAAGAAGGCTCATGTACAGACTAGAGATGGCACGATATCACTTTTTTATGTCCGATACCGATATCATAAATTTGGATATCTGCCAATACCGATATGAAACCAATATGAATCCGATATAGTGTTTTTTAATCAATAAAACTGTTTTTTTTTAAATATATTGCTGCATTTTGTATAAGTTCATACTCAAGTTTAAATAAACAACAACACTAAAGCTATTCTGTTATACCTGTATGTAAAAAATACACTGCACCCAAAATATTTCATAGTTCAGCAATACTGATCAATCTAATAAACTTAAACCTACTCAATCCTTCCTATTCGGGTATTTTACAGAGTACTTAGCAGAAATATTAAGCAACCCAACTAATAGGGTTGCAAACTCCCAGCAAAAAAAAAAAATAGGGAACCACCCCCCACCTCATGATGCTTAATCCACATAATCAACTTTAATTTGATGCAGGGTGGAAAATAGAAATAAATAAATTACTTTTCAAGAATAATTAAATAGATTCAACATCTTTCTTCAACAGAATTGGAGACTGCACAGATGGTACCTTCCCAAAGGAAAAAGTACTATAGCTTACTAGGGTATATTAGACTTAACAGTTACTATATACAGTAATGGACTTCTATATATTTTACATAAGATTAAAACTTTGGGTGTAAGATTCAGATAATTATTTATTAAAAGCTAGACATTTTAAATGAGAATAAGAAAGAAAAGTATGTCTTTGTGCTCCCCTTTTCCCTGTTCATGCCCTATGGGCCCCCTGGCTAAACTTTGCTAGATCTGCCTCTGCACAGTTACCAGCCGTCAGCTAGAAAAAGATCCTGGTGTAGAAATTAATATTAAATAATTTCTAACAACAGCTTATCAAGGTTAAACGTGCTGCTGTTGTTCAGCCGCTGGTTTCCTCTTTCTGGTGCAAAGTGGGCCAAAAACGGACGGACTCGTGACAGAAAAGCCGATCAGCTGATCATTAATCAGTTTCAGGATTGAAGTAGCAACAGGAGAGGGAGGGGGAGAGAAGAGCCAGTCGCTCCATATATTGGTTGTTAAGTTTAATGTGGGAATGTACGGAGCCCCGCAGGGGACATGGGAGAAAAAAAAAATTAAGGAGAAAAAAAAATTAGGGAGAAAAAAAAATTAAGACGGACTTTTGCGAGATCTCGCAAAAGTTTTAGCCGCATTCTTCGGAGGCCGCCAGCTCGAAGCCGACTGGGAGGTCGAGGCACGATGTGCCGGGAAAGCGGGGTTCCTCCCGGCTGTAGTAGGTCTCGACCTCCCGTTAGCTTCGAGCTAGTGGGTGTCAGATCTCCAAAAACGTCGGAGCTCTTTTGCAAATATGTGATGTCTTGTAAACGACGTTTACACAACTACATTCACGCCTCAAAATATCTTAAAAGTGTATTTTGTGACCCAGAAAGAGTAATATTACAACTAAGTAGCTGCCGCCATTGTTGAAATTCAACTTTTGCGAGATCCTGAGTTTGTTTTGCGAGATCTCGCAAAAGTCCGTCTTAATTTTTTTTTTTCTCCCTAATTTTTTTTTTCTCCCTAATTTTTTTTTCTCCCTAATTTCTTTTTTCTCCCATGTCCCCTGCGGGGCTCCGTAGGAATGCTTTACAAACATTCAGAGACGAACTTAAACACTTGCTTTACTTCTCGCTGGGATAACTTCATCAGAGATGAAATGCTGGTTTGGTAGCGAGGCTACAAATACACAAAGCCACTCTATCACATGATGCACACTGCTCCGATGTGCTAAGGTTATTAGCTGAGTTATGCTATGTCGCAAGTTTTGTGAGGAGCTTTTTTTGATATCTAATGGATCGATTACATTTTTTATTTCTGGCAGATATCCGATCCAGTAATTTACGTCAGTATCGGACCGATACCGATACGTAATATCGGATCGGTCCATCTCTAGTACAGACCCATCTTAAGTTTGCCAGTAAAAATATAAATGATTCAGAGAAGGCTTGGGAGAAAGTGCTGTGGTCAGACGAAACCAAAATCGAGCTCTTTGGCATCAAGTAGACCTGCTGTTTTTGGAGGAAGAGAAATACTGAGCGTGACCCAAAGGACATCATCCCCACACCCAAGCACAGAGGTGGATACATTATGCTTTGGGGCTGTGTACCGGGCGAGTTCACCACTTTGCCTTCAACCAAGAAACCGGAAGGAATTAGAAAGTTTCGTTCTCAGTCATATTTTGCTCAGAGATCCAATACTCATGTCACTCAGTAACATACAAATCCGTTCATAACTTTTATGTGATGTGCTTTTCCTGGATTTTTGGTTGATATTCTGTCTCCCTCCATTAAAATGAAACTGCCATAAACATGAGAGACTGCTCATCTCTATGTAAGCGAGCAAACGTACAAATTCAGCACGGGATCAAATAATTATTTCTGCCACTCTACATTAAAAAATGAGTACCTTATGAGTATTTTATTTACATACAAGTTTATTTGCAATCAGCACTTTGAGGCAGTGACACAAATTAAACCACTGAAGTTCACTCCATCTAGGTCACGTGATCTGGCGCTTCAGAACATTTACTGGTAGCATGTCAGATGAGAAGGTGTTTTTTTTTCTGTTCTGGACATTTTTAGTTGTTTTTCCAGGTCTGCCTGTAGATTAACACTGTGCTCCTTTCTGATGGGGGGTTGTTTGCAAACCCGAAGAGATTCTTGCAGAACCCTGTTCTAGTCCACTTCTAGACTCCTGTAACTTTTGCCTCTGTAAGCTGGCTCCTCACTCCTCAGAAGCTTGCTCCAGATGTCTGCATCAGGTCTGCCTCTCCTCTCCTCCTCTCTGAGTTTCCTCTGTTCTTTGTTGAGTTCTCTCACTATATGATTGGTTTCCTTCTGCCTCCTGTATCTACTGGGGTCATTGACATAGTTTACTTTCTGCTTCTTCAAAACTTTTTGCTGCAGAGCAGTAGATTAATTCCTGCAGTCTCTTCAACTTTATCATGGTGGTGCCTCTGAGTGTTTCTTAGATTTTGTGGAAGTAAAAACACCGACCTCCTCCCACAATGTGATTTGTGGGATTTGGGGTACTTGATTGTCACCCAGAGGCTGGGTTTGGCCTTCTGTGCTGCAAACTGTGGGTTTTTATCTTGGTACCGAAATGACTTAATCTGCCTCATAAAGGGTGTTATTGCACAGTCGCCTCTGCCTCCAAGAAGCGCCTTCTTCAAGTATGCTTTTCAAGCCTGTAGTAAAAGCATATACAGAATATACAGCAAATGTAACAGCAATGGCTTCATTGTTAGGAAAACTGACTCTGCGAACAATATAAATAGAAGAGAAATAAAAAATGACCTCACATCATGGAAAGAAGACATTTGGCAACATTCACTTCTCTGAAAAGTGAAGTCACTGAGGAAGTGCCTTAAACAAACATTGTTTTTAATGACCAGCAGGGGGCAGGTCCTCTGGTTGTAGACGTAAGTATGATTGGTCTGAATTCTATTAGAAGATGATCCCACTTTAAACTCTGTGTAAGAATATTTTTTATAATGAGTTTATGGTCTCAGTGGTTAGTTTGGAATCTCATTTAATCCAGATGTTGTTAATGTTGGAAACCCATTTGGTGTAAAACAGCTGAAAAAATAGGGTATGATTTAGAGTGGGTACTTCCTTATATGATACCACACTGTTTTCACTTTGACCAAAAAGAAGTTGAACTTACATAAAACGCGAGAGGAGCCGCTGTGCTTGCACACGACTATAGAGACACCAGAATTATTAAAGCTTCCCAAGTGATATCACATATCACAGATCCACATTAGATCTGGTGACCCAGATCTAATGTGGCATATGACCAGCGGATACGGTGCTGGTGTGAACAAAGACTGAGTTGATATCCAGTCTGAAGGAAAAAGGCAAAATAAGAAATAAAAAATAAAAATGAAAAATTAGAACTTTAGAAGAAACCAAATATTGTTGTGAAATTATTTCATTTAAAAACTACAGAAAAAAAATACCTTTTTATTAAGTTGCAATTCCGCAGCGTTTCAGGTCAATAACACGGGACAAAAACAAAAACAACACTGTTGTATGTCCTGAGGTTATTTACATGTCATGCCTGCACTGACACAACTTAATATTTTCTAACTTAATTAACAAGAAACATGCCTGGGCGTGCACTCTGACGTCAGGGTGCTAAAAAGCTTTTTGCATAATAACGGGGAGCCGAACAGGCTATAGTTTGTGCATTTAATGAGAATATTATTTAAATACCAAACCAAAAAGATTCAAAACTACAATACTACTTTGAAAATCTTTCAGCATATAGAAAACATCAAGGTTTAAGAAGTGAAACTGAACAGGGTGTAAGTTATTCTTTTCATAATGACAACCCACACAATGTTCCAGACACAGTCCAAGAAAACGTCCCAGAGATATATAAAAGGAAACGGGGTGTGAGCACAAAAGCTGTGTGGTTCTCTGAGATTTGTCACCCTGACGTTCACACTCAAGCACTTCAGCCTCCAGTGGTTTAGCTTGCCTTCCTCAAATCTACGTACAGTCATGTGAAAAGGAAAGTTTTCAAGGATCCTACAGGTCTATGAAAAACTAAGCACACCCTTACTGCTTCCATAGGAATTAAAGCCCTGCTGATTATATGTACTTTAATTGATATATGTACTTATATGTACTTTAATTGATCATCAGGAAGCGTGACCACCTCTATAAAAGCAGAAGTTTTGGCAGTTTGTCCCAGCAAATCCCAGCAAATTCACCCAAAGGTCAGACCAGGCGACAGCTGCATCCCGGACTCTACGGGCCCCAGTTCACATGTCAAATGTTACGTTTTACAACAGTACAATTAGAAAAAGACTGAACCAGTATGACTTGTTTGGAAGGGTTGACAGGAGTAAACATCTCTATCTAAAGGTTTGCAAAGTTGCAGCTGAACAAACCACAAATCTTCTGCAACAATGTCCTTGGATGGACACGGCGGCAGTGTAGGGTTAATAATTTGTGCTTGTTGGTCATAAAGAAGAGTGAGCTATAATTCCTCCACAATGATGTGAGAGACTGACAAATTCACCCAGAACTTGACCCTACTTTCAAGTTGTTGCTAAAGGTGCTTCTGCTAGCTATTGAAGCATGAGGTGGACTTATATTTTTACAGGACTGCAGAGAGTCCTGTGAAAACTTTTTCAAAGTGCAGACACAATTATGTGTAAAATTGTTCTTCTTTGCTCACTGGAAGAAGAAGCAGAAAGACATACTGCACATGCTGAAGTCAGTGTGAATAGTGTACACAAGTAAATAAAGTTAAATGATGTAAAATAAAATAGCTCAATCCTAATGAAATGTTTCAGCTTAAAAAAAATCAGTAAACTTTTTGTCCCTTATTTTTATTGTTGAATCAATATGACTAAATGATTAAAACCACACAGACAATGAAAGGACAATGGGAGAATGTAAAAGAGAGGATATGAGAAACATGATCTTTAATGTCAGATTGCAGAATATTGACAATGGATTCCACTTTTCATTTAAAAACCTTGAAAAACCCTCATTTAGCTATTTACAGTTTGCTGGATTCCTTTCTCATTTACACTATAAACAATGTATTAGCGATTTAACATTTTTCAACTGTACATCTTTGTTGCTTACTGCAGTGAATGTTATGCAAGTTATGCTTAATGTAAGCAGATTAACATTTTAAAATTCCTGCTTTTTTGAATAAATACTTTGAATGAATTCAAGCAAAAGTAAACCAAAAGAAAATCCCCCCCAGCTATTTCAGTAGTCATCCGAAGGCTGAATTCAAGCCTTTGCTGCTTTTCATTAGCACCAGTTTAAATGTCTTAGAAACTGACCGAACATTATCAGTGATGTTTAAAGGACCAAATCATGTTTTTGAGAACTAATTTCACCTTTCAAACCAACATCAGGTAAAGCATGAGGTCAGCGTTTCATGGCGATCTCTCTCTTTTTCTCTCAGCTTGAAGAGAATTTTTCATCACAGGGACGGAGGCGTAACTGGGGTCCAGGCGGATGGCAGTCGGCCAAGTGGCGAGAGGTCATACTGAGCCGTATCATGCACTTCTGTGGCCGTGCTGTTGTCGTACATGGGAGAGCCAGAGGAGGGCACTGTTGCTGAATGAGACAGGCTGGGATAGTGGCTGCTGGAACCTCGAAGAAACTGGGAGCTCAGACAGTTGTTTATCCCCCCATTGTGGGACACCGGAGTGAGTGACGAGTTGCTCACAGACCACAGGCTGGTGTACTGACTGGACAGAGATGGACAGAAAACTTCTCATTCGTCTCTTCTTTGGATGTTTTAAAAGTGCTTCTCATTCAAATGTTCAGACATGGCATCAATAAAGTTTTTTTAAAAAAAAAAGTGTTGTATTTGTTCAATGTGTTTTTTAGTTTAAATACATAAAGATCATTAAGTTTTTGCAAAGTGAAAAAGACAAAATGAAAAGCTAAATTTGAGAGAAATGAAGGAGAGCTATTCAACGTCTCTGATGATGCTACTTTTTGTATGGATTTTGTATCTAACGGTTGTTTGTGAGAACAAACAAACAATCTCAAGTCAGTGCCTCACACTCTTTAAAGCTTCAGTGTTAGAGTCAGTTTAAGTATTTTAACTTCTAATAACGTAATTCTTTTTGCACATGATCTATTTCAAAATGCATAAAAATGGACCTTTGCTACAAATAACTGATTTATAATCTAGTTTAGCTGAAATCTTTGCCTTATATATGTGTTTTTCCTTTCTCGCCAGTATTATTAATGCACTATTTGCATCTTGTATAATTATTTGTATGTTTAAATTATCATTTTGACCAAATGCGAACCAAACTCTTGTTCCTCCTAATGCTTTACTAATACTGGACTAAAAAAGATAATAATTGAGAGAAGATTTGTGATCTTGCACATCCAAGGACTGAATTTTCATTGTCTTTTGTGATTATCCTATCATTTCTGACTAGAGTCAGAAAAATAAGCAGAAGAAAACAGCACAAACCTAGAACTGGTACCAGAGGTGGAGTTATGTGCCATGGGAATCATGCTCGAGTGTGTTGGCATCTGAAGACTGGACCAGTTATCATGGCTTGAAAGCATCGACAGACAGGTTGAAGAGTTGTCTGAGAAACTGGCTGCAACATAAAGACATCTGTGTTCAGTGGTTTTGGATATATCTGTCAAAAGTCAAATTATATATCTTTATTATAAAGTTTATCACCTGTTGTTTTGTCTGTATGTTTCAGGACTAGTCCCCCTGACAGTGACAGGGGTGAATCTCATACATCGTTGTGCAAAGCCACGCTGTTTACAGCTCTTAGGCTCCGCTCGCACAAAAGCCAAAGGAATGCAAAACATTCCCAGCTCAGTAACGTTTGTTTGAGTTTCTTGTTAATAGTTGGGGAAGGAAGTGGTGTGATTCTATAAAAAGGTAACTGGTGGAGAGAGATACTCACTGGGTGAGTTGGTCCGATGGGTATACGGGCTGGAGTAAGGGGCAGAGCGGTGGTTCCTCAGAGTTGAGTAGCGCTCGCAACCATGGGATGGCGAGAGGGAGATTGGACTCCCAAACTGGCTGTGAGGACTGGCTGAAGGGCAGAGAGGAGCTGCCCCTGGAATAAACCAACTACCCACTGTCTCCATGAGAGGAGAAAATAAAGGAAAAGATTAGCACCACTTGCTTATTACAATGAAAAAAGAAAGAAAAAAGAAGATATACTTACACTGAGAGTAACCAGATTGCTGGTTTTCACTGGCATCTTCCCGTATGTCTTTATTATCAGTCCTGCGAGAATGAAGACTGGTTGATTTTTACTGATTGTGTTGTTTGAGAAAACCCTTTCACATGCTTTAATGCAAAATTTAAACTTCACATGTATCCTTACCTCTCCTTTGCGTCTAGAAAGGCCTTGGCAAAAGGGTTGTACTTTATTTTCAGGGCAGTTATCTAAAATCCAAATATTTAAAAAAAATGTATAAATAACGTGGATATGGTTTGTTAAAATTAAACAAACAAACGAGCAAAATTAAAACCCCAAATTAAAAAACCCCGAATAAACTAAATCGTGCGCAAAAGCTGTGCGTAAATTACGCACACATTAAACTTTATTTGTATTCTATTTCTGTTAACCATATTTCTTGCTAAACTCATTTTATTCTAAAACACACACACACACACACACACACACACACACAAATCGGTGCATTGCCTACCTCTTCATTTTGGTACGCCGTTACTGCAATAAACTGTGTCTCTGGGAAAGAGTGGCTGGTGATCATCCTCCGTGGGCCTCCAACCCGAACTATATGAATGCGTGGCTCATACTTGTGCAAAGAATTTAACATGATCTGGAAAAACGACAACACAGCTATGTTGTGTCTCTGAAACGCATTTTCATTGTGTATTTCATTTTAAAAACACGGCACGAACTTGCCTTGCACTTACCTGACCTCCTCCGTTGAGCTTATTTGTGAGTTTGACTTTACTAAACGAGACGGGAGCCTTCATCCAGTGCGCGCCGAAGTTTGGGGAGTCTGGGTGGATGTACACACAGCTGGGAGTTTGAGGTTCGGGTTTTCCACCAGGCACCCACTCTCCGTTGACGTATTTCCACCTGTGGTTGTCTGCAGACGCGAAATCCAGCAAAAAGGAATACATGGCGTTCGGGTCCAGTCCAGACACGCTCACTTTCAGCACCGGAAACATGCGCCTTAAAAAAAAAGTCACACATTTTAAAAAAACGGAAGAAACTTAGAACTGTGTTTTACATCAGTCTATCCGTCCATGCGCTCACCTGCCATTCTTTGTAACTATCATTTCATTTGTGAGGTTTTTAAACTTTTGCCACAGCTCGCTCTCATCCAAGGACACTTTCAGCTCCCTCTCCGTGGGGTCACCCTTCTCGCTCCCGGCCTGCAGCTCACTCTCCACCGCACTGAGGAGGTGATCTACCCGGTACTGAACGGCCTTGCTCGGACACTCGCCAGCGCCTGTCGCCATTCTGTCCAGTACCTCCAGGGCTGAAACACGTAGCTTACTGAAGAACCTTAAAGCTGCTCCAGAATCTCTTTCGTCTCCTTGTGCAATTGGAAAAACAACTTCTGTCCGAGGAAGCTGAACGTCACTCACAGCTCCTGCATATAAAGGCTAAAGAGAAGCTCCAGCTGAGGATGGGTGTTTGGAGGAGAGGTGGTTGGCTCATCTCCTCTTTGATCTTCGCAGACTTGTTGCAGATTGGCTGAAAGCGGCCATATCATTGAGGCCCACAGGATGACAGCGTTTTGAATAAAGCAGTTTGACCTTCTTTATTACATCAACCTGTAAACATTGACACTTAGATCAAAGCCACACCTGCAGAAAGCAAATCGCTGACCATAGCTGGCCTTCACAAGATCCACGCTGCAGTTTGAGTAATTCTTTCACTGTAAACTGTAAACTGATGGCAGCCCGATTTTATGAGAATTATTTCTGAGCTACAGCTTGAAACCTTTTCAGTTCTGTGTTGTTGTTGGGTTTTTTTTTTCAACATAAACAAATCAACAAAAAAAGGAAGGAGCAAAGATAAACAAATAAAATGAACAACACAGTGATCCAAACACACAGAAATTCAAATAAAAGTTCACAAATCCACATAAATTAAAAATTAATAACTCCAATTATTTTTGACTGAACTAGTCCAAGTTTCACAACTCTAAATCTCTTATGGAGAGTTTTTTTTTCTTTAAGGAAATGTAATACACATTTTCTCAAAGAAAAAAGGTCTGAAGTGATGTTTCGTTATTGTCAAAACTTTAGTGTATATTTTGTTGTGTATGTGTATGTTTTGCTTGTGGGACAATGTCTTACTCATTCACTTTTATGACATTTATTTTTTATTATTATTTATAATGTAGAGTGCATGTGGAAAGTGTTCACAGCACTTCACTTGTTCTACAGTTTGTACAGCCTTATTCAAAACCTTCATATAATAGACCATAATGACAAACAGAAAAAAATTTGACTGAAAATCTTAAAAATGTACTTAAAAAAACATGTAGCATGTAAGTATTCAACACTGTGAATGCTTTCCAAGCTGTACTGTATATAGTGTAATCATCTCAGGCACATCTTGACCTTTAGAGCCCCAGCTCACTTCTATCCAATCAAATTTAATTTAAGTGATGAATGAATGAGAGATCTAGACAAACGCACACAAAGTGCTACAACAACATCCTTGATCATTTTACTAAAACTTAAAAAAGCCGGTGAGCGTAGATGAATGTTTTTATTAAAACAAACTGACACAAAAGTAAAGAATCTTGAATCCTGAAGAAAACAGTTCACTTTGAGAACCTTTACCTTTTGAAAAGTGAATCACTGAAGGCTCCTGTGTCACAGACCCAAGTCTCAAACTCTGCTGGCTGCATAGAAAACACTCACACATGAACATCGGTCTAAACAGTTTTTGTTTTTCATATTTGCTTTCATGCACCTGACACCCTGCTCAGGTGTTGGGGATGCGAGAGTCTGTGAGTCTGAACACTTTCCCGTTGTTTCGATAGGCTGGGCTGGCTTCCCCTCCTGCTTGGAGCCGATGCCTGGAAGGACCTACGGTAGAACAAGAAAGAAAAAACACAGTCACTGATAACTCACTAAATGAAAAAGTGATTTACATCCATTTAGTACAGCAGTGTCACCCTCACAAATAACTACTATATACTGCCGTTGCCATGGTGGCATCCAAGAAATAACAAATAAGATAAAAACAAATGATAAAAGCAGATAGTTTGTGGCACCCACGTGTTAGCTTCCAGTATAGCTCTGTGGTGTTGTGTTGCGGTTGGCTTGTGTTACTAACCAAATCTTGGGCGCCTCATTCCTCCTGCCAGCACATTGAGTCTGACTCTGTGTCCAGCAGTCTGGACCAGAGTTCACAGCAAGCAGAGAAAAACAAATCCCACTCAGGTTAAAGAGAAGCTGAAAGACTCCTTCAGATTGTGTCGCCTCAATGAATATGAATGTTACTAAAAAACAAAAAAGATCTCACAGACAAAGGTTAAACTTCCATGTCACTTACCAACTTTTATGTGGAAACCATGTTGGTTAAAGAAAGGGCGTATTGTTGCCTCAGAAGACTGACGTAAATATCTGCTTTCCTGCTCTTCTCAGGGATCTCAGGGATTGTCTGTTTAATAGAAAAGTTGAAGACGCAGCATTAAATTCTAATCAAGTCAATCAGCTCGGTCTGGAAGGTCCTCATAAAGTCAAGCTTCTGGCTGTGAATGTGGTCTCTTTTATCTACAAGTGCAAAGCATTTCATTCAGTTATAACTTCCTTTTCTATTAGTTATTTAGTCATTTAAAAAGAGGAACCCCTTTGTATATTAGCCGAGGTAGAAATGGTTTAAAAGTCAGAGGTGTCATTTCCCACAGTCCTAGTGTCCCATTTGGCGCCTGTCTCTTCTCCTCCAACACCCCACCTGGTGCTAACTGTCACACCAGGCCATTTCCTGGTGTGGGTCAGCAGGACTGTGAATTAACATTGATCTCTATTGCGCTTTAGATCCCCTCCCAGACCCCCCCCC
>NW_024582373.1:2196639-2216741 GCF_018398535.1 Haplochromis burtoni
TCAAAGAATGAAATGCAGGTGCAATTCAAGCAAACCTGAGAAAAAAGATTTAAACTTGTATTGTCTCAGCTTTGAATCTCGAGAAAAAAGAGAAGCGTTTTGCATATTTTAACCTATTTGTTTATCGTATAATAAGCTGTTCACTGGCTTTTTGATTTCATTTTCTCGCCATCATTGGCACAACTCGTGAAAATCAACTGAGAGATGATCAACCTCAATATCTGTTTGAACTGCACTTTTACTTTTGAATGTTTTTCATTATAGAAATTTCTTCTGCTCAAAAATGACTTCAGGGCTGTACATATATTCTTCATTTTGGTTTGCTGATTAGGTTAGCTAACTTCTGTATTAAGATAGACAGAAGCAATGGAACTTTCCAACTGTGAAAAACACACTATAGAGTCTAATGCTGCCATAAATAGTCATAGTTGTCGTGTCTTCCTCCCCTCACACCCAGCTGATTGTGGCAGATGGCCGCCCCTCCCTGAGCCTGAGTTTTCTTCCTGTTAAAAGAGAGTTTTTCCTTCCCACTGTTGCCAAACCACTTACTCACTAGGGGTCATATAATTGTTGGGGTTTTCTCAGTCTTCTTTGTAGGTTCTTCCACCTTATAATATAAAGTGTTTTGAGGGAACTGTTGTTATTAATTAGCACTTTGAAATGAACTGAATATAAGCTTTGTATGCTTTATGTAGACACGTGTGATAAGGATGAAATGTATTCAGATAAAAAAATAAAAAATAAAACATAAAGTACCTAATGATTATCATGGAGAGGGAGGTTTTTGGAGAGTAAATTAATTGTTTTAGTCAATATGTAAAACACATTTATACACCAGTACTTCCAGTGCAGGGATGTCTATAGGGTGGGGAGTTTTCTCCAGAGCTAGTGGATCTAAGATTTCGGCACTGAGGCGACCTTAACGCTCCCACATGCCTCCTGGCTTTGACCAGTCACTGTTTGCCTTCCCTTGCTTTCCCTCCAGTCAGGCTCATCCTCTGTTTGCTTAGGCCCACTTTGACACAGAGGTGAGAGAAAAAATGAATCCTGCATGCTTGTCCATATATGCTCATCTCAGCACTTGAGCATAACCTCTTCTCTGGTTTTCTCACTTTTTTGAGTCTCTTCACCATCCTCCGCCACTGTTCCCTTACATTACTGTAAATATTTTAAATAATGCTCTCTATCCTTATTAATAACTGTTAGGATACTATTTATAAAGTTTTCTAAATTTAATATTGGATCAGGAAACTTCAACAAGTCTATGGGTAAATGCGGCTTTTCCTAATTTTAAAGGAAATAGTTGCATTTTGGGAAATAACACTTTTTTCAATTTTATCAAGTACTTGAGGTCAAGCCATAAAATATATAGCTAGTAGGTAGTTTCAGCCGCTCCCTTATTTTCCAAGGAGTCACCACAGCAGATCTGCTTGTTTGATGTGGCACAGATGATACACATCCATCCTGATGTAACCCTCCCAATAATCCGGGCTGGAGATGGACACTCGGCTTGTCCCCCCCAATCGCTGGGTTTGTGTCTCGTCACAGTCTAAAGCCAGAAAGCTTTTGCTTTTTGTGTTAACCACCACACCACAGAGCCACCGCATTTAGCATGAAGCAATGGCAAGGAAATGTGATGAAGACTAAAAACTTCTCCCTGACAAATACTTTTAAATTGATGTTCATATACGCATATGAACATTTTTATAACCAACAGAGTGATTCAGGAATCTTTCCGCTTCTATCGAGTTGTTTCGGCCTGTTTGAAGTAACTGTTAGACGCACACAGAGCTGCCTCTTATCTTCTTCTCTGTTTTGTCCTTATTCCAGCATGTAAGTATAACCGCATGACAATGTCCGAAATAGACTAAAATTCAACTTAATTCCAGAGGAATTATATATTAAAGTGCTTTCATCTGTGCAAAAGAAAAGTGTAAAAATTATGAATTGTAGTTTTTCCATCATGTTCAGTTTGCCAGACAGCCCCAAATAAGACTAAAAATGCACATTTAGACCTTTTCTGGTATAGAAACAGCGTTTACGCTATAGTTTGGGACAGGCTGATGTATAGCACATATGCTAATCAGCTGATTGCTCTCAGTAGAGTTATATTTGTTGTTGAGTGCTAAAGTGCTAAAAGTCTTCTTACTGAAGTTTTTGCAAACATTTTTCAAAATGCACTGTAAACTATTTTACTTGATAAACCTGCGATGTTATTTATAATTATTGGAGGAAAGACAAATGCATGTAGCATGTTATACTGGGTGTATGTTGTCAGTGTGGGCCTATGCATGTGTGCCTGACGATGCAGTCAGGGATCATTGCCACAGGTGTGTTTACCTCTCATTGTCCTTTTAAAGTGGAATTACTGCCCCTGTGGTTTTCACACTAACCTTGAGAAACATTTACTTCGTCTTGTCCTTCCCCTGGCTGCTGTCGAAGATCAGCTTCTCTTAACTCTTCTTTGATCTGGACTTATTAACCGGCACACACAGACATCGAAAGAGAGTCAGTTTTACATTTGAGCTGGAGAGCCAATAAGCCAGCGAAAGGAAATCACACAATTTCCAAACAAGTTGGGAAACTGCTGAATGCAAATAAAAAAAGAACACAGTGATTTGTAAACCATTCAAACCCCAAATGTAATAGAAATCATTAGAAAGACAACAAATGTTTAGAATAGGAATATTATTGATATTCTTATTTGCATTAATAAATCAGGGTTGAACTTTAATCAAAAAAGAAAAACTACGATTTCTTGTGACCTGCACACAAAGTGTTGTGCACAGGGCCGCCTCCACAATTATCCCATTGGGTTGGCCATACGGGGGCCACTAAAAATATTAGCGTGGAACACGCCAACATAGAACAGTCTTGCTGGGGGGCACTGGGATGGCCAGTGCCCTCCCCCTTGGTGGAGCCCCTTGTTGTGTAATATATTCCTAATGGAGTGCTACTTCTCAAGCATAGCCATAATGTGGTGCCGCTCACACCCGATAACACTGCACACTCGGGTGACAACACACTTTGGAAGCTGGGTGCAAACTGTGTGCGGGGAGGACTCCTGAGCAAGGCAGCGTTTACTCACAGAACAGTGCAGCAGGTAACAGATCTATACAAACCCTATGAGCTTTAGAGGATGAAAACTGGAGAAGGACAGTGTGGACTTGTGGACTTACATGTATTAAAAAAATAGTATTACTCAATGACACTGTAAGCCTGAATATAAAAAACTCTGAAAAATTACACATGTGTTGCAGCAGGATGCTGCAAGTTAAGAGCTAACTTTCCCACTTCCATCCTATGTGTATTTTCCACTCACTGAGGTGAGTTTGTAGTAACAGACATGGCATTTTTTGGTCAAACTAATTTTGTAGACCTGTAATGCACACTTGTGAAATTCAACATGTTGAAGTGACTATGACCAGATGGCCACAAAGATAGAAAATTACTGCATGAACTGTCCAATAAATCATAGCAGCTAATAATAAACACATAAATAGCCACAAAGTACGACAGATTGGACGAAGTGGCTCATTACGTAAAAACATAACCAAGGATTGGCTTCAGCTCTAATTGCTTTTAATTTGGAGTTTTCTCGTGGATGTGGGGAATGTGCATATGGCAGAGCTGTGCAGCAGGGGCAGGAGGAGCTGCTGTCTCATTGTGTTTGTGTGTTGTGCGATGAGATTTCACACTGATGGAGAACTTGCCAGTTCGGCCCTTCATTTGCTTTCTTACCAAGCTCCTAATGTCCTCAAAGCCAGTGTGCTGCTTGAGGGTGACAGCCTCGTACTAACATCGTACATGCTCCAACTAAACACAGTTCATAGATAATTAACAACAAGAGTGAAACCAGCTGACACGGTTCTGTCAGATATTCACAACGTGCAAACAGCAAGTGCACCAAAGGTGATAAAAGTGGTAAAAGAACTGAAATCTGGCTTAAGATTAAAAATAAAATCAATAAATGGCTCTTTAAATCTTAGTTTTTATTTCCAGATATTGTGAGTTGGAGAGAGAATGGCAGAAAAGTCCGAATCCATAAGAGTTTTCTTATGTAAAACATGAATGTTTTTCAATGTAATGAGGCCCAAGAATATGTCGGCGCAGATGAAGGACGCCGTTAGCATGCTGAAACACCAAAATAAACCTATCAAAGACATAGTAAAAACTTTAGGACGGATGAAAATCAATGATGTGGTTCATTGTTAAAAAAATGAAATGCAATGGCCAGCTCAGCAACACCAAAAGTCTGAAAGACCAAACACCACAGCTAAAGTGCAACGATGACAGAATTATTCCATGATTAAGAAAAACAACTTCACAATATCTAACCAAGTGAAAACCATCTAACCAGTGGAAATGCTGAGCGTCTACAACAAGGTGTAAAAACATTCCCTCCTAAATGTTTCTTAGTCTATCCTATTAATGTTGAGCATCTGAAAAAAAGGGGAGGCTGTGTATACAAACTGTGATTCCTAAAAGGCACATGCACATCATGCAAGCTAAAATCCACACTTCAGTCACACCTTGATTGTTTGATTTAAAATCCACTGTCGTTGTGTACAGAGGAAAAACTACAAAAATTGTGTTTTTGCCTGACAAGCTGTGAATCCAACAGTATACAGTTAATGGGTATTCCCTGAAGTGTAACATAAAATCTCTGGTAAAGTTTCTTAAAACTACAGCACATGTTGTTACATCATATGAGTGAGTGTGCTTGCATAACTAATAATGAGTGGAACCACAACTTGTGCAACTCACAGTCTCGCTGCCTCTTGCATTACCCCTGCCATTTCTGTTAAACGGAGTTTTATTTGCCTGAAGACCCATAAAGCTTTAAAGCAAAAGAAACTCTCCAAACACTCCGACATCTGCTCGCAGTGCTGGCATGAAGCGACACCGCTGGCCCAATTGCTGCGTCTTTTTTGCAGTGGACATAATTACAACATTTCCCTCTTGGATGATGTTTGCAAGAGTCCGAGGCGCTGCCAGGGCAGTTGAGTTTCCACAGCAGAGGGTTCAGATTGTGTTTGGTCATCTCACTTCTGTGTGAGTAATCAGCTCTCTCCTACAGGCGGGTCCATGCTAAACAAGACACTGACTATTTGTTCTTGATTGCAGTGCAAACAAAGGCCCAGGGGGCTCTCTGCAGCTGAGTAGCATCTCCCTCCACCACAGCAGCGAGTAGATGTCGGAAAGTTAAAACTCCAGTCATACTGCTGGTCCTGAGATTTTGGGAATCTACTGTAAGCCTATAGGAATAATAGACAAACATTTGATGCTACATTCAAAAAATATTTATGCTCAAAATGCTAACTTTAAATAATTTGTTTGCATATACATATTCCATGTAATTTGTTACATAAGCACAATGTCAAAAAATTACATTTAATGGAATTTGATTAAGTGAAACTGACTTGGTTCAAGGATTCAAACACATACAGCCCACTTTGGTCTTACGTGCGCCACATCAGTGAAACGCCCTTTTCTGTCAGTGAAAAGAAGTTTAACTACACAGTGTCTCCCTGAGACATCTCACTATGAGAAAAATAAGGACAGTTTCAACAGTATGATTCAGTTTGTTTGTTTTTCACATGACAAAGAAATGCTGCTGTAGTAAATGACACAAATGTGTCAGCATGAGTCTTTGTGGTTAAATTGTAATGAATAAATGTGTAATAGAACAAAATTGCAGGATAAAGTTGTGGTTGCTCGTTTCCCAGACTGTCCTTTAATTATAAACCACAAAGTTTTTGTTAATTCACCTAAATGTCCTAAAATGTCTTTTTTTTTAACAGACAACAAACAGAAATATTTCTACAGTATATAGTGGGAAAAAAGAGAAACTTTTCTGTCATTTAATGAAATACCTGAATACTTTGGAAACCAGCATCCAGTTTTAGCATATTTTCTTTAATGATGAATTATTTTAATGAATAAACCTTTGATTTTACATGTTCCAGTGACATGTTACTTTGCTTGTTTTTTGTTTTACATGTTTATATCTGATATTTTTTCATAATAAAGGTTATAATAATAATGGTTAAAACTTAACAGTTGTTCCTGAAATCCCGCAGACTTCTCAGTAGCTCTGGTGGGTTAATATTGTAATTCAGACAATTGTAAAATTCCTCCAGGTTTTCAGGTACTCAGAGAACTGCTTTTGGAGGTCAAAGATCCCATAAAAGCTCAATATGGACAGAATAAGTCATGATGAACCACAGTGCAGAAATTATTAAAGACTCTTGCACATTTACATTATGTGTAGGGTCCAAAGCTAGCAGGTATTAAGTGGCCGTGGGGAGGGGCTTCAGGTGAGAGTCAATGTGCTGCAGCTTTCAGAAGGCCAACTTTATTCCTTCTGAACAAAGAAAAGAGATGTAGGCAGACAGCCAGAGAAGGACAGAGACAGAGAGTTTTGAAAATATAGAATCTTAAAGTGAGTGTCCCTTGTTTTAGCGGCCGGGAAACAGAGTGCAGAAAACAAATGAGAAGTAAACAAGCAACCACAGGAAGCCATTAACAGTAGCCGGGACCAATTAGGCCCCAGCAGGTGTTCTGGCCTTTGCTGCCTCACCTCCATGTCTTACAGAACCCCAATATTCTGAGGAAACAAAGGGTAGTTTTATTTACTCAGCAATTTGAAGCAAAAGATTCCTCCAAAGGGCCTCTGAAGTAATTTATAGCATTCTCTTTTGTCTCCTCCTGCTACTTAAGCGGAAGTCATTACAGAGGACACTTAGATCCCCTTCAAGAAGCCTGACTTTTACAGGATAGGAAGATAAGACAGGATCTCTCTACCATTAGACCCCCTCTATCCAGGCACCCTGTGAAGAGTATAGCTCTCTTTACACCCAGTCAGAAGACACACGTGGAAGTCAAACTCAAAGTCACTCACAGTACAACTGCAGACAGACATTTTCAAGACTACATAAGCTGCAATATAAATAAAGGAAAACAATAATGAATATTCACATCAATATTATAAACCAAGAAATACGTATACCTAATTATGAAATGCTAAAAAAAATTGATTTTCCAAACTTTTTAATTTTCCATTGAATCAACTTTAAAAGATCTGATCATCATCTGCACTTTGACTAAACCGTGCTCACACTACAGTAGCTACGGATTAGTTTTAGTCTAGCGAACCACCCATACTGTGCACTACATTTATAGGATCCATTTATTCACTGCTGCTGTGAGTATATTAACTATGTGAGTGCAAATTTAGGGGAAAAAAGAGAGAATGTGAAGCTGATGTTGTTAAAACAAGCTGAAAGTGAAACCTTGAGTTTTTGCTTTACATCTGCAACTTTTCTAGTCTACAAATGGTAAAATACAAGGCTCGTGTGAATCTCAGTAAGCAGAACTTTGTCACATTTAATGTCGTCGCCACATTACAGGAAGCGGTGTCTGAAAAGGGCTGGGAAAATCATCAAAGACCCCAGTCACCCATCACATGGACTCTTCACCCTCCTGCCCTCTGGGAGGCGCTACAGGAGCCTCCGGACTAAGACCACCAGGTACCGGAACAGCTTCTTCCCCACAGCTGTCAGACTCCTGAACTCTGCCTCCTGACATCTGACCCACGTTAACACATGGACTGAACATACATACACCTACAATGGACAACTGTACCCTCAAACACACAATAATAACATGGACTGAACCACCACTCACAACCACTAGCACTTTATATAGCCTCTGTAGGAATTATATCTCACTTATCTTAACTGCACTACTGTATAGCTCTGTGTAAATAATCATTCTGTACATCCGATAATTTTTAACCCTACAACTGTTTACAACTTGCATAGTTCCCATTTCTGTATAACTGTATATCTCAGATTCTGTAAAGTTATTTATTTCATATTCTGTATAGTTTTTCATATTTATATCCTGTTCATAGCCTGTACATAGCTTGTACTCACTACAGCCTGTACATACTTATAGTTATAGAATATTCACAACATACTTCATCCCGTGTACATTATAACATACCATAATAGACCCATTTCTGTAATATACTCACATATCTATATTATTGCTAATATATATTGTAATATATCTATATCACTAAAGCACTTCTGGATGGATGCAAACTGCATTTCGTTGCCCTGTACCTGTGCATGTGCAATGACAATAAAGTTGAATTCTATTCTATTCTATTCTATTCTATAAAGACCACAAACCAGAACAGCACTAGGCTCCTAAAAGAGCACGTGCTAAAAAAAGTCCAATTCAGAATCAAGAATAGAATCAGAATCAGAAGTAGATGGGTTTATTGCCAGATGTTGAGGTTTACAACATTAGGAAATTGCTGCGGTGCTTCAGTGCAAACGAATAGAATTAAAGTGCTATGTAGAAAGAAAGATATGTGCATGAGATATACATGAGATATATACATGAGAATAAGAATTAAAGAGTGCTACGTAGAAAGATATATACATGAGTGCAGGTGGTGATCAGTGCCAAACATGAAATGATGCAGTGACACAGCGTAGGGTCATGTGTTAGTGGTCGGGGACAGTCATGTGGTTATTGTTCATGTGTCCAACAGCAGAGGGGAAGAAACTGTTCTTATGGCGAGAGGTTCTGGTGCGAATGGACCGGAGCCTCCTGCCTGAGGGGAGCAGGTCAAACAGACTGTGTCCAGGGTGAGAAGGGTCAGCTGAGATCCGAGCTGCACGCCCAGTGTCCTGGAGGTGTACAGGTCCTGCAGAGATGGGAGTCTGCAGCCAATCACCTTCTCAGCAGAGCGCACAACACTCGCCGCACACACTGCAGTCTCTGTTTGTCCCTGATAGTGGCTCCAGCGTACCACACGGTGATGGAGGAGGTGAGGATGGACTCGATGATTGCAGTGTAGAATTGCATCATCGTCCGTGTTGGCAGGTTGAATTTCTTCAGCTGCCTCAGGAAGTACATCCTCTGCTGGGCTTTCTTATGACGGAGGTGATGGTGGGCTCCCACTTCAGGTCCTGGGTGATGGTGGTACCCAGGAAGCGGAATGAGTCCACAGAGGTGATGGGGGTGTCAGTCAGGATGATGGGGGGGAGTGGGGCTGTGTGCTTCCTGAAGTCCACAATAATCTCCACTGTCTTCTGGGCATTCAGCACCAGGTTGTTGTGGCTGCACCAGGCACCAGACGTTCAACCTCCCTCCTGTAGGCAGACTCGTCCCCGTCCGAGATGAGCCCAATGACGGTGGTGTCATCTGCGAACTTGATTAGCTTGACAGACTGGTGGGTGGAGGTGCAGCAGTTGGTGTACAGGGAGAAGAGCAGAGGAGAAAGAACACAGCCCTGAGGGGAGCCAGTGCTGATGGTCCGGGAGTCCGAGACATTCTTTCCCAGCCTCACGTGCTGCTTCCTGTCCGTCAGGACATTTTTCATTTCAATTCACTAGACAAATAAGAGGAATCAATAATACCTCATTAAATTCAGCCATAAATGAACACAGCCACTGTTTACTGAGTGCAGCCAATTCTAAAATTTACACCTTGACAGTCACAAAGTGCACTGTAATATATCCAGTTTCATACAATTTATTTAATTAATTATTTTTTCATTTTCCTCGGTGCATCAAGCTTCTGTAGGACTGGTGGTCACTTATGGACCAAAAAAACAAATCATTTCAAGTACGGAAGCCGGTGCTGCTGAGCTCAGACCTGATTCTTATTCTTTTAAACTGCAAAGTTCAGCTGAGGATTTTCCTGAATTAGGCCTACTGCCAGATTCACAGTCGTGGAGAAACTCAGAAATTTAAATTTCACACGGTCACATTTATATATATATATATATATATATATATAAAAATATATATTATATATATATATATATATATATATATATATATATATATATATATATATATATATATATATATATATATATATATGATATATACTCATCTGTGCCATTTCTCTGCTGAAGCTATGACCTCTGTGAGTGGACCTTCCAGTAGCTTAGCACAGCGGCAATGCAGAGCATCGCAGAGGCGCTCATGTAGGCCTCTAGATGGCGCTGTAGGATAAACAAATAAAAAGACACCAAGCGGATGGAAACCGTTTAAAAAACATAAAACGAAGACAAGTGTTTTAGTACCGACCAAAGATGTGGACATGCTAAAGTGACTGCTGTGATGATCGTGATCAAAGAACTTTCACTGTTTTGTTTTTTCTGCAGATGCAGAATGAGTAACTAAATGATTACAAACTGTCTTAAACATTATAGCGTAATTACATCATTTTACAACTTGTTCCAGCTGTGCTTGATGTGGAGGTCCTGGCCTTTTTCTCTGGGAATTGGCTGCTGCCACGAACTGCCTTCCTCCTCCGGAGCGTTGACTTTATTCCCTGCCTATCAACAGTAAAGACCTACTTTAGATGCTGTGGGAGCCTGAGGATTAAAAAAGAATGTTTTTTTGTTTTTTGTAATCCCATCGTTTGCCAAGAGCATCTTCCCACACAACATCCTGACATTGTGTTCTTGCAATGCGCAGCCAATAAGTAAATAAAAAGAAACAAGACCATATGCTGCAGGAATATGCCCACCTTCACTCCCACTAAGCCTTCATCCTATTCCTTGATCTTCAGTGTGGCTCTAGATAACTCTGAGCATATCATCAGGCAGCAGTGTCCTTTCCTTAATCCAGATAATGAATGGTTCCTAGTAGATGCTGCACAGGGAAGGTTTGTGGACAGATTTCTAATAATACACCTTAATTCAAATGCACTAAATCTGGTAAAAGTGCAAAAAAAAAATGTGAAACCAAAAAAGGAGCGCAGGATGTGGTAGGTGTTATAAAAAGCAAAAAAGGAACGCAAACCTTATGGGAGTGATAGCATGCATGCTGCTCTGTATTGACAGCTTAGGTTTGTGCCTTTTTATACAACGTTTATGTCCCCCCTTTGTGTTGCATGTATTTGTCATTGTAACTCTGTCCTGAGGTGGGAAAAACCATGAAAACATGCCCACATATATTCTTCATTCCCCTGGTGTCCTCATTATTAGTTATACAACACATGCCAAAGGAGATTACTCTCACTCATATAATCCCTAAACGAAGAAAAAAACATCTTTTAGCTTTTGTGGGAGGACAGCACTCTCAGATCAAAGCCTTCTTTTTGAGGCTGCCTTGTTTCTGGCAAAAAGGCCTCAGTCTTGAGGGGTTCACCCTGGATGACCACAACACTAAAGTTTATTGGCCGACTCAGTTCAGGAAATGTCTGGTTTGTCCTTCCTCACAAAAGCTGCTGGAAACACGGGATTTATCAGTTCCGTTGCCACAGTGATGCTATCGCGGCACAGCAAAGGGACCTGCAGTTCTCTGCTCTCTTTGCTGTGTGCAAAGTGTCAGTGACAGAGTGAAGGCTGCATCCATCTGTGCTCCCTGCCACTATAAATCAGGGGAGTATAATGAAGCTGCCCTGCTGTCCCGCGCCACTCTCCCACACAGTGATCACAGTACAGTGTGGTGAACAGAAAGCCCGCAGCCTTTCTTTCCCCTCCTAATCTAGAAACAGAAGTGTCACTTGGATTGGATGGATTCTTGTGTAAACAAATAGTTTGCGGCAAAAGGTGGAAAAAAAGTCCAGCTTGGTCTGGATTTCACAACCCAGATGAAAACAAAAGGGCTTGAAGGGCGGTTTAAAGATAAAGTTTCCACTTTTATCCAAGCCGCCCTTTGCAACTGCCCCCAATCCTTCAAATTGCACTTTTCCTATTGACAACAAGCATTTTAGCTACTTCACACATAATGATGCAGTTCTTACCCCCAGGACAGACTCACTCATGAATAGCTTGGCTTTCAGGCCCATATGAGCCAGTAATGAATACCAGAGAGACACACACAAACAAGACCGCAATAGAAATTAGACAATAGAAGAGGATTACACAACTTTTGGTCACTAAGCCAGTTGATAATATCACTACAGGAACCATGGAGAACCAAACGAGTCTTGGTACACGCTGTAATCGCTCACCCATGATCTCAGCACTCAACAACCAAATCACTTGTGAGACTGAACGAGAAAATCTATTCAGGAGAAAACGCTTTATTGTAGAAGCTTTGCTTGTTTATCCAGATGACACAGTGGAGAAAGTCTGTGGTGTTACACACTGTACAATGACATTTACAGAGTTATGGCCGGACATGTATTTGACACTTGATTATTTGCTGCAGGCTTGAATCCATTCCTGAATGAAACACCTTTAAGAAGAAAACAACTGATGAGTGTGTCATATAAAACACCTGTCCCCAACTGGTAATACATCTGCAATAGAGGGAAGAGCGCTTGATTGATGCAGGTCTTTGCACTCCAGTTTTATGGCAACTCTATTGCCAAGATAGTGTTTACTGAGAAGAGGCAATACACTAAAAAAAATCTGAGTTTTTCCATTAATAAAACGTCTGCCAAACAACAGCATTACCTGAGGTTACGAGCGGAGGTATATGTTTTAAAATGCCTTACCAGTTGTTGGTGTGTGAGCCCTCCAAACAAGCTGCCGTGTCTTAAACTTACAACACTCCTCTGTCTGAAATGTAATAGAGTTCAAAATGTACCGCACACAGAGTAAACGTCTGGTTTCCAAGTTACAGAACACAATGCTGCAAATGAGAATCTCCATACAGAGGAATTTCAAATATGTATTTGGCCGTGCATAGAAACTGAATTTGTGTTCTGAGGTTTGCATTTGAATGTTAGTTTAATGAACAATACAATGCACTGTGGGCAGGTGTGACTCTAAAAAAAACAAAAGCATAAGCCATTTTTTATGGCTTAAATGATCTGCGACTCCAATGTGTGGTTTATTTCTTTTTATTTTTTCCTTCTTAAAACAGCCATATTCTGTCCCCCTGACCTGGACGACTACCCGAGCAGCATACTTTCAGGATAGTTCACTTCAAACTAGAGCTACTTTGCAGCAAGTCCTGTAGATGTGGCTTTTCACCAGATTTTAATACCAGTGTGATACGTAAGGTAGTCTGGAGGTAATTTCCTAAAGGGGTCATGCACCTGGGCCCTACAGTACACTTGTGAACCCTGCTTAACAGGAAATCTAAGACGCTTAGAACACTAATGCCCAAATGGCCTCAGGTAGCTACAGTGGCAACAAAGAGCCTTTAAAACGCTTGTCTGAAAACTGGCCAGAAGTGTAAAAGAAATCTAAATGACTGCAAATTAGTTGTTGTTGTTGTTTTTAATTAAGAGGCACAGCACAATACGGCTTTTTTAAGATTTAAAAGGATCGAGACAGTTGCATAATTAAAAAAAGAAAATATTTTTACTTAGAATTTGCTTAAATTAATGAACTGAAAAGATATGTGACAGTACAAATATTTAGTAAACATTACATACTGTACACCACTAGTAAATCCCTGCAAAGGATATAACCCTCTTATGAGAGGAAAAATAAACAATTCAATTTGGTTTTTAGGAGCAGAGGCAAAGAGCTCTGTTGTTGACAGTTTATTGTTCTCCCACACAAAGGAGCAGACCCCTCTGCCAATCCACAGGCGCCTCACTGAAAAATAGAAACCACGTGCAAAGGACGAGAATTTAAAGGTATTTAACTAAAACTGAAAGAAATAAAATAATGAACAGGCATCAAACTCCCAAAGCAAATATCCCTGCGAGCCCTAAGCACTGCTGGATACTTTTAAAATCCTGTTTTTGATGGGGAATGTAAATGATTCCCTCTTGACTTTTTATGATTCCAATGGAATTTCCTCATTTCATTCGCTTTCTTAATTAATTGACTTTTTTTTTAAAGGTATTGACATCTATTTTTTTTAATATATATTTCTTTAACATACTGACATTCATCTGAAGACACGTGGATTTCCTCCCTTTAACGTTTACTTGAGAACATTAAAATTCAGGATGCCTTTGCAACAGATCTACACCAATTGCACATTGTTCACGAGTCCATCACACTGAGAGTCCCGGCTTAACAACAAGACATCAAAGCCAGGTGTCAGCAGCCTTTGAGGTGCGGAAGTGCGGAAAGTTTGTCGACTTTTCCCAAAGCAGCGGCATTTTCGACCCCTTTTAGCCACTCTTTGCATTTCCTTACAACAGTCTCATCCACATCCCCGTCCTCGTCTTCATACTCCACATCATCGTACTTGTATTGGTCATTCAGCAGAGATATTTTAACGATGGCGGTGATGTCCTGCTCCGCGCTCTCTGCTTTGGCGGCCGGCGCGCAGCCCTTGGACCCCCCGTGCGTCTTTTTGGATGGAAAAACTCGCCGGTGCCGAAAATCGGTGCCGGCGCAACACTTTTGTTGCTTTGCCATCATTTGTTTTTCTAGATTCCGTTTTTGGATGACAAGAATGGCTTCGGGGGTGAGACTGAGTGTAAATTGAATTTCCTTCTTCCCTTCCTCTTTTACACTGAGTTGTCTCGTGGAGTCCATGGAGCTGGAGCGCCTGACTCCTTCAGATGAATCCTGAGGTTTCGGCACCATCAACCACGAAGACTTTCCCTGGGTCTCTTGCCCGGCACCGGGCTTCTGAGTGGGGCTTTTATTTTTGTCCTGCTGGGGTTTTCGCCCCAAGTTCCTTAAATTCGCCGATGCCCAAGATGTGGGTTGTTTCTCCTTATCCGACCCCCCTCTCTCTCCGCAGGATTTGCTGGTTTGCTCAGGAGGCACTCCGTTGGCTTTCTTTTTCCCGAATAGTTCCCTGCCAGGCGATGAGATCCGCTGGTGGAGGCTGATGGGTGGAAAAGGCATCGTTGTGTCTGGAAGTGGTCAGGATATAAAAGCGTGCAAATTATTCTGAGTGCAGAAGAGGAAGCCCTGCGTAAAGCGACGACCGGCGCTCTGCGGGCATAATCCAACAGACAAGGTGGAGGGGGTTGCGTTGCACCTGTTGTCCGCGCTGACTGGAGTTCAACTGGTTCACACAAGGCAGCCCGGCCGCTTTATGCAGGAGCCGGCAGGAAGGCGTGGCAAGAAGCGCCAAACAAAGCCGTGAAAAAACTGATGATGTCATTTCATAGTTTTCAACAACTTCCTCAAACGATGAGCCACATCCACCCAGAGTTCCCCTCATCTCCTGTCACAGCGCCTCTCTGCTGCTTTCCAGTTACTGGATCCATTTCTCGTGCATTATCGTACCCATCATAAGCTTTTCAGGACATAATGAGCCTGAAAACTATGAGTCATCATTGAATGTTTTTCACAAAAGTGATGCCGTTAAAGAACTAAATTTCAACCCAGTAAAAAAGAATTATAAAGCCGAAAAAAACGACTTCTTATAACATTTTTAGCCCATAACGTCTTTATTCGAAATACAAAACTCAAAAAGTTCAACAACTTCAAAAGTATCAATACTCTGTAATTTATTTGCACTGCCAAAACATACTGGATGAAAAGAAAGAGAACTTATGGTCATAATCATGAGTTTAGTCCTTGGTGCTCAGATCAGTGTGTCCTTGAACATGTCACAGGAACAATGGCATGCAGTTTCATTGTATCCTTTCAGTAAATATGATCTCAAATGTCAATTATCTGATGTGTATTGACAGTCACTTTTGTTACTCCAGCCATGTAGACTATGAAATAGCATCTCATAGGATACACAAATAATCTGCAATATTGATTTTTCTTTGTCCTTCTTTGCTTCTATCTGCACTTTCTGCCAGGCAGAAATCAATTAGCCCTGTTGCTAATCTGTAGTTATTAAACGATTTTATATTGCCTGCATATTTTATGGTTCGTGAAACATCTTGGCTTTAAGTCATGCATCAGATGCAGTTGCTCTGGGGATAGGGAAATAAAACTACATCTAAAATGCATGTGTGTTTAATGCTTTTTGAAAATTAACAGTCTTCAGACACTTAGAATCAATAACTGGGACAGCAACTCCCACCACAACACAGGCCAAGTTATTTATTCATCTGTGCAAGAAGACTTAGATCATTAAGCTAAAGAAGACACAGACTTGTTTAATTTCAGTGCTCGCCGAGGCATGATCCCCGTTCTCTCTGACATAACAACAGATTAAATGTACTGAAGGGGAAACAGTTGGGACGCTAACAGATTGCTGGGGTCAGGGTTCGTCCCATTCATCTTCAAACTTTGGTGTAATCCAAAAATGGCTGCTATGGAAAACCAATCAGAAAAAACAAAGACGACAAACTCATTTCAAAGAATTATTTTATTCCCCCCAAGATTACTTCGAGAGGGATTTGCTGCGTCTCTGCCAAGTCCGATAACAATAAGTACTGAGGGGAGATTTCGCCCATGGTAATCCAACAAAAATACAAGTGTCAACCCCCCCCCCTCAAAAAAAACCCCCCATAAACGTAGCAAGAAAAGAAAAGGAATTATTTAATCTGATAAAGCAATTAAGAAAAAAAAAACTAAACAAAACTTGAGCTGTGCTCTTATTACGTAGAAAAACACATTTTAGTTTAAATGCAAAAAATGCAAAGGGATCAAGACTGCTGGCCCAAGGAGCTCTAAAAATCAGAAAGACCTTTGTTAGTAGGATGTGAACATCTGCACCACAAATGGGGGTAGGAAAAGGTTATGAGTGTTCTGGAGGAGGTTGTCATGACAACCACATCCTCAAAGGCTACACCATCACGCTAAAGCGGTATAGGGGAACATGATGCCAGCTATATTGGGTTATTAGGTCACGTAAAAATCACAATGCTCAGAAAAGCGTAATTAACTGGGTCACTGCTACATCTGGCAGGAAATCAACCTAAAAAGGAGAAGCATTTTTAACATGATTTCACATGATGCACTGAAGATTGAGTGCTTTTTAAATTCTGTTTAGCTGTAGGAAAAAAAAAATGCTTCAGGCATATAAGTGAAGCATGGGATACAATTGCCAAAGATGTAGGAAGAGAATAAACAGACAGTACATACACAGACACACAGACACACACACACACACACACACAAAACACACACACAAACACAGACACACAACACACACACACACCACACATACACACACACAGACACACACACAGACACACACACACACACACACACACACACACACACACACACCAAGAGAGAGAGATAATGCTCTGACAACGTTTGCATGTAGGAAGCCAGATGACAATTAATTTGTATACTGCTCAAAATGCAAATATAGAACCTGACTTAAATTTGAACTGGTTTCTTCCTGCTGCATATAATCAGAAGGCACTTTTGTTGTATTTGACCACATACCAGACTCAACATCAGTTTCTGCACTTAAATGGCATAAATACACTCAGAAAATTCAGGAATATTTTTAAATATATTAACCATTAAAGGCACCCATTACTCATGTCAAAAGCAAAAGACTGATACCTATTATCTGGTGATAGTTATAGACCTTTAGCTACACTTAAAAAGCAAGACTTCACAGTATGAAAGCCATAATAAAAATTTGGAAATATAATGTATATACAGAATCATGTATATTTTACAAAGCCTGTTGTTCGCAGTTTGCATATTAGGACCAGTCTTGATAGGAAACTGTAGACTTTGGAGTCCTAACTCAGACAGGTCGTGAAGCACTTGATCACAGCATCCCTGTCAAAACAAATAAAAGAGAGAAACAGAAAAAAGGCAATTAAGAAATGAAAGGAAAAACTAAATATAGCAAAGACAAAATTCTGCCATGCGTACAAAATTAAAAGCAACAATGAGTCCATTTTTACGATGATCTGGGTGGGGCTCATCATGAATAAGTGAGCGTGTTTTGGCGGGGAGGGACCACATGCTCAGAATGATGGGGGGGCTTCCTTTTCTTTTTTTCCCCAGGTACACCAAGTTGAAGGATGATGCAATGCAATCCATCACCATGGCGACCGCAGATCGTTGCATACTCTATTTCTCTTCACACAGTTTGTTCTTGCCATCAGTGGTTGCTATGCAGACTTTGCCTGCAGACACGTTCGAAATTGGAAGGAGGAGGTGCGAAACCCGTCAAGGTTAAAAGAACAAGGGGGATCATGAGCAGTCTGACAGGGAGGAGGGGAGGCCGCTGGAGAGAAGGGTTGCTTCCTTAAATGCTTTGGTTTTTATCAAAACAAAAAAGCAAAAAAACTTGGAAAAAAAACTAAAACAAACAAACCAACCTCTGTGTTTTTAAAAATATATCACTTAAAGCTTATTGTCATTTCCACTGCATAAATAAATTATCAGTCTCAAGGGCTTTCCCCAATTTCTGATTAGATGTCTGAGCCAAAAGCAGCCTTAAAGTGGTGTGGGACGTGCACAGGCAGCAGGTTTTAGTATCTCTCTCTGCATGTGTGAGGGGATATAAATAGGAAACAAGGTAAAATACATTAAAGGATCAAGTCCACTGGCCATGTGTTATGGCAGTGGCCAACCAGGTATCGGAGACTGTTGGAACACAGACAGGGATGGGAAGTACTATAGCATTGTGTCACCCCATAAAATCGTGAGATCAAAATATGCAGAAACAACTTAAAACAACAGAGCCCGAAGCAATCAAGTCTGAATTAAATGAAAAATGGATTAAAGTAAGAGGCTTAAGGAGACAGAACACAAATGTGTTGACAAATAACATAAGAAACACAGCAGTAACAAAGAAGCAGCTGATTGGCAGCATTTTAGTATCAAGCCCAAAAAAGAAACAAAGCCCGGCCATAAAATTTGCATTCCTCTAGAGGAATTTGTTTTTTGGGGAGTGACATGGGAAAAAGTCTTTGTCTAGGCCTCGTTTTGTTGTTAGCTTTTGGGCTGGGGGAGGGGGAGCTTGAGGTTGTTAAAAGGACGTCCCTCAGCTGTCAGGATGGATTATAGGGTCGCCCAAACACACAAGATACTTAGTGGGTGGGGGCTGCATGGGGGCTCTGGACCAAATGAGCTATAACCCAACTTACATCTGAACTGACAAAACAACATCACACCTCATGCCTGGCCTGGAGGTAAAGCACTGAGGTGGTACAGCATATGGCACCAAAGTGAACACTTTTGGTACAGTGGAGAATTTTTTTGCTTTTACAGAAAAGCTGCAAAACATTAAGACACCTGTGACAACGACTTATGACACTGCAGGCTTTTTGTCTTTGATGCAGCACAGCTTAGCCAGATCTAATCAAAAATTTGCATTGTGCCTTAACCCTGTAAAGCTTAACACAAGCTCATTATATGCAACGTAAAAGCTACATTAAAGAAAATATTTTTGGCAAATCAGATTCAAAGAGCATTATTTCATTTAGAAAAAAAAAAGCTACTTAATTTTGATATTATGGATTTAGCAATGATGTCACAGCACTAAAGCATGGAGGGTGTGAAAACAACAGGCTGCCATTTGTTTGACACCAAGAGCCTACACTGATCGTACTGGGGGATTAGAGCCATATGGTGGACGCAAACAAGAGAAAGACGTAAATAAAAAACAAAAAAAAACAAAACATGTTTTCATTGAAGGGTCATGCACGCCAGAGAGTACGAGCACATATCCATATATCAAGGCAAAGCTTGCAAAGTATAATCCTGTCATCTTACCTGGCAAATGGAATATAAGAGATGCTATACCTGAAAGAGAAGAAACACACAAAAGGATGAGGGAAAATACTGGTGATGGTGGGATATTTTTAGGACAGATATTGATTGTAGAAGAAGATACTAATTACGAATGAACTGTGCATGTCATATACCAGTTTAAGCAGATTACCTGTATATAAATTCCTTTGCATTAGTATTCACCTACTGATGAAGAATGAATGAATGTGTCCCTTAACTCATTTTAAATTTGATTCAATGTCATTTATTTTATTATTTAAGGCCACTACAACAAAATACGTTGAACTAGTTGTCCTGTAAATTCCTTTTTAAATCTTTCCAGGAACTGAAATCTGATACGATAATGCTTATGACAAAGGTTCTTTTATATCACTTAGCAGTTTTATCACAGTCCCTCTTCCCCGCTCTTTTCCTTTCCCCCTTTCTTTCTCTCTTTTCTTTTCCCCAGTCAAGTCTGTGCCGTGTTCAGCAAATGAAAATAAAATAAACAATAAAAGCAAAGGTGAATCAAATAGACCAATACGGCAAGGCTGGGATGGTCCATTTGGTAAAGTAAATCCGTTGGGCATCTTTCTTT
>NW_024582373.1:2216761-2238550 GCF_018398535.1 Haplochromis burtoni
AAAAAAAAAAAAAAAAAAAAAAAAAAAAAAAAAACCCAAACAAAAAAAAATCTCTTAGCAGTGATTAACAAAATGTAATTGTACATTAATTGGACATACTGTAATATTTGTACAAGTAATTGCGGACAGAAAGGTAGCAGGCACACTTATGAAACAAACACAGAACCCTATCCAGGAAATGATCACGGCTAAAGTTCAGCTTAATAGATTCCTGATGAAACCAGTGATGTATTTTAAATATGTGAGGAATGCACTGACACTGTTAAATAATCAACTAGAGCGCAAACATGAGCATACCGACAAGAATCCCCATCTGTCTTAAGCAGAGCTGTAACAAATATAACAAGCAGTGTAACACACTTTTACACGTGAATCTTCTGACTATCTTAATTTAGTTAGAGCAAAGAAGGATGTTTAATAACAAAACCATTGTAACTATCTTGAGCTTGTGACAGTCAGTTGTGGTGGAGGATCATATGGTCATTTCACAGAATTCAGCCCAAGGACTGGACTTTGACCCCATCTGTGCGGGTCAGTGGCGACGTCTTATTACGGAACCACCTTCGCACAGATGTCTGAGTGGCTGCGTGGGAGTGCACTATGCCCCCAGTCTGTTAAGAATGAGTTCTGGATGTGTGACTTGTGGTTTCCATGGTGATGCCTTTGAGAACGCAGGCAGAGCGGAAATGAATGTACGACATGTAGGTGTAAAAGCAGTGTGATTGTAAGGCTGACACAGGCTATTCCCTTCCTCCATAGTTCCTACTGGCTCGTGTTTTCCCACCCACACACCCACACACCCACCCACCCACACACCCACACACCCACACACCCACACACCCACACACACTTTTGTTACTGCGGTGCAAATATGTTCAAATAAGTGAACGTACAAATTTCTGACAGGCTAATCCATATCATTCATTCACGTCTAAGGTTAAGCTTAATTCCACTGACTGTGTGGATGTCAAATAAAAGCTCAAATAGCTTGTAAGCTTGATATTTGCATGATATACATTTAACAACAAAAAACTTAAGCAATTCATCCGTTTGCAAAATTACTGAAAACTTCTTTTAAGCTCTGCAAACTAAAAAGGCCAAATATAATAAAATGCTCTAGTAAAAATAACATTACCCTCAGATAAAAAAGATTCATGACTTATGAAGATTTTAAATGTAAAAAGGAACTAAAAAGAAAAAAAAGAAACTGCTTTAAAACATTTGAGTAAAGGACATGCAGTTAATGACAAAAGAAATTATTGTGGATGTTGTAAATAGACATAAAATCACAGTTTTTAAAACACTATAACTTATAAGTGAAAGATGGGTTGTTTAGCTCTTTGTGTTACACACTTAGCATAAGAACAGATAACTAATTAAGGACTAATAGGTGCCATGTATTCTCCCTGGACTGTTCACATATAGTTTTCATTATAGTAATGACTCCACAGAGAGCTGGCAGCCACTTCGTGTTGTGTGTAAACAATCCATGCCTGTCTGCCCAAACCCCACAGCTAAATAGCACTACACGATCCTGCCTTCTTCTTTACAGGGCAAACATACGCTGACCTACAATCAGGCATGGCCTCTTGCCCATCAGTCTTATTACAACACCTTTAACTGTAACCTGCATTTCAAACAGATGTCACTGTCTGCTCTGGCAAACTAGGGTAAACCAATTTAATCAATATACTTGGATCGTGCTTGCTATCATTTTGCCCTGAACAATAAAATCCAGTATAGCTTGGCTAAAATTAAGTATATTCGCCTTTACACTTTTAGCCAAATATGTGGCTCACTTACAGATGTATCTACAAATACTATAAAATAAACTTATGTTGCGATTTCAACATAAGTATAACATAAAATAAGAGCTAGGGTTTCTAAGCAAACTGTTGGATTTTAATGAGTTATTCATTGCAAGTGTCAGTGGTCTGAGGCTGATCACTGTAGGTGTGAATAATGAACAAACTGTACTGAAATGGTTTAGACTACCAAGTCATCCTTACCACGTCATTGCCAGAAACTGCAGAATACAGAAGATTATGGCCAGTCCCTTTTTACCCCACTGTAAAGTCAATAAAAAAACAATTTTAATAACACTACTTTAAATTAATAACTGCAAACTAATTTGTTTGTATTGAAACATACTTACCCAAAACACTGAACAAAGCGTTAAGACCAGGCAGAGCTGTAAGAAGAAAGGAGAGATCAGCTTGCATAAACTTTTTGCTTGCTTGTACAAAGTTCAGTTTTAATTTTTCTCCATTTATTTTCAACCCATCAGAAAAACAACGTAAAAAACAAACAAAACCCCCAAAACATTTAAATGTTACTCAAGAAAACATCCACACTGTCAAGGTGAAATGTGTTGTTAAGTTACGTTACTCATAAACCACCAACTACTGTAAGTGGAAGTGCAGTGCCTTGCATAATCTAAGTCTAAATAGTAAAACACAGTATTTACCAGCACAACAATGGTTGCTATCAGTCGTGTTGGTTCAAACATGCGCTTCAGCTGTTTTAGTGGTCCCATTAGGAAGCAGGTGCTTTGGGAGAACAATAAAAAAGTAGATGGATTAAGCTCAGTAAACAGGTCTGTTATAGCTGTGGTTGTCAAACAAGCAGAGGAAAAACTTCACACCCTCAACGCATCACTTTTGAACAATATAGAAGTTTAAGCTAAGAAAACAAAAAAAAAAAAAAAAAAAAAAAAAAAAAAAAAAAAAAAAAAAAAAAAAGCAGCCCAGTTTCAAGCCTTCCACTGCAACAGTCACACTGGCTCATCTGCGTTTGCCTCCAAAGGCAGCGTCAGTTTATCAGGACTTCCAGTTTAACCACTCTACTTTAAGACTTCCAGTTTGGTCAACAATTACAACTACAGATGAGTAAAAACTGATAGCTCATGTCACATGATAGCTGATTGTTTTGATTATGTAAGTGTGGTCCTTAAGCACTGTATACCTGCATTCACTGAGGCTTGCTGATAAGTAATTGGCCAATGGAACTTTGCCAACAAGCGGACTACAAAACGTAAACCAGATAACTGCCCATCAGGTGGCCATGCTCCACAGATACTCTCAAATTATGAATCATTATTATAATTATAATATAATTATAATTTGCCTTCATAGCATTAAGTAGTCATTTCCCCTCCCCAGTGATTTTCTGCAGTGCAGCAGAGGCTGAATACAATAAATATGTAGTTGCTTTCACAGCCATCTTGAATTGCATTTTGGGGGTTATGAGGCTTTGGTAGTAACAACGGTAGTTGTTAACTGATGGGCAGCTGCTCACTGAAAAGAGTAAATGGGCAGAGATGTGTCTGCAGTGGAAAAGTAGTACATGTAACCGTCCAAGCCTAAAACGTTGATAGAAAAAGTTGACAAAACAAACAAATGTATAAATACTGAAGGGTTAAAAAACAAAACAAAAAACCCCCACAATCTCAGGGAAGTCCCAAACTAAATTCACAAGAATGGGACAGATCCCTTTTGTAAACAAACTGGTTCCCCACAACATGAGTAATACACTGACCGCATACAGCACAGTATGAGTAACATCTGAAAAACGTGACCAACAAAATCAAATTTGGACTACATGTGGCAATAATTACAGTTTAAATGTTTCATTCCCAACACTTAAGACCTCCTACATGATGCATGTGTTACGTCAGTGAATTTAACAAGACAAAGGCTTTCCCCACTGACGAGGCACGCAGCTTTGGGCTCAGCTGAGCTGAGTGGGCAGAGGGAGTCCGTGGAGCGTCACATCTGTTAGATGAGACACAAGAGTAATGTGGGCTGACGCAGGCTCTCTGCTGGTCTGTTGAGAGGGAGGCTTTTTTTTCTCTCCTCAGAGTGTCAAAGACACTAATGATTGGCGCACATGCTGGGAAAAAGATCTGGCACCTAAAAGAGTGTGTCGCTGACTGTAAAACTGATCACGTAATTTTAACACATTAGGTGTTAAGATTTTGGCAGATCACTGAATAGACATTTGAAATCAGAGTTTAAGCTAAATTGAGCTTTTGTTGCATTACATAATTTTGTTCTTTTGTCATTAAAACACAGCACATAGTGCCTCCTGTTTTCATACCTGTGGCCGTCAAGAAGAAACCAGCAGCATACCGTTTTTATAAAGTAGGTTAAGCTCTGTAAAATAATATGATACTCTTTTGCACTGGACTGTTAACCTGAGCTATGAAGAAGGTGACCTAGTTTCTTGATGCATCTAACCTTCTGGATATTTAATACCTGAAAACAGAGACTGTACAGTCTGATAACAATCACCAAATCAAGCGTTCAGTGTCTGTCAAAAGAAGTCAAAGACATTACTGTAAGATTTAGACCTTAGTTCACCTACAAATACAAATCTAAATGTTGTAGATCTGGTGACATCTATAAAGATACATTTCTAATCTTGAACTTTATATTGAGTTTTTTTCGCCTACATTGCTGGTGATTTTTAAGAAGGGGGTTAGTTTAGATTTCTCTCTACTGGAAAGTCTTGACTTAACTATGTGAAGGTCCCCAAGATGATCCATTTATAAACTGGTACCGAATAAGTAAAACTAAAGTTTTAACCACACTTTGCAAGTTTGGTTCCCTGTGACAGGAAAGAAAACAGCTGTTTGCTCCTATACAAAGAAGGAGCTCATTTACTCACATCCTCCTATTAAAAAAAAAAAAGAAAAAAAAAAAAAGGACTCTCTAGAGGAGACACAGCTATGCTGCCCCTGCTCGTCTCTGTGGGAATGCTAGCCTGTAGGTAGGATGTAAACTGCAAACCCCTCTGAAGCTCTACGAATTAACTTATGTCAGAACCTGATGTACACCTTGCCTACGTAACTGCACAACACTTTGATGCAGCTCTTTTGCAGACCTCCGCTGACAACTCCTATGCACTCCAGCTTTTCACCGCAGTTCTTTTAATTTAACAGTTAGAAGAATAATATTCATGGCCTCAAAATAAGGAATAATTATAACTGTCAGTAAGGACTCACAGATTCCTGGGTGAGTGCAACATACCCAGGTTATCTGGATTCATTTACCCTAACATTGGCGTTCAGGATAAGTGGTCAAAAGAAGCTAGTTCTCCAACTCACTAAATTAACCCAGGGTTTCCCCTGCATGTTCACATGAAAGGAGTGATGTTGGCAGGATCTGACCAATCTAAAAGGGGTGTTTCACAGATCTTAAGAATCTTCTGCGAGAGAAAATGCCACCCACTCTAGAGACTTTAGGTGATTAACAATCTATAAAGAACATATATGTAAACACCAGTAAAATATGAAAGATGAATGCTGTAGAAAATCATTAATCTGGTGATTTAGCATACAGAGCAGTAAAATAAACATTCTAATTCCAGTCAATTATTTTATGGCTGAGTACATTTTCTGTACTGGTTTTCACTCCTAAACTGATAACTAAAGCATTGAAAGTTTAAACTGGTCTACTTATACGTTTACAATATCAGCAGAGAATCTACATTATACTTCAAATATGATGCTGGTAAAAGAATCAGTAAAAACAAGGCAGCCCCACACCAATGACCTGCTCCCAATAGTTTTAGTTTGTATACTCTCAGCAGCAAACTCTGTAGTGTTTCAAGGATTGAGAGTAAATATTAACTGAAGAAATAGAATTCAAATAAAATGGGTACAAATTTGATAAGAGGTCTGAAAGGACAGCGCAAGTTTGCTGTAATAAAATGTGTCTACAAATCTGTATTTATGACTGATGATGGTGAAACTCAAAGACTTTAGAGGTCTTTGAGTTTCAAACACTAAAAGTTGTACAAAGTGCGTTCTTATATACTCAACAGCACAAAAGATTTATTCAGTTCATCCTTGGGTTCAGGTTTTGAAAACCTAAAAATGGCTATCAGAGCTGCACAGGAGTGACAACTTTAATAAATGACAATGCTTTCATCAAGATTAGATTACTTGCTTTGTTGCATCAAACTGTATAACTCATACTGACAATATGTAACAATGTCATTCATTATGAGCTGAAAATATCTCATAGTTCTTCAGGCACAGTGTTGCAAACATAGAGCAGCAGGTTATGAATACACACACACACACACACACACACACACACACACACACACACACACACACACACACACACACACACACACACACACACACACACACCAAACCTTAAAGAATTATGACTGTGACAAGATACTCCAGCCATGAGTGACAATATAACCTTTAAGATGACCTTTTTTTTGTTGCTTTCTTGCAGTGTGTCATACTGATGACAAAATGCTGATGATAATACAGTACAATACCAGTAACACTTAAAATTAAACTGGACTTACCTGGCAAGAGCTGCAATATTCCCTAGTGTGTAAAAGACTGCAAAGAGCTTCAAGCCACTTGGAAGGAACAGCAGTGCTGTGCCCTGGTAAAGAGATTTTAAAAAAAAGAAAAAAATAATTCAGCTACACAAATTCATATCATCATTTTTCAGCAAGGGGTAGGGGGCAAAAATAAACAGATATAATAGCTACTAAGTGAGACCTAGAACTTAACCAGGTTAAAGGGTTAACTGTTAATAACCCGGTTAAAAATCCTGCTGAAAAAAAGAGAAAAAAAAAAAAAAAGAAAAAGAAAAAGAGCAGAAGTGGCTGTCCTGTGGTTGTACTGAAAAACATTTGTCTCCCCCTACTGTTAGAAACCCATAAGGTTGGTTTGGATTATAATAGACTTTAGTACTACTGGACCAGTGCTGCAGTCAGGGGCGTGTCTAAAAGGGGCCATGGGTGGCACTAGTGCTGCTGAAATATTTACTTAATTACTTTTACTAGTACTACGCCGTTTTCTGCTTTTACTCTACTAAATTCTGAATGTGATTATTACCATTCTTATGCCAGACTATCCATTTTAAAGCTTCAGTTATTTATCATTTTGCAGATTAATTACACTATTATATAGTACCAGTCTACCAACTAATAAATAATTAAAATAATCAACAAGTGTATTCATTAGAAAGATATACGCTTCAATACATAAATCATAAATCAAATAATATCATGTACGGTAAATAATTCTAAAAAGTGTCATCCCCCCCCCCAGAGTACTTTAAATATATTTGGTTGAACATCATATGAATTATTACATTACTATAATCTTTTACTTCAGCAAACAGTCTAAATACTTTTTCTATACACGATTCTCATTAAATATTTCCAACTAAACATTCTAATCTCCTGTGCCCCCCTATTGCCACCGCTGCATTCTTGGTCTCCCTGTGAAGCCCAATTTAAAAAAAAAAAAAAAAACAACAACAAAAAAAACAAAAACAAAACAACAACATCCTGGAAACACCCCTGGCTGCAGTCCAATTGTAAACAGAGCTATGTTTAGCCATAGGAAGAGATTATAAAACACGAATATATTTCTTTTGATAACTTTAGATAAGGCTGAAACCCTCACCTAAAGTTATGATTAATAATTTCAATAAGATAAAATAGTCGGTGGCTCTACAGTGTGGTGGTTCACACATAAGACAAACACATTTAAGATCAGGAGGAGATACAAATCCCCTTTGGGGCTGCGTCAGGAAGGTAATCAAATGTGAATAAGGGAGCAGCTGTAAGAAGCTTCTAATAAGATGAAGCAGCTAAGATTCTGGGAAAAAGAAAAAAAAATCTGGATAGATATTCATTCTGGAAAGACACTGCTGCATTTAGTGATATTTATGTAATCAGACAAGCAGCAATAGGTTTGTAAATGTGTATTTTAGTTATTGCTGCAAACACGGTGATGGCTAGCAGTGTGTGAGCAGCCAGAAAAAAAATAAAATAAATAATTTGAAAAAAGGGCATTTAAAGACTTAAATATTACGAGTTTTCATGCCACTAGATTTTCTACAACGATTGTGGTAACTGTGAATGTTACCACCTATAAACAAAACCTGCATTTTACAATGGGTGTGAAAAATGGCAGTGGCTTCGAACTGTTGACAGCAACAGTTGACAGTGCCTTCTCTTCTGCAAGGCTACAAACTGATAAGAAAGATTTATGTACCCGATGTGGGTTACTTAAGTATAAGTGACAGTAGGAGTTGATCGTACTGATCTGCTGGAGTAACAGAGGAAATTGCTTTGGCGGCAGTGGAGGAAAAAAAAAAGCCTTCTCCACATTCCTTTGGTCAGTATGAAGGCAAAAAGGACACAAAAACATCAATTTTGCCTGACAAATACACTCACAAGTATTGAACACAGGATGCCTCCAGCAAAGCAGATGACAAACCATTTCACCCTGGTGCTGTAGCTGAGAGTGCTGGCATCAAGGACCTGGTGAGAACAATGGGAGGATGTCACAAGACAGACCCAGTGACCTGCAGAAAAAGCCCACGGGCTTCCTGCTAATCAATCATACAGCGGCCACACCACAAACGGGGATTATGCTAGCATATGTTAAGAAATACAGAACATAACTGAAGTAGAATCTGCAAAGAATAAAAAACAAAAGCAGGAAAAAAGTGTAGAATACAAAACACCAATAAACTGACTTCGAAAGCATTACCTTACCTTATTTCCTCCTTATCGTGAACGCGTGAAAAAGAGGTACAAATAAATACACATGACTCAGTAAAGTTAAGTGCTAACAGAAAGTCAAGACAGCTGGCTTTAAACGGCCAGAGGACGCTAGTTAACCGGAGCTAACACAAAATAGCATTTTTTCATTATTAACTGCTACAAGCCGCTAACTCGGTGAATATAAAATCGCATGCAGACAACGGTATCTTAACATTAGCTCAGAATTTTAAACAGGCAGCGAAAGCGATGCTTTATTATTAGGCGTTTGAATGTTATCCGTTCTCTTGACAGTCCGTTAGCATTAGCAGCGTAGCCTGTCAAGCAGTACCTACCTGTGCAGTGAGACCCAGTTCCTCGTTGTCTTCTCGACCGCTTAGCACACGACGAAGCTTGTCCATCGCTACGAGCTAGCTGGCGAACTGGCCAGAAAAGAAGTGGACCCTTGTTCTCTTTTTCAGACTGTAACCTATGTGGTTTATACCCACAACTGTTATCGCAGCTGTTATAAGTTTGACTTCCTGTGTACTGCCCCCTGTACGTACTGACTTGGGGTCGGTTTAATTGCAGTCAATTTGCTACCATTTCCGGGGCTGGCATTTCTATCACTGATCCCAGATCAGCTCAAAGGCGACTTCCTTAACGCCACTTCCTTTGAATTGCTACTGTTGCCTCTCCGTAGCTGATTGGTTAGTAATACCTCAAGGACATTTCTGATCCTGTTTAATTATTTTGTTTTAAAACCAACACGAGAAACACAGATTTACAGTCACATAAATATATCCAGTATTAGCGAAGGATTTCTGGTCTGTTCCCTGAGAAAATGCGCTCTTACTGTTTTTCTCAATGATGTTGCTTTGTCGCCACCCAGTAGAGATATTATGACAGTGCAAAAAATACAATTAAATAAAACAAACAACAACCTGGCACTGTCTTCCCAGCAGAGAAGCAACGGACCCTCTTTGGTCGTCGCACTGGTTTATCTTGTGGAAAGAGTGCTTGGAATTAAGTCCATCAATAACTTTAGCATTAGTTCAACCATGTCCAAAAGAAAGATCATCCGACACGTTTCACTGATTGAGCAGTTAAGTAAGGAAACTTTTAAAAAATACACTGATTTTTAATTAAATCCTACGCTTTTCGCAGATATGTCTCCATCAAAAATTTTGTTTGAACAAGTGGAGTTTAAAATACCTTGTTGTTATGCTCAGTTTTCAAACAGCCATCTAGATCATTACCATGTTTCTAATTTAATATATACTGAATATACTCTTTCAGTATAACGACTTAAAACAGGTTGTGTTTCAAGGCTACACAATGTTGCCTTGCCTTTATCAGCAACAGCCCTATAACAGGCGCCAAATGAGATACAGTTATGGGAGGCTTCTGACTTTGGGTCACACTGTTCTCCCGAGGGACACAGTCATCGACTTTGGATCTTTATGTGCATGCCAAACGAAATCTTCATTTTAACTATCCTAAAATACACTCCAATTACAGACACAAGGGTTAGCAAACTCAACAGTGAGGGAAAAGTGGCTCTGAAAGCATCCAATCACAGCAAAACCATTGCCAGGGGAGGAAGATGAACATCAAAGGTTATTATCTCTTGGATGTTTGCGGTTTACTTTCAGATACTTTCTCATTACGCCAGTTTAGCCTACATCTTAAACGATACACCGTCACAATGATCTACGTATGTTCTTTTAACCAAGGTCACTGCTGCAAGTCTAACTGGGGATCCAGATGATTGTGTTTACAAGCAGATGTGCTCATAGAAAACGTATAAATCCGGTAATAATGTATCCAATAATTAAAAACGTCTGCGCTCTGTTTTGGGGTGCTTTAATACGCAATCATGTCTACATTAACCTTACTTAGAATAGACCTAATATCGTCATCATAAAAAGAAAAAAAAATTACAGGGCTCAACTTTGCGATCACGTGTCACTTTCCTTTTCGGATGCTTATAAAAAAAACTCTTTGCGACACAAGAGCCACTTGATAGGAAGCTGGAGGTCAGGTGATTGAGATTCAAAGCGCGATTAAAGGGAAGCAACTTCTTGTTGATGAAGGGACATTCAGTGGACATCTCAGCTTCTGCGAAGTTTTCCAGAAAGCACCAACGATGTGGACATCGCCGTCAGTATCCCTGCTCCTGTTCGTCTCATTGTTCCATGGATGCAGGAATTTCGTGTGCCCGAGGATCTGCCGATGTTTCTCCAATGCAATCAGGTGCAACAATATAACACAAGGGGCAGCTCCAGTGATGGACCACAGGGATAGAAGATTGTAAGTTGGCAACATGTGGAATAATGCGTTTACAGGGTGGATCTTTTTTCTTTCTTTTTTTTTAAGGCAGCTAATTTGTGTGATTAAGCAATTGCCATTATTATTCCGCGCGTATTTATGCACGGGGCTAAGATCCGCACTGAAACGTCTTTCTTGTTTAGCTCTGCTGTGCTGTTTGTAGAGTTAACAGTGATCAAATCACGCTTCATCACATTTTTTAACCTGTTGTAAGTGGCCTTAATATTGAGCACCCATTTAAAACGGATTTTGGTTCCAGTATTTATTGTATACTTGGGGGGGGGGGGGGTGTCTCAGGTGTAACCTTTGATCATTCAACAACCATTACCAGTACTCTGGCATAAAAACATTTTTGGAAGCAATCTCTGCACTCTGAATGTATTCCAAATCAGTCTTAACATACAAACATTATTCCAACACTGCATCTAGTTTCACCAAGTGGCAGTATCTTTTTCTTGTTTTCTTTTATCCTCAACTTTAGCCATCGAAGCACTTTGTATGTTTCTAATTTAAGCATCAGTGGTATGATAAAGTCTGCTTCATTAAAAAACATCAAGAACAAAAAAAACCCCATCCAAACATACACACCTGCTCTGTCAGTAGTATTGTGTGCATGCGTTCTCCGGTAGATAAAACAAAGGCCAGCTGTGTTCTTGTTTTCTTTGCCTGTGTGCATCTTCCTGTGAGAACTTTTTATGTTTTACATTCAGACCACTCTAAGTCTTCATAATATTGAGAGATAAATCTGGATCGATCCCTACTGGAGAGTGAAGAACGTCTGCTTCCAAGCATGGACTGTATTTATTTCATTTAAGTAGTACATCACACCCTTTTTTCTTTTTTTTAAAAAACACAGTCCCCTGCATGTGTCCATCTTAATTACAGATGAAGCAAATGTCAAGTTGCTCTCACACATTGTGAGTACACCTCTTTTTGTATGCTTTTCTGGACATCACAGCTCACTTGTTGAGTTTACTGTCAAAAGCCTTGAAGGTGGGTAATCTTGACCTCCTCTTCAGTAACAGAGTACACAACACCTTGACTCTCTTGTGATTAACGTCTGTGAACACCAAGGCTGGCAGCCTTGTGTGTCTATCAAATGCTGCCAGTAATTCTATACACTCGCTCCTGGAACTTTCTGTTCTACCAAATTACAACTTCTATTTGTTTATGATATTGACAGACCATTTCTGTTAGCTGGGAATAATGTATATGTTGCTGATGTGGAAATGTTGCTCACTGGTGGGAAGAGAACTTGCTCTATGCTTATTATGAATGCCTCAAACAACCTAAATGGTGCATTTCTGTTAGAGATTAAAAAACAAAAAACAAAACAAAACAGTGTGTCCAGACAGGCTGTAAACAAAACCTAGGAAAATTTCGTTCTAATTGAACACTAAATAGTTGCTATGACAAAACCTGTGCCATGGCTACACTTACCTTTTTGTCACAGAGCCTCAGATGATTTTAAGATGTCACTACGTCTCTATTACATCATTAAACTGTCCTCCCAATCTTTTTATGCCTCCTTTCGCAGGTTTCTTTATCATCTGTCTTTGCAAACAATTTCAAGCCATTCCTTTGAAGGTTTAAAAGGAGTCCAGAGGATGTACGTATCACATTTCTTTTGCTGAAAAATTCCGACTCACTTGTGATACTGCTTAAGTGAGGAACAATATGATGAAAATTCATGCTCCAAATATAAGAAGATTTGGGTTTTGCATCAGATAAACTAATTATTGCAGTGTCTCTGCTTTGTTTTTTGTGGCAAATCTCATAAAAATGGTTGCAGTGTGTTTATACTGCACATTAGTCTGACAGTGTGACGTAAATGTTAAGAAGAATCTCACTATTTATTTTCTGCTGTACACAGAGAGATTACTCAAAGCGTAACCCTGAAAACCATTGAGACATTAGCATTTAACAACCTCCTCAGCCTCTCTGAAATGTAAGTCTTTTCTGTGATTCTCCCAGTCCATTAAAGTCACGATTACTGTAGTGCACCCCGGTATGGACTGTATGCTCTGTACTGCTTTGCAGCTCAATCCAGAACACAAGAAGTCTCATGCACATTGACAGAGGAGCATTTAACAACCTCCCCAAACTTCGCTACTTGTGAGACAACTTAAAATTTATTTATTCATTTGTCAGTTTTTAAAAATTCCTACAGTGCAGTCTGACTTGCAACAAACTTTTTTTTTCATCTTTGTCAAATGAAAGTGACACATTGCTCTTTTTATTTACAGGAGTATTTCAAATACCGGTATTGCAGTTTTTCCTGATGTCACATCAATCAGTTCACTTGAATCTGAGTTCGTCTTGTGAGTAAATTTCTTGTTATATTCATAGAGACTAATACAAAGGAAATCGTCAGTGTTACTGCAAGTCCAGTTTCAACTTATTATTACACTTATTACTATTTTTGCAGGGATATATGCGACAACATCTTCCTTCTAGAAATACCCACAAACGCTTTCACTGGAATGTCAAAGGAATATGTTACAATGTGAGTATTGCAATGTATAGGACACTTTCACTTATTTTGAAATTGTATTATAGCAGTCCAGAAAGTTTGAACATGCAAATGTTTCTTACATTTTCAGGAACCTGTACAACAATGGCATAAGAAAAATACACGAGCATGCCTTCAACGGAACAAAGATAGATAAGCTGTATTTGTTTCATTTTACCACATTATGTCTAATTTCTGTTTAAAATTCTTCTTTTGCACCATTAAAGTTTTGCTCCTTGTGTTCTGCTATGTTTAGGGTATTAAAAAATAATCGAAACCTTAGAGTGATCCATAAAGATGCTTTCACAGGAGGCACGGGCCCTGGAGTCTTGTAAGTTTTTATTTGTATACTCCTAAAAGTCACATTGTGCTAAGTTTATTTTGATTTATTGAGGAAAGCTAAAGGAAACCCAGCCAGGGTGGGGGGTAGGGTGTTCAACAAGCCTAGAGCCAACAAATGAGAAGTTTGCGTCAGGGCGGGTATCCGGTGTAGAATCTTTGAAACATCAAATATTGGGCTCATCATGAGGACAGAGCACAAGAAAGGCGAAAAAGAACTTGCAGGCATGGTGGAGTATGTTGTCAGGAGAGGGCATGGTTGGGACATGTGACAGAAAGATAGCAACAGTGAAAGGGAAGGTTCAGAAGATGGTGATGGCACCATGATGTATAGTTTGGAGATGGCTACTCTGAAAGTTAGAGAGGTAATGCTGAAGTAGTCTGGACATGTGCAGAGGAGGGACAGTGAATATATTGGACAAAGGATGCTGAAGATGGAGATCCCAGGCAGGAGAAGAAGAATAAGATTTGTGGATATGGTGAAGAAGGACATTTAAGCAGAGTTTGTGTGACAGAGGAGGGTACTAGAGAAGGGGTGTGGTGGAGGCAGATGAGCAGCTGAAAGGAAAGAAGAAGAAATAGGGGAAGAAGAATAGGGAAGCAAAAGGAGGAAGATGCTTACTAAACACACCAGTTAAACTTTAAGACTCGACACAGGCTGTATTCTGTGTCTGGACATGGTCTTACTCTCCTGAATTGCTTTTATGTCCTTCATAATTTTCATGTAATCTTCAAAGAACACACTGTGGACTTCAGCTCAGCAGAGAGAAACAGTAACAGTCTGATGAACAATGGCAGTGTAAAACAGCACAGTGGACACAAAAACTCTGTCACACTGTATTAATGTCGGTTATTTTTTTCACAGGGATGTTTCTGCCACAGCTCTCACAAAGCTGCCATCACAGGGACTGGAGTCAGTTCTAGTGTTGTTTGCTCAGTCCGCCTACACCTTGAAGAGTCTGCCTCCTCTGCAGGGACTGTGGAGTCTGCGAGAAGCTCATCTCACCTACAACAGCCACTGCTGTGCACTGCTGAACTGGAACACTCACAGGTAACTTACACTGTGCATGCTCAAAGCTCAACCCTACCCCATGACTCTTTGAATTTCCATGCAGTAGTCTAAATTTAAGTCCATCAAAATCAGAATCCTTTGCTTATTAAGCAATGCTGAATTGCGTTACACAATATATCACAGGTTTCACAAACCTCTGCACCTGAAATATGCCATGTAATGGTGACATAACTTTTTATCATGTTCTTGCTTTTCTACAGAGACTTACCAATTAATCCTGTGTGGAATAACAGCTCTACAGCCTGTATTGAGAGAGATCCAGCCGGCAGGTAAATCATTTGATTCAGCAATATTTACCTGTCCTAAATCTCATTTTTATTTTTACTCTAATAAACTTTACACCTTATTGAAATCAACTTACAAGTGTGTTTGAAATGGATTTGCCCCTTGGTTTACTTTACTTACCATACTTCACTTATTTTAAGATATCTTCATTCTGAGCTCTTTATTTAAACAATATCTTCTTTTTTTCCATTTAAATCTCCTTCAAAAGCAGGGTTCAGCCTGTAATCGGAGGGTTAACAGACACATCTCTACTTACGGGCGTGCCGTACTTCTCGGAAGGTGACCTGCTTGCTGAAGATGAAAGCTATGAAGATGTAAATTTCCACTATCCAGAACTGGACCTCTGCCAGACCACCCGCACTCTGGTTTGCACACCTGAGGCAGATGCTTTCAACCCCTGTGAAGACATCGCGGGTTTCAGTTTTCTCAGAGTAGCTATTTGGTTCATCAATTTATTGGCTATTACAGGTAATCTGACAGTGCTGCTGGTCTTCTTCAGCAGCTGGAACAAGCTGACAGTACCTCGCTTCCTCATGTGCCACCTGGCTTTTGCAGACCTTTGCATTGGGGTCTACCTTCTGATGATAGCTACTGTAGACTTGCGTACTCGTGGTAGCTACAGTCAGCACGCCATTGAATGGCAGACAGGACCTGGTTGCAGTGCTGCTGGCTTCCTGTCAGTTTTTGGTGGGGAGCTGTCAGTTTACACACTTTCTACCATCATCCTGGAGCGTTGGCACACCATCACCAATGCTATGCAGGTAGAGCGCCACCTGGTTCTTATGCAAGCTGCAGGCATAATGGCAGTAGGTTGGCTCATCTGTCTGGGGATGGGGATACTGCCCTTGATTGGTGTCAGTAGCTACACCAAAGTCAGCATGTGCTTACCCATGGACATAGAGACTCCTTTGGCTCAGGCTTTTGTCATAATTATCCTGCTCCTCAATGTGGGCGCCTTCCTCGTTGTTTGCGTTTGCTATGTGCTGATCTACCTGGCTGTAAAAAACCCTGACTTACCCAGAAGAAGTGCAGACACCAGGATCGCACAGCGCATGGCGGTACTCATCTTCACGGATTTTCTGTGCATGGCACCCATCTCCTTCTTTGCCATCTCTGCTGCTTTTAAGTTTCCTCTCATCACAGTTACCAACTCCAAAATTCTGTTGGTCCTCTTTTTTCCCATCAATTCGTGTGCCAATCCCTTCCTCTATGCTATCTTCACTAAAGCTTTCAGAAAGGATGCTTATAAACTCATGAGTACCATAGGCTGCTGTAGAAACAAGGCTGCTCATACAGAAAGGAAATAGAAAAGAAATGCATACAAATTTCCAATTGCATCAAACAGTAAATGTCTGTATTATATATATCAGCATCATATACAGTGTTGGTCAAGTTACTTGAAAAAAGTAATCAGTAACTAATTACTGATTACTTCCCCCAAAAAGTAATCCCGTTACTTTACTGATGACTTATTTTCAAAAGTAATTAATTACTTAGTTACTTAGTTACTTTTTAAAAACACGATTTACAACCTGAATAGGTGATAAAGCGATAGATCTTTCAGCCGAATTCTACTTTTTCTGCATAATCCATCATACAAAGTGTAATTAAATGGAAAAGTGTCTTTTTAATTCTTGTTTTATTAGTTTTAATCTTTTAACTTTATGCAGCAAGCAAAAATTTAATTATATGCAACATTCTCTGACTGGAAGAAATTTGTTTAACATTTAAACCTATTTTCTGCACATTCCAGCACATAAAATATTATTTTGTGTGTGTTTACACTCAGTCTTTCAAATAGATGCCATTAAAACACAGCAGAAAATAAATAAAGTCAAAGACTAGCAGTCCTGTTGCTCTATTTTTACCTGTAAAGCAGGAGTGGGGTAGGCGGAGGTTTGCCTAAAATCACGGTCTTAGTAACGCAGTAACGCAGCGTTCCTACGGGAAAGTAACGGTAATCTAATTACCGTTTTTGCAATAGTAATCCCTTACTTTACTCGTTACTTGAGAAAAGTAATCGTATTACAGAAACGCATTACAACTAACGAGTTACTGCCCATCTCTGATCATATATAGTCTAATACTATGACTTACTCTTTTGGCTTTTATTTTTTTAATTTTTTTGCATTTCCTGATTAAGAATTACAGAAATTTCAGTACTCCATTTTGAGATGCTCAAAAATAATCGGACAGTTGACTGACAAGTGATTCAATGACAAGGCGATGCCTATTTCCTTGTTATTTAATGACAAATTAAGTACTCACACTAATGCACAGGTTGAATGCATGGGTGAATCTTAATTTTATAGCTTTTCACTGTCAATTTAAAAATGAGACCCAAATGAATGTATGTGCAAATGAGGGAGACTTATGATTTATATCATGTTACATTATCAGTCAAACATGGTGGAGGCAATTTTATCGCTGTATAACAATGTATGGCTGTCTGGATCAGAGGTGATTATTGACGATGTATCTGCTGATATAAGTAGCAGAATGAACTGTTAAGTGTGCTGGGCCATGATCTCTGCTCAGATTCAACCAAATGCTGCACAGCCAATCAGACAGTGCTTCACAGTACAGATGGATAATGACCCAAAGCACACTGCACAAGCAGAGAGAGTTTCTCAAGGCAAAGAAATGGGATATTCTTCAGTGGACAAGTAAGCTTCTCAGTTACTGAAGACAAAACTGAGAGACCCACAAACAAGAAGCAACTGAAAGCAGCTGCAGTAAAGGCCTGGGAGAGTATTTCAAGGGAGGCAGTCATTAATTATAAAGGATTAAAGTATTAAAATGTCCCTTGTATTTAGGTTTATGTTACTTTGTACAATTACTTTTGAGCCTCTGATTTTTTTATTGTTTTTTAATAAATAAATAAACTGGAAGTCTGTGCTTGAATCTTATCTTGATTGTTTGATTTAAAATCCACTGTAGTGGTGTACAGGGACAAAACTACAACATGTGTGTCTGTGTCCAGCAAATTATGGATCTAACTTTAAAAAATAAAAATTTTCTTTAAGTTTTTGTTCTCTTCTTTTTCCATATCTTGACTGCACAAGCAAGTATTCCACGGAAAAGGTAATCAGGATGTGAGAATAAGTAATCCTACACAGGAATTAGACTGCATGTAATACTGTGTCAAACCTCGTATCTGAAAGAGGAAGGAGATACAAACATTTATCATGATGATGCTGATGCACTTTTGGAGATGGTCTGGTGTGTAATTAGAAAGTATGAGCAATTATGAATTTGCATTCTGTGAAGTTGCACAAAGAACTGAGTAATATCTAGTATATGATATCGTCTCTCAAATCCTACTTGAGTTTAAACCCACTCCACAGGTGTTTCCAGAGGAGAGTGCTGACTGGTCAGAAGAGAGAAAGTTAAAATGTAACCGTTAACACTGATAATGTTTGGTGAAGCTTTACAATGAGGAATGAATTCAATTTAAAAAGAAAATCAAGGTAGAAAAGGGTATAACAATGGTTCACTTTAATAGTCGAAGCTTACAGTAGCTTGCAAAAGTATTCGGCCCCCTTGAAATTTTCCACATTTTGTCACATTACAGCCACAAACATGAATCAGTTTTATTGGAATTCCACGTGAAAGACCAATACAAAGTGGTGTACACGTGAGAAATGGAACCAAAATCATACATGATTCCAAACATTTTTTACAAATAAATAACTGAAAAGTTGGGTGTGCGTAATTATTCAGCCCCCTGACTCAATACTTTGTAGAACCACCTTTTGCTGCAGTTACAGCTGCCAGTCTTTTAGGGTCTGTCTCTACCAGCTTTGCACATCTAGAGACTGAAATCCTTGCCCATTCTTCTTTGCAAAACAGCTCCAGCTCAGTCAGATTAGATGGACAGCGTTTGTGAACAGTAGTTTTCAGATCTTGCCACAGATATAATGTATAAAGTAAGAAATAAATTGCTTCCAAAAGAAATGTATGTAAGACATGTAAATTGTTCATAAAAAGAAAAGGTGGGTATAACTTAAGAGGGAAATGGAATTTAAAAATACAAAGTGCTAGAACAACTTTAAAAACGATGTCTATCTCAATTGCAGGAGTTAAATTATGGAACAGTCTAACAGAAGAAATAAAAGAAAGTAAAAATGTAACATGGTAGACTAACGTGCCTGTGTCAATTCAGCTCCATATTATTGTGTGAAGTTGCACTGGGTTGGGAGTGGTTTTGTGTGTGTGTCACATTTTTGGTGAGCCAATGGCTGGAATGGGGTTGGACTAATTAGAGGCAAGTGTACTTGATTGCACTGATACATTGGTCTACTTATAGCCCACACTACGAACACTGCTGTGTCGTTTTGTCTCTCTGTGCAGGCCAGGGCCTATTATATGCCACAGCCTAAAGGCAGCAGAGTTGCAGAGGCTAGAGTGACCACTGGCTATATGCTTGCAGGGTGGTGGGTCTCCAAGGACAACTTCTAACCCTGTTAAAGGCAACACGTGGAGTGCAACTGGCCGTGTGGCATAGCTGGCTCCTGCTTTGGGACTGTGTGTTTTTATACAATTCATAAATGGAACACTGGACTGTTTTATCTTTTCTTTTGATATTTTTTGTCAAATTATCTTTTAGAACTTTATTGACTGTCATCTTTTTGCCCACGACTGAGACGGTTGGTCAGACCTAGAGTCTTTCTTTGGGTGTGTTACAAAAACATAAACCAGTTTAAATTAAAATATAAAAACCTAATTTTAAATAAGTATAAGAATGAAGAAAACAGGGTTAACCCAGGACGGTAATGTTGCTGGTAACGGTGTTGTAGTAATTTTTTTGTTTTGTTTGTTTGTTTTTCCATAACTTGTGAATCTGCAAATTTGGGTAGGGAAAGATAAGTATATACTTCTGCCTACTCCTTTTCAAACAAATAATGGAATGATATTTTGTAATGATTGTGAAGACACGTTTGAAATGTTTGAAATAAAAATGAACTGAACTGAAATGTGTGCTATTTAACAAAAAATGCAGCCAAGGTGGGGTTTTTTTGTTTTTTGTTTTGTTTTTTTAAAATAAACATTTCAAAATATTTACAGAACAATCAGGTGTTCTCCATCAAATTTGATGCCACACAAATTATTTGTGCCACTATGCGATAAAGGAGAACAACAGCCTGATACCTGCAGGCCTGACAACAGGAGATGTAGCACTCCTGTAACACCTGTAACATTCAGTAGTCGCCTCATTGTTCTGACACACACAACAAAACTATTGACTACACTACACACTAACTACACAAGATTTTCGCTAAATGTCAAAAATCTCTCACATCACTCCTAAAACTTCCCCCCTTCCTAAGCAACTAAATGCCATGTTCCCCGCTGTTTTTCTACTCCCTGTCTTTCTTGCTCCCTTTTCTTTCGCCTAGTCATGTCTGTCACGTATGTAACAACTGAAAATAAAATAAAATACACAATAATAATAATAAAAAAAGAAAAAATGTTGACTCTCAGCATTACTGTTCACGAGAAAATACAGTAATGTGATAAAAACAAGCACCTAAACTCCAACAGTAACTGAACAGCGTTCCTAGAATATGACTGAAATTTCAACAACAGCTTCTAAATGGACCTTGGATTCTTATTCTATTTGTGGAAGATCAGTAGCAAAAGTGACCACGTGGTGGAGTAGTTTGATTTAGTAGTAGCTTTTGTTTTGTTGTTATTTTTGTAACTCTAAGATTAAAGAGATCTTGTGTTCCTCTGTAGGTTTCATATACGTTTTTCTTATTAGGTAATAGATTATTTGCAACTTTTTTCAATAGAAATCAAGAAAACAATAGAAAAGAAATAACAGAAAAATAAATACTAACTATATTATCTAGTTTTATTGAGTGATTGTAATAATCCTGCTTTTACAGCTGACTTCAGGCTGACTTTCAGTATTTCCCACAGACAGCATAAAGATATATCATCTATATGTTCTATAGTCTCTAGTATTTCCACACGCAGTCCCGCCTTCGTGGGATTCCATCTGTGACGTCCCACATGGTAAACGTTTTCCCCCCTCTTCAGCTACGTGGTGTTGCAACTATTTACACAAGCGACGCTGAAGCCACTCTGCTGGGTGATGTTGGATATTGTGGCAGCTGAATTGTGCGTTTTGGCACAATCCCGTCATATTTAAAACGCTTGCGGACCTGTGCTGTGGGACGAAAAGAAGCAGTTTAAGTTCTCGGGACCGGTCATGGCAAAGAAATCAGAAAAACCCGATTGGGTGGTTTTGTTTTCTACGACTATAGCAATACTTGTGTGGATTCCCGTCAGCGGTAAGTTGTTAATTTTCTTTCAAAGACTGTGTTTTGCTGCACTGACATCATTCTCATAAAGTTCAGAGCTCGGTCCGGGTCTCCTGTCCACTACTTTGCAGAGAGAGAAGTATGACGGACCGCAACTGGGACAGATTTAAATATCTGGTTAAATAGTTTTGTATCAGTCTCTGGAAAACCGAGAAGGTTTCTTTGGATTTCTTTTTGTATCATTTTTCTTTTTAATTAAGTCACAAAATGTGGCATAAACGTAACGGTGGTAGTGAGAACGCGTCAGGATAGCTATAAATTAAAAATCCCGTGAGTTATAATTCATAGAAAAGCTTCAAAAATGCTGACTGCATAAACTGTATTTCTATTTTACCATTTATTCATTCTAACATAAGCTAACATGCCTTTTGTAAACAGCACAACCTTCC
>NW_024582373.1:2238932-2244789 GCF_018398535.1 Haplochromis burtoni
CATTCGGGTAGAAGGTGAGTTTTAGTATCCAGAGTATTCAAAACTTCTTTGTCCACACGTTTCGCAGTTCTTTCACACTTCTTTAATCTGACTTATGTCTGCCAACATTTGTCAAGCAACCAGAGGACATGTCTGCATGACTTTCCGCAAGAGTCTGTTTCTTAGACCATGCACAAGTGAGGAGCACTGCTTTCCACCAATGTTCATGACGACCTTCTGAATGACTTCAAAGGTGTACTTAAGTTCCTTTGGATAGTCTATGTTGAGGGCAAAAAGAAGACCCATCAGCATGGAAATGGCACTCAGGACATCCCTCAGATTAGACAGGATTACTGCCGCATAAAGGACAACCAACACATCGATGATGCCTTTTTTTTTCACCATCACAATGCCAACTTTCAACTCTTAGTAAACGTGTCTTCAATATCTGTGGGTTATAAAAGGGTTCAAAGACAAAAAGAACAAAAAAATATTTACCATACTTGACTTAGAAAAATACACAATGTCCCTTGTGCTTTAGAATTCATGTCTTTCCAAAGAAGAGCCATACTGATGCCTTGGATGATGGTGATTGATTTTGGGTAACACTCATTAGTTGTTGAAGTTTTTTTCAGAATGAGATACGCACCCCCATGTTACAAATCCATTTCTTGCTTTAAACAAAGACCATGTTCATAATTAACAGAGCATGTCTTCATTTGCAGAATGCAAACAAAAATTTAAATTTAAATTTACCTGTGCTAAATATTGGCTGTGCTCGGAGTCAAATGTAACTGAGAATACATGAAATGTGCAAACTGAAGCTAAACTGCAGGATCAGAATGTGGCTCCACAGACAATGCTTCTTTAATCAGTAACAGATTTTTTTTCCTCTTATATTAACAGCATGAAAAAAGAGCAGGTTGGCTGGACAGGTTGCATAACTGGCACTGAATATCAACATCCACCTTTACCCAGCTGTCCAATGACTCTGGGCCAGTGACCTTTAACTGCTTACCCAGTCTACACAATCTCTTTTCCAGGGTCCAGGACATTTCACCAAAGTATTGCCCCCGACAGCTGTAGTAGCCACTGCAACCCCTTAAATAACCTAATATCTCAGCCATTACAATATACAATGTGAGAAATCAAACGCAAAGCTGTAGTGAACAGTACAGCAGCGAAATGTCAAAGACCCTGGTGAAGACATGAGTAAACACAAGAAACTAACATTAATGCTAGTTTGCCAGTTAGTATCTCTGAAACCCAGACCAAATCCAGTGTCACAGATCTCATAATAATACATTTGGTAAGGAAAGAGTATAGATTTTATCTTGTGGCATCCACAGGGAGTAGGGTGTTAACCCTTTGAGTTAAAGCCTAAAGTCTGCACTTCAATCACATCTTGATTGTTTGATTTAAATCCACTCTGGTGGTGTAATTATTGAATTAACTAAAAGAAACGATGCTAACCTTCACAGTCTTGAAAGTGTGTGAGGGATCTTCCTTAAGAAAATGAGGTCCTCTGTCCTCTTCCTTTGTGTAGAGCTCTGGTCAAAGAAGTCAAAAAGAAAACAATAAAACTTTTTAAACAGTATTTATGAAGCATGTAGACAGCTACAAATTCACAGCTTTTTGCTAAATAATTCCATCAATATATGATTATCATTGGAGATAACTGGGTCAATTACACCTGTCTTGTTTGTTTTAATATTTTTGATATCTTTTAATTTGAGTCAGGCTGATCAGCACATTCAAGCAGAATATGATACCCAACCTATCACCAATATACACCGATTCTGTAAAAGTTAACACACTAAGTGTCCAGTTGTGAAATATGATGACAGACTTTACTTATCAGCTTTCTTTGAAAGAGTTCATCAGTTGAACTGGATAACCTAAAACTTAAACAAAGGAGAACATTTAGCTGTTGAACACTTACATCATCATCGAAGCATTTTATGAGCCTATAGCCCTGCTATGCCGCTCTTGGTTTTGTACAGTTCCATGAACCTCTCCATATTGGTCAAGCACAGCAAAGTGGGACCCTTTCAGGTCAACAGATGTGAGATTCTGCTTCAGCCTGAGCAATGGAAGAAGAGGGGTGGGGAGTACAGGCAGAATTTTTAAAAAATGCTTTGAGATCTAAATTTAAGCAAACTGTCATCTGAGGCCCATTAGAGAAAACACACACACACATAAGCAAACAAACAAAAAGATGCACGTTATCTGCTGTTCAGCGAACAAGCATGTTCAGAGAACAACAAGCTCTGTCTTGAAATCTTTTAAAGTAGAATGAGTGTGAAAACGACTCTTATGTGACAAACCTTCAGTTATGGATTTTATTACAACCACAAGACCCTAAAAAGTCTGCTCCATTGCTTTTGTTAATGAATCATTTGTTGGTAGCGTTTCTGAATATTTAGTTTATGCCACCTGCATGTGATCATCGATAGCGCAATATTACTTACAATATAATCTGTGGTGTTTCCCGTATGAAAAAATACACAAAAGGTAACTTACCATTTGACTCCATTGACAAAAATAAATGCCCAGCATCAAGTTTGGCTTCACAGACCTAAAATAAAATAAAGATATATGTTATAATTATATTGTTGTATGTAAACAATGTTATTATTGTTACAACACAGGGAATGCTGTTAAATTAAAAGCTAAATTATGCACACACACACACACACACACACACACACACACACACACACACACACACAATCAGAAACAACCCAAGGGACTTCTGCAGTATACCATGCCAAAAATCAGTGTCTCTGATACCAATTATTAGTTATTATTCATTATTAATTATTAGTATGGAAACTCACACAATTTGGTCATACTGATCACAAGAGTTCAAAAATATGGAGCTGTTGTTAAGCATAAAGTATTTCAGGGAAAGTAATAATTGTACAATATCATTACTGCAAGAAATAATCACACTGGAGGACAATCAATCTGATAAAAACTAATATAATGCTGGTTTGTAGACCATATTTTGTCTCAATCCTCAGTGCACTCTTGCAGCTTAGCATGCAGCAGTAAATAACAACTTAAGTGATTACATAGGGGTAAACAGATGACATCAAGCATAGCAGTCCTGCCAAAAGTTATTTTTGAACCCAGTCAGTTATTGGAAATATTGCCAAAATGAACTTCCACCAAAATACAACAGCCTGTGAACTTGAAAGAAATTTACAAGTACAGAGACAATATGAAATGAGCTTTATTAATTAGCTGAATTAGCTTGCTAATATCGCAACAGTGGTTGAATGTGAAACCTTAAAGCTAGAGGCACAATACTTTTGATTTTGTCCGTGCTACATTAAACCCATAAAAAAGGCCATATGTCAGTTTATTAGGTTAAGTTTTGTCATGACACACAAGCTGGACCTTGTCGGCTAAAGTTACATTAGCTAAAGCAAACATTTAGGTAAAATAGAAAAAGACGCCTCATGCCATTAATTCAAAACATGTTCCAACTTTTGTAGCTCTCTTTCCTTATAGTTGCGACCAATGTTACTCACCTTGAAAGCAGATTCCAATGAAGACAGTTAGAAAACGTCCGATTAAAGTGACCATGTTGTTAACCGCTAATTCCCAAGAGGGTTATTGATCCCCTGTTGATCCTCTACCCAATCACACAAGCCAAGGTGTGGGTCACAATCAGCCAAGGTTTCGAGTTAACCCATTGTAAAACCTGACCCCACCTTATCATGTGATTTACTGAGATCAAATGGCCCAGGATGTGAGAGAAACCTAAAGAAGTCCAGACGCTTTTCTTTCCAAGCTCCATAGACTACGATGACTTGAATGACTGAGAACCTTCACAGACATTTTGGACCAGCAGCTGTTTCTTTCCTTCTTCATACTTTTACTTTATGTCTTTCTGGTATAAGTTAACCTTGGTTTCATCTGTACAAAACTTTTTGTAAAGCTGTTCAGATTCTTTTAGATGTTTTCTAGCAAAGTGTCATTTGGCCTTCTTGTTTTTGAGTGTGACCAGTAGTTTGTTGTCTATTATAAACCATCTGTATTTTAATTTTTGAAGACGTCTGTTGACCGTAGATCATGATATTGTTACGTCTACCTCCTTGATAGTGTTCTTGACTTGATTAGATGTAGTTTTGAAGCTGTTTTTCTTCACCATGGAAATAATTCTGTGATCACGCACTTTAGTTCTCTGTGGTCTTTCAGGGCTTTCATTAGTCCTGAACTGGTCAGTTTACTACTTCTTTTTAAGAATTCTGCTGTCTCTCTAATAGCTTCATTTTGTTTCATCAACCTAATGATGACCCCTCTTGCTGGTATGGACATTTCTTTGGTCTTATATTCAAAATTACAGGAAAACTTATAAAATACAACCACAACACTTCAAATCAACTCCAGATATTATGTTTGCTTCATTTGTCATGAAATGAAAGGCCTACACTGACCATGAAAGTTCTTATCATTCAACTGATAGTAAACTTTTAGTCCCTGAAAATGGGAGACTGTGTATAAAACACCCAGTACGAAATGTTCCCTAAAGTTGTCATGTTCATATCACTTTATGTGTTAGATCAGGACAGAACTGAAAGACATTAGTTTAAGTTTTAAAACAGAATTAACCAGAGAATTCAGGCAATTTGTCTTGACTAACTGATTATTTCACTCTACATTAATGTTAACATCAATGTAGGCTTATTTTTTTTTTGTCATGACTGCCTGCAGGTTTCCCCAACCTTATAAACAGTTCATCTATATAATGACTGAAAATGGTACCACTGACTAACAATGGGTCGTGAGGTCATTGTTAGGCAATGGTACTAGTTTCGGTCTGAAGAAGTCACTGGGATGGGTGAAGAAACGTTTCTCACAGAGAAAACGAAACATCCAGATGTTGTTGGAATGTTTTAAATTAATAATCAGCTATTTGAGAAAACCCCTTCCCACCAAACTTCAAATCTTACTTTACTTACTGTCAGACCTACTCTACATTGTTTTAAAGCTTAGCAGTGTTCCATGAAATATTTTCTTGTAAAATCAATACCATATCTTTATCAAGTATATTTCCCTTTTACCATTTATTCATTCTAACATAAGCTAACATGCCTTTTGTAAACAGCACAACCTTCCAGGACCTCGGAGCCTCTTGTGATACCTCGAGTTGCAGTGAAAAACGAAACATCCAGATGTTGTTGGAATGTTTTACATTAATAATCAGCTGTTTGAGAAAACCCCTTCCCACCAAACTTCAAATCTTACTTTACTTACTGTCAGACCTACTCTACATTGTTTTAAAGCTTAGCAGTGTTCCATGAAATATTTTCTTGTAAAATCAATACCATATCTTTATCAAGTATATTTCCCTTTTACCATTTATTCATTCTAACATAAGCTAACATGCCTTTTGTAAACAGCACAACCTTCCAGGACCTCGGAGCCTCTTGTGATACCTCGAGTTGTTTCTCGGATGTATCTGAGTCCAGATGAGCTCAGGAAACTCCGCTTTAAGCCCACCGTAGGCACCATTCAGCTGTCAGAGGGCCATGAAGCCAAACTGAACTGTTCCATTGAAATTCCTGATACCAGACTGGAGCCCGCCATCCTGTGGGTGAAGGATAGTAAGGAGCTGTCGCCAAACATCCATGTGGTGATGAATGAGCTCCACTCCATCACAGATGGGGTATCAACTCTCCTCTCCACTGTCATGTATGTATCACATGAAGGTGAAATGTGTGTGATATGACAGGTTAGGTACATAAACTGAAGTGTCCTTATGCATTACATATTACAGCATTAAACATGTGCAGAGAGTGGATGCTGGAGATTATCGATGCCGACTGAGTATCAGCAACATGTTGGTAGAGTCTGATCCGATCAG
>NW_024582373.1:2244814-2246338 GCF_018398535.1 Haplochromis burtoni
CATTCGGGTAGAAGGTGAGTTTTAGTATCCAGAGTATTCAAAACTTCTTTGTCCACACGTTTCGCAGTTCTTTCACACTTCTTTAATCTGACTTAGGTCTGCCAACATTCGTCAAGCAACCAGAGGACAAGAACGTAACAATATAGTTTTACAAGTCTGGGGATTAGGCTAGTTTAGCATTAAGACTGTAAATTTTCCCAAAACACCACATTTTGCAGATTCTTATGACCATTGAAAGTGATCGGAAAAATAAGGGCAGCAAACATTTGCTTGACAGTATTTCAATTTTGAACCTTAACCAACAGGTCACGAGACACGCTGCATTTTGGTTTCTCTATGAACAAACAAACAGTTTAGAGTTAGGTTCTTAATTTGTTGAACAAATTTTTAGTTTTTTCTCTGTACACCACTACACTGTCATTATGTCATTATCAAACAATCCAGATGAGATTGAAGCGCAGACATCCAGTTTTAATTCTACTGCTTTTACCAAAAAAATTGCATTAACTAAGAATTCAAACCAGTTTTATACCCAGTCCATTTACAGAGGCTCTAGGCTTGTGGATGTCTTTTATTATTCAAATTTGTATTTAATAAGAGCAATCATGCTCTATTGTGTTGAGGTCAGGTGACTGACCTGCACATTGAAGAATATCCCATTTCTTTTGCTTGAGAAACTCTTGGATTGCTTTTCGTGTGCTTTGGACCTTCACTCCATTTGTAGTGTGATGAGCTCTCTGATCAGTTTTGCAGCATTTGAATCTGAGGAGAGACCATAATCCTTTAAACTTCACAGTTAATCCCACTACTATCAACAGTAGTGGGATTTTTGCTGAGAGTAGATTATTATATTCATATTTTAAAGACAGTATTATTTATGTAGCATAGTGGATGGCATTTGGGCGTTCTCTTTATCCAAATCTTTAATTTGCCTGCCCAAGTCTCTTCCTTCTGGCTAATTCAAAAGAGATAATAGCACCCCTTAAATAGGCCTTAAAGGCCTCCCAAAGTGTAGCAGGCTTAGTTTCTGAGTTGTCATTTACATCAAAATACAGAGAGATCCGTGTTTCGAAATATTCATGAAAATCCTATAGAGGGTTAAGCCAATCGAAGTTAAGCCTCCATGTTTGCTGTGGTCTAGTTGCATTTTGGATGTTTAAGGTTAATGTGACAGGGGAGTGGTCCGAGATGACAATATTGTGATATTTTGTGTCAATGACATACAGCATTAATTTGGCATCCAAAAGAAAGTAGTCACTTCTACTATATGAATTATGCCTAGTTGAAAAGAAAGAGTAATCCCTACCAGTGGGGTTTGCAATTCTCCAAACATCAGACACATTCGAATTATCAGTAAAAGTGTTAAGAAAAGCACTGGAGTTGTTCCTGACCTGCTTAGTTAAAGAAGACCTGTCAAGGTAGGGGTCCAACACACAATTAAAGTCATGGTTAAAATCTTCATTAAAATCTAAGACATGGTGCAGCACAAACCAGCACAAACGTAGCACAAACGTTTGACATCAA
>NW_024582373.1:2255133-2302355 GCF_018398535.1 Haplochromis burtoni
GGGTAGGTGTGGTCTGAAAGTGCTAAGTGACTTGTAGCGAAGGCATTATTAATTGTGTAAGTTTTCTCTGGATGTGCGATGGGTGAGATTTTGAAACTTACGGAAGAACCTTGAATAGTTTCAACTTCTTGACGGACCGTTCTAAGTGATAATCTCTCTGCTTCCCCAGTTAGGTTGAGATGCTGTGCAGCTGATGTTAGAAGAATGGTACGCTGGGAGCCATCATCAAGTACTGCATATGTTTCAAGAGTTCTTTTGCCATTTCGCAGGAGCACTTTCACAACCTTTAAAAGGACACTGGGACAATCACTAGGTCTATCAAAGTGTAGTGTCCTCACTACAGGATTAGTTTCAGTTTTAAGTCTCTGATTCACCTCACATAGGATCTGTAGATGTCTTTCCATACAGGTGGCACATGCTTTCCTCAGATCACACTTCGCAGCCTGATGAGTCCTAGCACAACGCCAACACCGTTTGTTTCCCTTTATCCAGTTTATTTTCTCATCCTTTGTCTTGTTAATGAACTCAGGGCACTTGCTAATGTGGTGTTCAGGTGAGCAGCAATATGCACATCTTGCCTTAGTCATTATGATGGGTTGTGCCGCCTGTACAGGATCGGATGCATTTGTCCCATGTAATATTGTTGTGAGTGGAGAGGTGTACTTATGGGCAGGTCGTGGCTGGTTAAAGGATGAAACAGGACTGTCCTTTCTTGGTTGACACTTGCATTCCATTTGCAACCAGGATGAGAACAAAGGTAAGTCATACGTCATATCTCCTTGTTCCCTGTAAATGTGCCGTTTGAAGCGACTGGAATGCTCTGCGGGCAACTTTTCAAGTAGGCGATCGACATGGGAGCCACAATTTAGTTCTGTCCGTCCTTGATCACCCATAGTGCTAAGCAAACCAACTAAAGCTTGTACATGAAGAGCAAAATTATCCAGAGTCCGACCATCACCTGCTCTGATAGGAGGAAGCTCCAGTATATTCCGTAGCTCTTTCAATGCTAGCTGTCTTGGTTGCCCATAACGCTCATCAAGAGCTTTGATGGCTTGAGTGTATGGGTCAGGAGCATAGGAAAAGGAAATAGCTAACCGTTTAGCTTGGTCTACTTTCAGATGATCGAGGAGGACATGATATTTGAAATGCTCTGTGTCATGAGGGTCAAGCAGGTTAGTAAGGGCCATTCGTAACAGCCTATACTGGATTTCATCTTCTCTGGTAAGGTCTGGGAAAGAAGGACCCTCAAGCTTATACACATGTGTTCTAGTGCTAACAGGGTGACTAGAACTAGCAGTAATGGGTACTGAAGGGTTTTGTGCATGCAAACCATCAGATGTAGCTGGTTGCTGCTTTACAGGAGGGTGCTGCCTTGGTTCCGCAATGCAGACGAGAGGTTGAGCGGGGTCTTCATCTAGAGGAACAGCAGGTTGAACACATGAAATCTGGTGGGGACCTTGCAGTGGTGTGGCCAGGAAATTAAAAGGAGTCTCATCTGGTGTAGGAAAAACTGGTCTAGGCAAACCACTTGAAGGAACTGCAGCATCTAATATTGTTGAATTAGGGAAAGGAGGGCTAGCAGCCAGAACTGCACCAGAGTGACGGCTAACTGCTCATGCTGCTGATGTGTTTGGGGAATGGCTTGTAAACCGCAAACAGAAGATTTGCTTTCATCAGAGACAGTGTGAATTGAAGATCTGGAGGAACTGCGAGAATGGGGAGGAGATAACTGAATCATGAATTGCCTAATCTCCCTCATTGTCATCAGGAGTTCCCTCATCACCTCATCTTGATTGGTGGGTAAAGGAGCAGGGGATGTCTCTGGTTGTCTTTCTGACTCTCCGACAGGATCTTGCAGCCCATGTGTGTCTTTGTCACTGTGCTGGCATTCTGTTTGACTCTCTGTATCACATCGAGCACTTCTACTTCCAGGATACTGAACGTCATACTGCTGCAGGTGGGCAGGAGGTCGACTATCACGACCGGAACGTCTCAAATCTTCAGTCAATGGCTGCTGTGAATCCATGACGCTAACGCTACTCCGGCTCGGAGGACCATGTTTTGGAGGAAGGAAGTGTTCAGGGTTTCAGTAGTCATCATCATGGGCTCATCGGATTAGAATGAGAATAAGCAGTCATCATTTGCAGGTTTTGTCGTTTTATTGTATAACAGGTAAAGGAAAGAAAGACACACATGGACTGCCAATGCTGAAAGAAAACAGAGATTCAAGTTACTCATTACCTTAACATTACATAAAATAAAAACCCAAACAGAACCTCACCTCAGCTGCCGCCCCGTGTGGAAGTGAGGAAAGAGTGAGCCAAAAGTGAATGCAGTCCTTATGTACTGTGTGACATATAATGTGTGACAGGTGAGTGCAATCAAGGACAAGCACCACACCCAATCAAAGGTGAGAGAACGTAAACAAGGTGCATCTGGTGAAGTGAATGTGCTGAAAGGTGAGCCTTTACAACATCTAGTATATGATATCGTCTCAAAAATCCTGCTTGAGTTTAAACCCACTCCACAGGTGTTTCCAGAGGAGAGTGCTGACGTGTCAGGAGAGAGAAAGTTAAAATGTAACCGTTAACACTGATAATGTTTGGTGAAGCTTTACAATGAGAAATGCAATGTGGCCATCAATCAATAATGCCAAACAAGAATCTACAGAAGAAAGCTTGATGGACGTTGAAGTGTTGCTTTTTCGACTCCTCTCAAGAATACATTTTGAACCTACTGCTCTCTGGCAGGTAGCTCCATGGTTTTAAATGCACCTTAGAACACACATGCATCAACACTACATATGAATGGGCGGAGGGAGGTTTGGAGTCTTTACACCCCCGTTCTCTGTTGCCCGTCGGGGCGGGGGTGCTGGGAGGAGGAGTTGGCTGTCCGATTGGGGTCTGGAATGTGGGGCCTCCCTGCTACTGTGGAGTCGGGGGCAGTCTGCTTCTCTCCACCCCAGGGAAAAGGGTAACACCTCCTGGTTCTGGGTGCAGTTTACCCCTCTAGCGGTAAGGGTACCTAGATCTGGGGTGCAGAGTAAGTTTGGGGAGTGTGATTGTGTGTACAGTGTCTCTCTATGTCTGTCTCTAGGTTGGGTGAGTGCTGAATATTTGCATATGTGTGCATGGGGGTCGGAATGGATGTTCGTATCTGTGTGTGCCTGTTTGTCTGTGTCTATATGCCAGGTCCGGTATTAGACGCCACCTCTCTAGGGACATCTCAGGCCCTCCAAGGTATGGATGCTATCTCCGCCCACCACTCCCAATGCTGGTGCCCTCAGACATCGGTGCATTGGTGGTTCTTGGTGTTCGGGGCTGGGCATTCAGGTACGCACCGGCTCACTCCCAGTGACTGCTTGTCGGTGAGGCCCCTTTGGGGGTGGGGTACCCTCTGCCTCTGGACCTGGGGCTCGGTCCACTCTGGCACAGGGGGCTGCTGGCGGAGCTCACAGGCACGTCATTGCAAACCCCTCTGGCTTCTGTTATTCGGCTGCTGGGTGACCCCTCATCTCAGGCTCTCCTCAACTCTTTCCGAAAGAGTCGCACGGTTCCTCTTCCCCGCTGTTTTTCTTCTACTCCCTGTCTTTCTTGCTCCCTTTCCTTCCCCCTAGTCATGTCTGTCCCATATGTAACAAGTGAAAAAAATAAAATAAAATACACAATAATAATAACAAAAAGAAAAAATGTTGACTCTCAGCATTACTGTTCACGAGAAAATACAGTAATGTGATAAAAACAAGCACCTAAACTCCAACAGTAACTGAACAGCGTTCCTAGAATATGACTGAAATTTCAACAACAGCTTCTAAATGGACCTTGGATTCTTATTCTATTTGTGGAAGATCAGTAGCAAAAGTGACCACGTGGTGGAGTAGTTTGATTTAGTAGTAGCTTTTGTTTTGTTGTTATTTTTGTAACTCTAAGATTAAAGAGATCTTGTGTTCCTCTGTAGGTTTCATATACGTTTTTCTTATTAGGTAATAGATTATTTGCAACTTTTTTCAATAGAAATCAAGAAAACAATAGAAAAGAAATAACAGAAAAATAAATACTAACTATATTATCTAGTTTTATTGAGTGATTGTAATAATCCTGCTTTTACAGCTGACTTCAGGCTGACTTTCAGTATTTCCCACAGACAGCATAAAGATATATCATCTATATGTTCTATAGTCTCTAGTATTTCCACACGCAGTCCCGCCTTCGTGGGATTCCATCTGTGACGTCCCACATGGTAAACGTTTTCCCCCCTCTTCAGCTACGTGGTGTTGCAACTATTTACACAAGCGACGCTGAAGCCACTCTGCTGGGTGATGTTGGATATTGTGGCAGCTGAATTGTGCGTTTTGGCACAATCCCGTCATATTTAAAACGCTTGCGGACCTGTGCTGTGGGACGAAAAGAAGCAGTTTAAGTTCTCGGGACCGGTCATGGCAAAGAAATCAGAAAAACCCGATTGGGTGGTTTTGTTTTCTACGACTATAGCAATACTTGTGTGGATTCCCGTCAGCGGTAAGTTGTTAATTTTCTTTCAAAGACTGTGTTTTGCTGCACTGACATCATTCTCATAAAGTTCAGAGCTCGGTCCGGGTCTCCTGTCCACTACTTTGCAGAGAGAGAAGTATGACGGACCGCAGCTGGGACAGATTTAAATATCTGGTTAAATAGTTTTGTATCAGTCGCTGGAAAACCGAGAAGGTTTCTTTGGATTTCTTTTTGTATCATTTTTCTTTTTAATTAAGTCACAAAATGTGGCATAAACGGAACGGTGGGAGTGAGAGCGCGTCAGGATAGCTATAAATTAAAAATCCCGTGAGTTATAATTCATAGAAAAGCTTCAAAAATGCTGACTGCGTAAATCACCTCGTTTTTCTCCTTGCGTGGCCTAATTTTGCTATGCGTGCTCTTTAAAAGCAAATCCAATGTGTTCTTTTTCCACTCTGTTAAATAATATGCAGTAAATAACCCTTGCCCTGATTAATTGTTACGATAATTTCCACTTTTTTCTCTGAAATTTTATAATGTTTCCCGATGCATGCTCAAACACGTTGCGTTTCAGTGGGAGAGTGCGTTTTCACCTAAGTGACCTCTTCAGTCTCAACTGCCTGCAGGTTTCCCCAACCTTATAAACAGTTCATCTATATAATGACTGAAAATGGTACCACTGACTAACAATGGGTCGTGAGGTCATTGTTAGGCAATGGTACTAGTTTCGGTCTGAAGAAGTCACTGGGATGGGTGAAGAAACGTTTCTCACAGAGAAAACGAAACATCCAGATGTTGTTGGAATGTTTTACATTAATAATCAGCTGTTTGAGAAAACCCCTTCCCACCAAACTTCAAATCTTACTTTACTTACTGTCAGACCTACTCTACATTGTTTTAAAGCTTAGCAGTGTTCCATGAAATATTTTCTTGTAAAATCAATACCATATCTTTATCAAGTATATTTCCCTTTTACCATTTATTCATTCTAACATAAGCTAACATGCCTTTTGTAAACAGCACAACCTTCCAGGACCTCGGAGCCTCTTGTGATACCTCGAGTTGTTTCTCGGATGTATCTGAGTCCAGATGAGCTCAGGAAACTCCGCTTTAAGCCCACCGTAGGCACCATTCAGCTGTCAGAGGGCCATGAAGCCAAACTGAACTGTTCCATTGAAATTCCTGATACCAGACTGGAGCCCGCCATCCTGTGGGTGAAGGATAGTAAGGAGCTGTCGCCAAACATCCATGTGGTGATGAATGAGCTCCACTCCATCACAGATGGGGTATCAACTCTCCTCTCCACTGTCATGTATGTATCACATGAAGGAGAAATGTGTGTGATATGACAGGTTAGGTACATAAACTGAAGTGTCCTTATGCATTACATATTACAGCATTAAACATGTGCAGAGAGTGGATGCTGGAGATTATCGATGCCGACTGAGTATCAGCAACATGTTGGTAGAGTCTGATCCGATCAGCATTCGGGTAGAAGGTGAGTTTTAGTATCCAGAGTATTCAAAACTTCTTTGTCCACACGTTTCGCAGTTCTTTCACACTTCTTTAATCTGACTTAGGTCTGCCAACATTTGTCAAGCAACCAGAGGACAAGAACGTAACAAAATACACACCTTTCACCCTGTCCTGTGAAGCGGTGGGACCACCAGGCCCTGTTCATATCCGCTGGTTCCGTGATGGATCACCTTATACTGAGGTTTTCAGCTCTCCCAGCAACTTCTCTGTACCAGGTGAGTGTTGCCACCCAAAATAATCTTTATCTCTGTATCACAACCTCATACATAAAGACTTTGTTTCACAAGGATTTATCTATTAGCACTTCCTTCTCTTTGCCTGTTCCTCTTGGGGGAACAAAGCTTCCTAAAACAAGTGTTGTTTCTTGCTTTTCTCCTTACTCAATGCAGAATGAACGTACACAAGACATATGACTCTGCATAATCAAGTCTGCAAGACACCTTAAGTGAGACAGAAAGAGGCTGAAGATGCATATTATGGGTTGTCACAGCAATACTTTGTTACCTTCTTTGCCTTTTTTGTAAACTCTTGTTGAGCAAGAGTTCCCTTGACGTCTGCTCCATCTGTGCAAATTTATTGAAACTGCTTTTTGAACAAGCGACCACTCTACCTACTGAGCTATCCCTGCCTTTTGAGGCTAAGAGTGGAAGCATTTACCAGCAAAGATAAAGAGATATTTGGCGCTCAGATGGCTACAAAGTATGGAGTTAGTCTGATTTAGGGTATCGTCACTCCGTTGGTAGATTCTATTCTGACTCATCTATGCTGCCTCAGCATCTGCACCTTGCTTACTGCAGTGAGATTTGTCACCATGTCCTGTGTCACTTGGGCTGTCTGCTGTACTGCTGAATGGTTATCAGCGTTCATTCATGCATGGTTAGTACGCATTTGTAACAATGCTCTGCTGACTGTATCATGAATGCACTGGAGAAAGTGCTAAATGTGAAAAAACAACATTTGCTGTAAGCTTCAGTTAAGCAGTAGCTCAACAATGACAGAAACGTGCTTGTTGCCAGCAAACAGCTGGAGACAGCAGCTGGTTAGGCTAGTTTAGCATTAAGACTGTAAATTTTCCCAAAACACCACATTTTGCAGATTCTTATGACCATTGAAAGTGATCGGAAAAATAAGGGCAGCAAACATTTGCTTGACAGTGTTTCAGTTTTGAACCTTAACCAACAGGCCACGAGACACGCTGCATTTTGGTTTCTCTATGAACAAACAAACAGTTTAGAGTTAGGTTCTTAATTTGTTGAACAAATTTTTAGTTTTTCGTCTGTACACCACTACACTGTCATTATGTCATTATCAAACAATCAAACAATTGCAGACATCCAGTTTTAATTCTACTGCTTTTACAAAAAAATTGCATTAACTGGGTATAAAACCAGTTTTATACCCAGTTAATATATACCCAGTCCATTTACAGAGGTTCAAGGCTTGTGGGTCTGTTTTATTATTTAAATTTGTATTTAATAAGAGCAATCATGCTCTATAGTGTTGAGGTCAGGTGACTGACCTGCACATTGAAGAATATCCCATTTCTTTTGCTTGAGAAACTCTTGGATTGCCTTTATTGTGCTTTGGGCCTTCACTCCATTTGTAGTGTGATGAGCTCTCTGATCAGTTTTGCAGCAATTGAAAGAATCTGAGCCGAGACCATAATCCTTTAAACTTCACAGTTAATCCCACTACTGTCAGCAGTCACATCATCAGTAAACACTAGTGATCAGTCTACTCAGTGACTGTAGAAAACATTGATGACCCAACAGCTCCCTAAAACTGAAGCCCAATTACCGGTTCCTGGTTATCTCCACCGTCCTGGATAGATATTATAGAATACTTTGGACCATCTAAGGAGATTCGAAAGAAAAGTATCTGGATTACTTTAAGTTTCCTTGAAGACGTTTCACTTCTCATCTGAGAAGCTTCTTCAGTTCTAAGAGCAACTAGTGGGGAGTCTCAGATTTTAAGCCCTTAAAGTGCTTGTAAATCAGCTGTTTCTTTCCTTCTTCATACTTTTACTTTATGTCTTTCTGGTATAAGTTAACCTTGGTTTCATCTGTACAAAACTTTTTGTAGAGCTGTTCAGATTCTTTTAGATGTTTTCTAGCAAAGTGTCATTTGGCCTTCTTGTTTTTGAGTGTGACCAGTAGTTCGTTGCTCATTGTAAACCATCTGTATTTACATTTTTGAAGTCGTCTGTTGGCCGTAGATCATGATATTGTTACGTCTACCTCCTTGATAGTGTTCTTGACTTGATTAGATGTAGTTTTGAAGCTGTTTTTCATCACCATGGAAATAATTCTGTGATCACGCACTTTAGTTCTCTGTGGTCTTTCAGGGCTTTCATTGGTCCTGAACTGGTCAGTTTACTACTTCTTTTTAAGAATTGTGCTGTCTCTCTAATAGCTTCATTTTGTTTCATCAACCTAATGATGCCCCCCCTCACCGGTATGGACATTTCTTTGGTCTTGTATTTAAAATTACCAGGAAAAGCTATTAAAAAAAAAACCCCCACAACAATACATCAAATCAACTCCAGATATTATGTTTGCTTCATTTGTCATGAAATGAAAGGCCTACCCTGACCATGAAAGTTCTTATCATTCAACTGATAGTAAATTTTTAGTCCCTGAAAATGGGAGACTGTGTATAAAACACCCAGTACGAAATGTTCCCTAAAGTTTTCATGTTCATATCACTTTATGTGTTAGATCAGGACAGAACTGAAAGACATTAGTTTAAGTTTTAAAACAGAAATAACCAGAGAATTCAGGCATTTTGTCTTAAAAATCATTATAATATTTGTTAGGAACAAAGTCTTGACTGACTAACTGATTATTTAGCTGTACATTAATGTTAACATCAATGTCAGCTTATTCTTTCTCATGTTTCTCAATTAAGCAACAATGACAATTGTTGCTTAATTGTGGTAAATTATTGCTACTTGTATTTAAAGGAAGGTATTTGAAGATCAAGGCTTGTTGTAAAATGAGTTTTAGTCCCATGTTGTACAGAAATTGTATAACATTTTATAAGTAGACTCTCACTTTATCACCTCAAGTTTATGACGCCCTCTTTCTTCCCTAAAAGACTATATTTGTTATTAGAAGTACAACATTTGCTCTTTATGCCCTGATCCTTCATTTTGACTTTGCCACAGGCTAAACACCCCTGCAGTAGCCAATGCGTAGTGATACAGCCAAAGCTGAGAGGGTTAAAGGTTCAGAGTTGTGCTTTGGTCCAGCATGTGCAATCGCCCGGGCAGTAAAGGGAAGGAGGAGGGGGAGCTGCATAGGGAGCCTGTTCGGGGGTTGGCTCCGGGGACAAAGACCTCATTCACAGGACGGCTCACTACCCAGTAGGGAGGGGCTAGACACAGAGGGCTGCAGGCTACCAGGTCCCTGTGCAGGACCAAACATTGCTACAATAGAACCACGTAAACCCAGATCTCTGTGTAGTCATCTCATGCATACTATGAGTCTTGGTTTGCTAAATTTGGGACTCCAGGGTATCATCACAGTGCTTTTTGTTGCTTAATTGTGGTAAACTATTGCTACTTGTATTTAAAGAAAGGATATTCCTAAACAGTAGTACAGGCTAACGAGGAATTAAGTTGAGATTGGAAAGCATTTTATGCTTCAATATTTAATCTGGCTCAGCAGCAAGAAGCTGCATAAGATTCAGTCTCTGGTGTTAAGGAAGAAGCAACAAGTTTATCACTTCAGCTTGAAAGAAACTGAGGGAGTAAATCTGGCACACAAAGCAATAATGAGTGAAATGCTTGGATTAGCTGCAGTCTGGCAGAGTGGCTTTTGGCTATATTTACTCCCTGAGAAGAAATTGGAAAAATAACATACATCTCATACAGCTCAGTAACCTGGAGCAACTCCAAACCGGATAAATAGAGGTTGGGAGAACCACACTGCAGGACTTGCATGATGCATTTTGGTTTCTCCATCCCACTCGCAACTTTACATTTCCTCTTGAATTTAATTTTCCTATTGTGTTGCTGATTTTCACTTTGATTTATTTCCAAGTAGAATAAAAGCAGAAACGATAATTCTCCACCTTTTAATCAATTCCCCTTTCCAGCAAATACACACCTATTGTGTACATTCAGTTTGCACTGTTATTTATGAAATGCCCTTGCTGTGTAACCCAATACTTTTTTTCATATGTTTGGTTAACATGAAACCTCTGGGAAGTCTCCTGATTGCTCATATGGTTAGTATAGACAGCAAGCACGTGTTGTTTTGAACCTGCTTACTTCCTACTATGCTGCTACTGTCTGTATGCCATGCAGTTTGCAGTGCACTATGTCAAAATTAGATTTGCGCATTTTCACTCACGTGTAACTTGATTATTTAATTTAATCTAAGTACAGCTCTCTGTCTTTTTGCAAACAAATCTACTGTAGCCTGTGTTTAGGTGATAAGTGAAGCACACTTAACCCTGGTTCTCCTGAGCATAGAAAGGCAACCTCTCACATCAGTTCCAGTTATCTCTCACAAGCTGGACTGTGAATTGCTTTGTGGAAAAGTTTCTGAGATGGAAGCAGAGCACAAAAGGCTCATTATCGCTCAATGTCCCCGTCCTTTTCTAACTGGGCAGATCTGTTGCTGTTGAAAGACAGAAATTGTGTGCTGAGGAAAACAGACCCATCGAAAAGGATTGTTACTACAGTCCATCATACTGGAGAGGCTCAGTTTGATCTTTTATTGTAAGAGGCACTTCTTTGTGAAATTTGGAATTATGATAAAGGAGTGAATCATTCTTAAATGAGACTTTTTTTTCCCTATGATGTTTCAGCCGGGCCTCACTCTCACTTCTTCATTCAGAATGACATTCCAGTTTTGCCCCAGATTCATCTTTGACACATAAAGAAATCAGTTTGAGAGTGGTGACAATGTGTGTTGCTGGTTTGTGCTCTGCCTTTGTATTATAGATTAATAACAGCAGGGCTGAGTCAGTGCTGTCATTACCTTGAAGACTGGTTGTTTTTGTTTCACGCTGCACTCAAGTGCTACATGAGTCACTCAAAAATCTCAACTGCAGGTGTGGATAAATACACTCGGTTCAGCTGTGAAGCTAACAACACAAAGGGCATCACCACATCCAGAGAAGCACACGTCAATGTTAAAGGTAAAACTGGCAGCTTCCAGGTCTAATAATATTCCAGATGATTTTCCTGCTTTAGAAGATGGTAGCTGATGCTGGTTTTTGTGGTATTTTCTAGTTCGTGCCAGACCTCCCACTCATGTTACTGTGACAGAGAGGCAGTCCAATAAGCTGACGTTGAGCTGGACTCCTGGGCACGATGGCTTCTCTCCACTCACCACGTGCCGAATCAGAGTAAGCCCCATGTTTAATCCAAACTGTGCCATTGTTTAACAGCGTCATACTGATCACATGCTCTCCGATCTAAGGTTAGAGAGGTCAGTCGGAGGGAAGGGGAAGTGACGACCACCAGGTTCATCAACGTCACAGTGCCGCCTTTTCACAGTGAAGTCCCTGGACTGCAGGCTATGACAAAGTACAACCTGAGTGTTTCCTGCAGTAACGAACAGGGCGCCTCTCCAAACAGCAAGTGGGTCGAGAGCAACACCACAGAAGGAGGTGTGTTGATGCTACAGGAACAATTTGAAGGTTGAATTATAATGCACACCAAGAAAACTTTAACAATGCAAAGTATTCCTAAATGAAATTAAACTCATCCCAGCATTTAAAACCCAGCATATAAAAATGCTCAGTCTGTGTTTGTCTTACAAACGATGATGATATTTACAATACAGGACCTGTGTGTTGTGCTCCTGCCTCCTTCCCATCATTCTTGTTTAGCTTTCAGGAGCACTGTGTAATTAACTGACTACTTTACTATCCAAAATGTGCTTAATGTAAGCTTGCTCACAGTTGCAGTGCAATAATAACTGGAATTTTCTGCACTTGCACAACTACCTGATCTGCCGACAGCAAGCCCTGTTCAGAAAAAAAGTTTTATCCACTAAAAACCTCTGTTGTTTTCCTGAAGAGTAACATAGGAAATAGGGGTGGTTTCACTGAGAAAACACAAAGTTCTTACTGGGTGGAGCTGCTTTCAACTTCCTTCCTAAATCCACCAGAGGGGATATTTTAGTTGAATGATTTGATATGCTGTGACCAGAAGTGACCGCATACCAAACCGTAATCAAAGATTTTTTTTGAAGAGTAGTCCAACTAATTTTTCTTTCACTTTATAGGTTTGCAATGACTATGAATGATGTCATAATCCCATTTTCCATTTCTCGTTGCGTTCTTAGTGCCATCAATTCATCCCGGAAATGTCACAGTGCAGCTTGAAGGCTCGAGCTTGGTGATCGAGTGGAAACCTCCGCCCAGCGATAAGATAAACGGGATCCTAAGTGGTTATGATGTCATTGTTAGATATGGCACACGCCAGAAAAAGGTGAGCTTATCTGCGATATAGTAATTAAATATAGTCTTTTATTTTTTATTGTTTTACAACTGACAATTCTCGTTTCTTTTATTCTTCTTCTAACTGTTATTATTATTTTAAGAAAAAGAAAAGAAATGTACGCATTCAACTTTAAACTTGCTCTTTCAGAACACCTGTACCTAAAGTGGTAACTCAAGAAAAGTTTAAACCTTTAAACCTTGAATTTGTGGCTTTTTAAAAAAAAATGTAAAAAAAAAATTGAATGAGAAGAATGATGTAGAAGCCTCAAAAACTCACAAAAATCACATGTTAAAAATGATATATTTAGCTTTAAAGGATTAAAGATGTGCTTACGTGAATGAAGAAAAGGCTGTTGTATTTCGTACATTCCTAAAAATTAAGCTTTCTACCACTTTCTGTTTCCCAACCATTCACATTAAATACAACCAAAGGATTCTTCCGAAACGCATGTCATTCAGGCTTAAGGTTAACTGTAAACTGTATCAAAAACAGGTGAAAACTACGAGTGATGAAAATCTTACAAGGGATCCATCATGTGTTTCCTTATTTTATTTTATTTGTCCTTTTACAGCGCTTCAAAAATTATTAGACCACCACCCAGTGTAAGGTTTATGCCACAGCTACTCTAAATTAACAATATTGGTTAATTTAATAATATAGGTTTTTGAGATGTTTCTAAAATATTTACATTTTACTATTTTATGACAGGTGTTCTAAAGAATTTGTTAAGCACTCTATGGACTGTTACAGTTTCAGTGTTGAATATATTCATACTAGACAGTTTCAAATAGTTTCAAAGTGTGCATTTGAGTAGACTTCTCTAGTTCATGCTCAGTTTCTGATATGTTTTTCTACTCCTGGCTTTCAGCGAGTTCAGAGAGAGGGCATGTCTTTAACAATTCCAGCATAAGAATTTTTATATAATAAACAACATAGAATAAAAATTCTAATAAGAAAGAAATAGACACACAAACACAAAATAAGTATCCAAGAGAAAGTCCAAGTAATAAATGTGCAAACAATGAAATGAGTTAAAGAGATCAAAGAGTTAAAGAGAAGAGATTGTATTTATGCTTGTGCAGTGTTTATTGTTTTATTCAGGAGTCTAATGATGTAGAAGCTGTTTGAGCCTTTTCTCCTCGTACAATACAAATATGAAATATTATGAAGAATTGCTTATGTAAGGTTCATATTGAAAACATAAGGTGTTATCTCTGATGCTCCTATTTAACCCTAGAACACTATCGCTATAAATAGTAACACGATCACTAATGCCGGGTGATTTATACCCGGTATAATATAACCAATGAACAGTAATCAAATATATCAAAATATGACAACACATGACAAATTAGAGTGGTCTTCTTTTACTTTCAACTGTGCCATGTCTAACAAAATGAAAAATAAAACTCCTAAAACAAAATAATGACTCTGGAAAGCTGGTCTTTGGTCCACCCATTCCTGGGACATTTGAGACTTCCCTGGTGATGGCACAGGCTCCTCGACACGCAAACAGCTGCAGGAGAGAGAAATCATGTAAATGTATTTTCTCGGGTGTAAATCACCCGGCGATAGTGTTCTAGGGTTAAGAGGGTGGTTTTTTTTTTATATAACAATGACTAATGTATGAAAATATGAAAAGAATGAGTGCTGCATACTGGGAATAGCTGACCCTCCCTTTGTCTTCTCTACTGAACCACAGGTCAGCTCCACAGTTATTTGCGAACAACAGTTTATTCATTTGCCACAAGGCATCATCGAGGCCGGGAAAGGGATTCGAAGGAAACTAGTTTCTTTAAATCAGCTTTAATAGCTCATAATGCTGTTTGCATGTAGTCACACTTCTCTTCCTGTATTAGTGCGCTCACCTACAATAGAGTGACTCCGTCCTTCCCGTCTGTGTTGTAGTTAAAGGAAGCTGAGGGTGTAAAAACTGGCCATTGGTAGTTTTCTCCATTTGGCATGTGCCCGTGAGTCATCACAAAGTAACTATGGTATGAAAACAATAGGACGTGAATGTGAGTTCCAGATATTCCTATGTATTGTTCATTCAGTTGATTATGTCATTACTGTAACTTTGACTGGAAATACATACAAACACAGTACAGCCAATCCGCTGTCAGGATAGACAAAGTCAGGGTAAATAGTTAAAATATGTCAATCAGTTTTAAATCAGAGGAATAAATAGATGCTCGTAATTGTGAATTTTTTGGCATTAGAAATCAATGGTGCCAATTATTTCTCTTGAATCTGAGATTAACATTTTCTGTTTATTTCTGAAGGAATATTTAACCTCACGTTGCCCTTTTTTGTTGTCACAGACATGAGAGGTGTTAATCATGGGTTTAGAACTGCCTGTCAGCACAAAACAGCGCAGACTGAGATGTACCGTTTAGCGTATGGTGTTGTGAAATACAGGGTTAAGTCTGTCACATGCTCCCTCCCATTGAGCACATGAGCCTATCCTGAAAGTTTATGTCCTTCCCTTTTTTTTTAAATGGGGACTTTTATTATATACAGTAATCACTACTACACGGTTCCCTTTGGATTTCCCAAAAGGGGAGCAGCTCTGTGAAATCAGCATGCATGCGCTTTGGGATGGGTTTTTTTAATCAATTAATTTTTTCATTTAATGGAAATGAGGAAAAAAAGGAGAGAAAATGAGAGCATGCATAAAAAGTTGCTGAGCTGGATTTTGTGCTGTTGCACAAATGCACAAGACGTTCCTCAGCGTATTCTTGCACCAGCAAGCTTTTATTTTCCTTAAAATCTGCTTCTTCTTTTAGTTCAACTTAACCTAATGTAACTTTCAAACTCTTGTGAACTATAGCCTTCTGTTTGAACTTTTCTCTCCAAGGTGATAATGATTAACCTTACCATAGCATGTTTTTCTTTTTGTTCAGTCAGCTATGACAGTAGACGCAATTCACTTTATGTCTTTTATTGTATGTTATTTCAGGTCCATAGTCTTACCACTTGGACACGTGTGGCTGTGGAGGAATTCAACAAAACCTACAGTGTGGAGGTGGCCGCATGCACGCAGGCAGGAAGAGGCATGGTCAGCCCACGAGTTGAATTGTTTGTGCCAGAGGACAGTAAGTGGCTCGTTCTGTTTATTTCCTCATCTTGAGCTGATAATTTGATAAATTGCACAGCATTGTTCAGCTGATGTTGTACTACTGTACTAAAATACCATTATTGCCTTATGAATAGATACCAGTGCCTATTATGGTTGCAGTATTTTTGGAAACACTAGCAGGAAAGCTCACAGGACTGAAATACTGCCTATTTTTCAGCTACTTTCATCTAAGATTAAAATCTTTTAAACTCTTGGATGAATCACCATGAAATACAGTACACACACTTTTGGTCCCTATAGAGAGTGAAATAACTTTGGCTTCCTGGTCTTTCATGTGGAGCTGTTAATTCAGAGTTTCATCTCATCAAAATGTTGACCAAAATCCTCCAAAAGTACTGACTTTACTATCGGGTGCAGGTGTACTTTGGGATCAGTGCTAAATATAAATTGTGAACATGTCAAAAATCAAGACTCTGGTGTTTCAGTTTTAAGCATGCTAACGAGCTGCTAGCTTTCATCTCAATGCAACACTGACTGAATATATTAAAGTTTCAAAAAAGGGGGAAACATTTGAATAAGAACTTCTGTTGAAAACTATCATCACAGAATAAAAAATGTTGGATGTGTTGCGTGAGCTGACGAACTCTTCTTCAGATAACTGATCCTTAACTTAAATTGCTGGATGTCAGATTTCTAAGTGTTCTCCTTTGTTTCTTCTTCTTATCTCAGAATCCACCGTACGCCCTTCATCCGGCCCTGAGACAGCGGTAGCACACACCAACCATGTTGTGGGGATCGTGATTTGTACCGTCTTTGTCCTGCTGATCATCCTCTCTGGGGTTCTCTATTTTCGGAACAAGGCTTATGACTCCTGTTTTGGGTAGGCTTAACAATTAACAAGTAATTATCCTAGTATGATAACCTGATCTTTGAACTTGCTGCTGGTTAGTGTGTTCATGAGACAACTGTATTTACTTTGATTTTAATCAGCTAACTGTAAACTGCTCCTTTGCGATATATGTTTTCTTCAGTAGTAGTAACTTCCGGATTCACTTTGTAAACTTCCTTATCTCCCTCTTAGTCATTGGAGTCTGCACAGTAGGTCATGTAATAACTGTGCAGCTGGAGAGATGGACAACAAACAGCTGTCAATTCTCTGGAATTCTTCATTATGAAGTCCATGACTCACTGTTTCCACTCAGGATATGGATAGGAATGTTTCACAGGCAGCTTTTCAGAGAGAAAAACATTATTCCAACCTCAAAGTCTGGAAGGCAACAGAGAGGGTTTCCTCTCTATGACCTTTTCTTTAGTTGAATTTTTAAGCCTGTATGTTATTTCTGACCTCTTACAGCATCAGACAGAGGATTACCAACATTTCCTGCTTTTTCTTTCCCCTGTCTCCCCCTGCAGGCAGCGGTGCAGAGATGAAGAAATGCTGCCGCCTGTCATACAGTACACGCAACAGAGGTCCTACAACCGATCAGCCATAGGAGTCACTCGTATGTTCTTGAATGCTACTACAGGAAGATTAACACGCATATAACATGTATGTGTTATCAAAAAAATGATGTTCTTGTCTTTGGTCTGCAGTTGAGAACCTTGGGATCAGTGAGGAACTGCAGGCCAAACTTCAGGATGTGATGGTAATGAGAACTCTGCTCTCAGTGGGGAAGGTTCTTGGAGAGGGTGAGTAATTAGTTTCATGTATCTAAATTTGTAGGCATCCATATCTACAGTGACATGTTTACAAACGATTACAGTAAAATGCAGTATATGTGCACAGGTTTACGACTGGTCTTAATTTTTACCAGGTGAGTTTGGTTCAGTGGTGGAAGGTCATTTCACACAACCAGATGGCACTTCAGAAAAGGTTGCCGTGAAGACAATGAAATGTAAGTGCTTGTGTTATGTAAAGATTAACTTAACATTAAAAAATATGTCTTAACTAACAAATATGTAAAAAAAAATTATACCACACAGTGGATAGTTTTTCTCAAAGGGAGATTGAAGAGTTCCTGAATGAGGCCGCTTGCATGAAAGATTTCAACCATCCTAATGTCATCAAACTGCTCGGTAGGAGATCTCTTATCTTACTGCACGTTCTCTTTGCTTCTTTCTTTAGTCGCTTTCTTTTGTATATCCATGCATTTATTTTTGATTGTGCTGACTTATCCTCTTGTCTTTAGGTGTATGCTTGGAAGTAGGCTCAGCACACTTTCCTAAACCCATGGTAATTCTGCCGTTTATGAAACACGGAGATCTGCATAGCTTCCTGCTGCGTTCACGCCATAGAGAGACTCCAATGGTAAGATTTTACCCAAACACTAACTTTCAAATTCAATATCATATTTATTAGAGTGTGACAGAGTGGTGTAGTGGTTGACACTGTCACCTTATCGTAAGAAAGATAGATGTTAAATGTCATGGTCGGCTGGACTTCTCTCTGTGGATTTTGCATGTTTTCCTGGTGCCCGTATGCGTTTATGTAAGAGTGTGTGAATGTCAGTCTTTTTGTGTTAGACCTGTGATGGACTGTTACCTGGACAAATACACCCCATGTGAGCTTGAATACACTCCAGATCCCGACCCTGAAACGAATAGATTATGATTAGACTAAACAATATTTAAACTGTCGGCTGTGGTGTGTTCTTGCACAGTTCTTGCCCACTCAGACACTCCTGAAGTTCATGGTTGACATTGCTTCGGGTATGGAGTATCTCAGTGGTCGTAACTTTCTGCATCGAGACCTGGCGGCACGCAACTGCATGTAGGTTCCTTCCTCTGATTTATGTTCAAAGTAGAGCAGGCATTGATTGAACTTTTCCTGGCAACATTCGCAGTCTTCTTAAATAAAAGAACTATGATTTATTATTTCAGAGGTTTTTCAAATTTGCTTTTTTTCCATTAGTCATGAAGTCCACGCCTTGTTTGTCTTACAGGCTGCGTGACGACATGACAGTGTGTGTAGCAGACTTTGGACTATCTAAGAAGATCTACAGTGGTGATTATTACAGGCAGGGAAGAATTGCGAAAATGCCTGTAAAATGGATCGCATTAGAGAGTCTGGCAGACAGAGTTTTTACTGTAAAGAGTGATGTGGTGAGTAGAAACATAGCTTTACCAGTAACACACCTGTTTATGAAATCCAGTCACTAAAAGAACTGACTACTTTTCTGCACTCTTTGTTTTTCTTGCTGCTTTCTCTTGTGCTACAAGTGGCACTTTAAAAGGTTTGGTCTTAGACTTACACAGGGCACTGTCTCAATATTTATCAGTGTGTTCAACTTGTACGATTTTCCCCCTCTTTTGCACTTTTATCTTAAGTGTCAGATAAAGATAAAAAAAATAAACTTTTTTGTTTGAAAAATGCAGAATATCGTACAGCTAAACCTGGGATAATACATGGTATTTCTATGTATTATCAGCAGGAAAATACCAGTTTGTGATGAAATATAATCTCAAGTTGAAATTCTGTTCTCACGCAGTGGGCGTTTGGTGTCACCATGTGGGAAATTGCTACAAGAGGCATGACGCCGTACCCTGGAGTCCAAAACCATGAAATTTATGATTATCTAGTTGAAGGACACAGACTGAAGCAGCCCCCAGACTGTTTGGATGAACTGTGAGTGTCGTTCTTCACACAGATGTTGACTTTGGGTTTGATTGCTTTGAAAGTAACAATATTGACGCTATAAAAGTTTAATTTAATATTGTTGGTCTAAATTTTATATTGGAGGCTAGCTTTTTTAAAAACATATTAACACAACAGTAAACCTCAAAAATAAATTGCTAAATTTTACAACCTTGAAAATATGCGCATTGAAATGTACCAAAATCGAGGTTCCAGTCTAATTATTTCTCAATACTTGGGGTCTAGGTATGAAATCATGTACAGCTGCTGGAGAGCCGATCCGCTAGACCGACCCTTCTTTCCCCAGCTGCGAGAAATGTTGGAAAAGCTCGCCGAAAAGCTTCCAGAGTCTTCCAGCAGGGATGATATCATTTATATCAACACCAGCTTTCCTGAGGAGGACCCCGATCGAGAGGCATTTCAAGCAGAGCCTCCTGTGTTGAGCTCCTCACCTTGCTGCAGCCGCATGGCAGCAGAAAATACAGTAGTTACCGCGGACATTCACGGGAGCGTGGCGGATGACCAGGATGATGGCAGCGATCGCTATGTGGTGGTGATTTCCTCCAGTGCGCCCCCGAGAGCTGCAACAGTGGATACGCCTCTCTTGTCAGATGATTCTTTAAGTCAAGCAAATGGGACCACTGCAACAGCGATGGATCACAGCTTATATGACCCCGCCTTCATGCTATAGCATTTGGTACTGAGCAGTTACAGCCCTCGCATGGGTTGACAGTACTAATAATTTTGTCTTGTTGTACTGGAAGCACCTGCACATTTCCTGCTATGGACTTTCATAGATTGTTGGAGAGGCATTTTATGCTTTAAATGGCCAGCCTACATGTCAGTGTTTGTTTTTGCTTATACTTTTTTTTTTTTTGCGTGTCAACCTCAAACACACTCATGCACATGTTCGATAAGCTTATGATACTCTGAAATGTGAAAAGTATTTACTGTATTGACTTCTGTGTTGCAGTGTAAATAGAACATTGTACAGAACATTTATAAAAGGATCTTTTTCTTTTAAAATAAAGGATTTATTGACTTCTTTAAAGTAAACATAGATAAGTGTGACATAAAATGAGCAGAATTCCCTCACAGATCCCTGTGATAATTATTGTTATTGGTATTCCAGTAAGAAGGGAACTGTTTTACCATAATGATGACATAAAAGCCTTCAACTTTCAGCTCTGAAGCCCTTCTTGATTGCAGGATGACAGATTAGGTCAGGCCTAGAGTATAACTATAACAGACCACATTGTGATCTGTAGTGAGAGTAGAGAGAGGTGGAGGTATGCACTGTAAAGAAGAAGAATGTAGGTCAGTAACAGCAAGACAGAATATGCATGTGAATAGAAGGGGAGCGGGTGGAATGCAAGGAGTCGTTTAAATTCCTGGGGTCAAATGCCAGTAGGGTGGAGTGGGCAGAGATGAGTATCAGGGTTGATTGGTGAGATAAGGAAAGCAACAACAGTGAAAGCGAAGGTTTACAAGATGGTAGTGAGACCTGCTAAGATGTATGGTTTGGAAATGGTGGCACTAATGAAAGACAGGAGGCAGGAACTGCAGATGTTAAGATTTTTGTTGGGAGTGACCAGAATGGACAGGATTAGAAATGAGCACGGCAGAGGAACAGCTCCGGTTTGGAGACAATGTAAAAGTGGTAACCTTTAGATACTTTGGACATGTGCAGAGGAGGGATAGTGGATATACTGGCAAAGGACAATTCAATTCAATTCAATTTTATTTATATAGCGCCAAATCACAACAAAAGGCGCTTCATAGATACAGAGAAAAACCCAACAATCATATGACCCCTTATGAGCAAGCACTTTGGCGACAGTGGGAAGGAAAAACTCCCTTTTAACAGGAAGAAACCTCCAGCAGAACCAGGCTCAGGGAGGGGCGGCCATCTGCTGCGACCGGTTGGGGTGAGAGAAGGAAGACAGGATAAAGACATGCTGTGGAAGAGAGACAGAGGTTAATAACAGATATGATTCAATGCAGAGAGGTCTGTTAATACATAGTGAGTGAGAAAGGTGACTGGAAAGGAAAAACTCAATGCATCATGGGAATCCCCCGGCAGCCTACGTCTATTGCAGCATAACTAAGGGAGGATTCAGGGTCACCTGGTCCAGCCCTAACTATATGCTTTAGCAAAAAGGAAAGTTTTAAGCCTAATCTTAAAAGTAGAGATAGTGTCTGTCTCCCGAATCCAAACTGGAAGCTGGTTCCACAGAAGAGGGGCCTGAAAACTGAAGGCTCTCCCTCCCATTCTACTTTTAAATACTCTAGGAACAACAAGTAGGCCTGCAGAGCGAGAGCGAAGTGCTCTAATAGGGTGATATGGTACTACAAGGTCATTAAGATAAGATGGGGCCTGATTATTTAAGACCTTGTATGTGAGGAGCAGGATTTTGAATTCAATTCTGGATTTAACAGGAAGCCAATGAAGGGAAGCCAAAACAGGAGAAATATGCTCTCTCTTTCTAGTCCCTGTCAGGACTCTTGCTGCAGCATTTTGGATTAGCTGAAGGCTTTTCAGTGAGTTTTTTGGACATCCTGATAATAATGAATTACAGTAGTCCAGCCTGGAAGTAATAAATGCATGAACTAGTTTTTCAGCGTCACTCTGAGACAGGATATTTCTAATTTTAGAGATGTTGCACAAATGGAAGAAAGCAGTCTTACATATTTGTTTAATATGTGCGTTGAAGGACATGTCCTGGTCAAAAATGACTCCAAGGTTCCTCACAGCGTTACTGGAGGCCAAGGTAATGCCATCCAGAGTAAGAATCTGGTTAGATACCATATTTCTAAGATTTTCAGGGCCGAGTACAATAACCTCAGTTTTATCTGAATTAAGAAGCAGAAAGTTAGCGGCCATCCAGGTCTTTATGTCTTTAAGACATTCCTGCAGTTTAACTAATTGGTGTGTGTTATCTGGCTTCATGGACAGATAGAGCTGGGTGTCATCTGCATAGCAGTGAAAATGTATGCTATGTCTTCTAATGATGCTGCCTAAGGGAAGCATGTATAATGTAAACAGAATTGGTCCTAGCACTGAACCCTGTGGAACTCCATAATTAACCTCAGTGTGTGAAGAGGACTCTCCATTTACATGCACAAATTGGAGTCTATTAGATAGATATGATACAAACCACTGCAGTGCAGTACCTGTAATACCTACAGCATGTTCTAATCGCTCTAATAGGATATTATGGTCGACAGTATCGAATGCTGCACTAAGGTCTAGCAGGACAAGCACAGAGATGAGTCCACTGTCAGAGGCCATAAGAAGATCATTTGTAACCTTCACTAAAGCTGTTTCTGTGCTGTGATGAGCTCTGAAACCTGACTGAAACTCTTCAAATAAACCATTCCTCTGCAGATGATCTGTTAGCTGTTTGACAACTACTCTTTCAAGGATTTTTGATATGAAAGGAAGGTTGGAGATTGGCCTATAATTAGCTAAGACTGCTGGGTCTAGAGATGCTTTTTGAGTAAAGGTTTAACTACAGCCAGCTTGAAGGCCTGTGGTACATAGCCGATCATTAGAGATAGGTTGATCATATTTAAGATCGAAGAATTAATTAATGGCAGGACTTCTTTGAGCAGTTTTGTAGGAATGGGGTCTAAAAGACACGTTGATGGTTTGGAGGAAGTAATTATTGAAGTTAACTCAGAAAGATCAATTGGAGAAAAAGAGTCTAACTTAACATCAATGGTACTAAGAGTAGCTGTAGATAATATTACATCTGTGGGATGATTATTGGTAATTTTTTCTCTAATGATAAAAATTTTATTTGTGAAGAAGTTCATGAAGTCATTACTAGTTAACGTTAAAGGGATGGTTGGCTCAAAAGAGCTCTGACTGTTTGTCAGCCTGGCTACAGTGCTGAAGAGAAACCTGGGGTTGTTCTTATTTTCTTCAATCAGTGATGAATAGTAAGATGTTCTGGCTTTGCGGAGGGCTTTCTTATAAAGCAGCAAACTATTTCTCCAGGCTAAATGATGATCCTCTAAATTTGTGACAGAGGTTTGTATTTGTGTGACAGAAGAAGATGCAAGGAATAGGTTGAGATGGAAGCAGATGATCGTCTAAAGGGAGCCAGAAGACATCGAATAAGATTTGGACAACAACGAGAACATTTGAAGTATAAAAACGCAAGAAAAAGATTTGTGTACTCGAATTTTTATACGTTAGCTGAACAGAAGAAAGCCTGGTGCTGCATCACTGTGGTCAAAGCAGCCGCCCCTAAACCAGTAGTGCAGTATCCAAACTAAAGGGCATGATATCTGTAATAGCCTTTTTCACCATTTATGCCAGACCTTCCCAAAGTGTGGGGCGCGGCATGAAAAGGGAAAAAAACAAACAAACAATGCTTGGACACTGCTAGCACGGGCGCCTACACAAACGCAAAGCAGGAGATGAAGCATAGCTGAATATGTTTCCAAATCAACATCATTCTAAGCCAAAGACTAGAAAATATGGCGAAGCATAACTTCCCTTTGGCTTCACCTGCACAAGTGCCAAGGTAGGTCTTCCCTGCAGAATTGGTTTTCCCTTCGCCTGGAGCACCGCTGGGCTGTTTAAATCACGGACAAACAGTATCCCACATTCTTGATTTTTAGTTCACAAACAGTTGTTGTAATGACTAACTACTCCTGATGTTAGCTCTTTGTACAGTAAAGTTACAGTGGGATACAAATAACATCAGGCTGATCCTGCCACGATTTGTTCCCCCTGTCTAAATCATGGACAAACAGTATCCTACAGCTGTTTATGTTTTTAAACCCATTTTGCACAGAGAGGCTTTTTTTTTTTTGACAAATGTATTGATAGCAATGTTGAATATTATTACACAGGAAAAAAAACAACTACATGTTAAATAATTACACCTTGATGCCTCTGCCTTTCTAAATGGAGGGACAGTAACTGCATGTTTATATGCAAGCATGTAAAACCTGAAGATAGAGACAAAATTCTTTTAATCTGACTATCTGCCATTCTGCAATTCCTCTCATGTAAGCAATAACGTGGCGCACAGCTGACGTGAAAAAAGGCAAGTAGCTTTAACATTGCATGACAAACTCTGTATTCCTCGTCCACAGTAAATGCAAAAAAATAGTTTTAAAAAATCTCCGTTTTCGGTGATTCGAAACGCCGTTTACGTGTGGACGAAACAGCTGTGTTTTCAAAAATACCCGTGTAGGTGTGGACGTAGCGTAAAAGAGTTAGTTTATTTTATTACTACCTGCAGATTACTTGTATTTGCTTAATTGTTTACTAAATGTTTGAGGTGTGAAATAAACCGCAATTGAGCAAAATATGGGTGTGTGTGGTTGGAGGATGTGTTAGTGCGTGCGTGTGGGCGCGCGCGCGAGGGGTGGGCGCGAACATTTTTCTGTAAAACAAAGGGGGGCCCAGCGAAAAAGGTTTGGGAACCACTGATTTATGCAATCTGTATGAGTCCTGCTGTACAATGAAGATGATATCCTCAGTACAAATATATACTGAATACAAAAGGCTGTCTCCGTCTACCATGGAAAGGTGATTCCTGTATCACGGACCTGTGACAATATCATTCGAAAACATCACATTATTCTGTGAACAAACAAGACCAACGCACATATGATGTGCACAGCGCTCAAATTATCAAAAAAAAAAAATTAAATATCAAAAACATTTATTCTGGGTGCCAGCAGGATAGCGGTAATGAAGCTGGGACAGCAGGCGACGTACAGGTAACAAACGTCGCAGACCTCTTGGGCCCCTCCCATCCTCTGAGCAGCTGAGTTCACGGCGCAAGTGGCGAAATCTACACGTAACGAATATGGCTGCTGCAGTCGGGATGAGGACGTGGAGCTGTCCGACTAGAGGACTTAACTGTCCGTGGATGGTGTTTTCTGTAATTATACTCAACATTATCAATGGAGCTGTTGCAGCGCCAGAGTCAGGGCTTTGGACAATAACTGTTGTTAATGTGAGTATCTTCCTAAAAACGCTGAATACTCTGGATAACTGCAGCACCCTTAGCTAGCGTTAGCTACATTATCCTTGTTATGGTAACTCGCTGACAGCTGTGAATGTGGTGAGAAGCTTGTAACTCACACTAACGGTATCTCTTTAGCCTTTCTTAGCCAGTCTTTATAAACCGTGATAAACGAAAGAGCAGAGAAATGTTTTGTATAATTAGCCGTTAGCCATGCCAAGAACTGTTAATAATAATTAGGTACTTCAAGGGTAGCAGTCAACTAGCTGACTGGTTATAGTTTAACAGACTAAAGTGAAAATCCCAAAAGCTTATTTTCTTTTTGTCTGCCACTGTCTCTGGACTAAAACCTGCGAGTTTAGGTTGTGTGTGTTCAGGTTATGTCACACATTGTAACATATAAAACCATTCTTAAAGTCGATCTTCAGTCAGGTGCTTGTACAGTTCACTCCCTCTTTTTGTTTATTAATGATAAGGCACAGCTCCTACAGTTAGCCCACAGAGACGTGTATAGCTCAATAATCAATAATTTACACGCTAAGACGTTTCAGTTTCCACTCTGTTATCCTCTTTCCAGTAGCAGTAAAACCTGCATTTGCAGGTTCATTCTGAATAGGTGACAGGTCAGACAGCTAGAAAAACACACTTATGGTTAATATTTCTTATATTAATAATATTTTTTATATTATAATATAAGGTTCTTTTTCCACTTTGCAAAGACACAGAGTCCAGCTTGTTTGGATCCGAGAGATCAAAAGAGTACCAATGATCAGTTAGTTTGCCTAACTAAATTGATCAGTATGAAAAATAATAATAAATAAATGTATTACTCTGTAGACCTCAAGAGCATTGCTGTTAAGGAAATCAATGTATAAAGACACTGATGTTGAACTAAAAGGTAAGTCATGACTTAAAAAAAAAATTACTCATAACCTGTTACCCAAAGTGCTTCCTTTTTTTTGTGTTACGTCATCACGTCTTCATGTTTCAGTCTGGCCATTTGACTGTCCTGAGGAGGTGGACGTCACTATTCACTGGCTTTTGAAATACTACCCCTGTCACAACGAATACAACAATATTGAAGTAAGCAAAAAATGCTTCCTGTCATACCATCTGCGTTGAGTTGATAGTTTCTTTTTTTAACTTTATTTTAATTATCTTTTTTTAAAAACGTATTTGTATACATGCGGAATAAAAGGGGACTCCTTCAAATTTTCAAGACATGCAGCACTAAATATTTACTTAAAAAATTCCATGTGGTACAGAAAACAAAGTACACTAAACAAAACCCCCCAAAAATGGGGGTATGGGCTGTCATAGTCAAAACATCAACGGAAAACAAAATGGGTCAACACTGCAGTGCAATGTATGTTTTCAATTTTTCTCAGAATGCACTACATTTTACTTTTTCATAGTCTTTAATCTGTATAAACATGTTTCTCTGTTGATATTAGTTATATTTTAATTGTTGTATAGCGCTCTGTGTAAAGCACTGTATGAATTAACTATAGTTTCTTAAACTGTCGGTCAATTCTGTACACTCCAGATCTTGACTTATAGCCATCCATGGCCCCATAATGAGAGATTCTTTGCAAAGCCAATGCATTGTTATAGTCTAATTTGCCCCCATACGCTTTTTTTTTTTTTAGTAAATATTTATAACATTTGGGTAATTTTAAATCCGTTTTTCCCTAGGTAGAAAGTCAGGCATATAAATTCAATATTGTGGCACAGAATCTCCCCCAGTGTACTGTGAACAGTGTCCCAGAACAGTTTAAGGATGGGACAGCTTCAGGATGCATGAAAGTGATTAAATCCCCACCATTATTTGAGTGGTGCACTGGTCTGTCTGGTGCCTTGCTTGTTTCTGATTGGTGAATTGTGACCGTCTTTGTCTGTAGGAGATATATAAGAGGCCAGGCCTGATTCCTGAGAAGAATCTGGATCCAAACCCAAAGGTACCAGGGGAGCACATCGAACACAAACACGGTCCCATTGTATGTAGCAATGGGCTGCCCTTCCCGATGCTCAAAGTGGGTTTGCTATGTTGGTGTCACCACAGCCGAATTCTTAACGATGTTGTTGTTTTTAGTTCTTCAACATCCTGCAACTGTGTTTCTTTTCAGAAAGCAAAGGCAGATCCACATGTGTCCTCTGCGTTTGAAGTAAGAACCCGCAAATGATCTTTGATTTTAAGGTTAATTATTACATATGTTTTCATAAGTAATAAATGCTGGATTCCTTTAATCCTGCAGGATAAAAATGACATAAAATGGATTACCGAGGAGTATGACACCAGCAGTGCTACGAAGAACAGCAGTGTGAAAATCAGAGACCACGTCATAGCCACCACTTGGAAGGATGGCCCTTACCTGCTAGTCGTTAAGATCGAGTCTAGTAAACCAGAAGCCAACTGGAGTTTAACAGGTGAGACTTTTTAAAACTACTAAATATGAGCATCTTGTAATTGTGGGCAGCTTGGGTAGGGTGGGTCATCTACCTGTCAGAGGGTCGGTGGACCAATTCTCTGGCTGCTCAAGCCTACATGTCATAGTATCTTTGGGCAAGACAGTGAAGGCCGAGTTGCCCCCGATACATCCATTGGAGTGTGTGTGAATTTTAGAAAGTGCTTAGGTACAGAATATAGTGCTTGTATGAATGTGTGTGAGACTGTGTGAATGCAGCTTATAGTAAAAAGCATTTACATTTTTTTTTTACCTTTGCTTTTTTTAAACTGCATTAATTCAGTCGCCCTCCTATCTCATACACGCAGAGCTTTTTAGCTGACACTGAAGTGTCAGATTTCAGGATCTGCAGCAACCACAAACAAATTCTTAAAGTGGCAGTTGACATAATCCCAGGTGAATGCCGGATTTTGATCTCATATCCTGGAGCCTTTTCTACTGAGAGGTTCATATGTGTTTTAGTTTTACTTTCTATCGCGCTCCGTCTTTTTTTCCTTTTTCATGCAGCAGGGCTCTTTGTTTTGTTTGCTAGAGTTTCTACAATCTCTCTTCTTGTTTTTCTTTGTGTCATTTGTGCTACCTGGAGAAAACTGCCGATAGCCACAGAGTGAGACGAAGGCGCTTGTCCTGTTTTGGCTGGACTGACGTAATTTTCCTGGGAAATTTTATTCCCATTGGTAGACATAAGTGCACAGGGAAAGTGAAGCTTTAAAGCAACCAGGCTGAAGACTGAGCCGCTACATTGTGCAATCAGAATTTGGATCATAATGAAAACTTGCCTTTTGTCTGTTTAATATGCTTGGGAAAAGTGTCTTGCATCATTAGTCTAATGTCTGGATTTTGGTTTTGCAGTTAATGTGGTAATGAAGGGCAGCCACGGCTACATTTCTGTCACAGAATGGCCTCTCATGATTGTAAGTAGATGACTTTAGAAATAAGTGATTGCAATTCATGTGATTTATTGGCCACTTGCTGACTTTACTCCCATTAATAATATGTTCCCTTAATTATTTGCTGTCTCCAGTGGAATGATAAGACTCTTTTGTGTTTGTGTGTGTTTTAAATTAACTCATTATATACTCAGTTATTAGATGTAGTCTTATATTAAGATGACAGTTTAAGTAAACTGCAAGAAAACATGCAGAAATTCCTACAACCATTTCATTAAATGTGATTTTAAATCATTTGTTTTTTAAGATTTACAATCCTGAAGTGACCTAAAACTGACAGGCTTTAAAGGCTAATCCCTGAGTGTCTGTTTGCAGTTCTACATGGTGATGTGCATCGTGTACATCCTGTACGCCCTGTTATGGTTTCTCTGGGCGGCCTGCTATTGGAAAGATCTCCTAAGGATCCAGTTTTGGATAGCAGGGGTCATATTCCTCGGCATGGTGGAGAAGGCCGTCTTCTGCGCTGAATACGAAAACACCAATACTGTCGGCTCCGCCTGTGAGTGTTTATAGACGGTCACAAGAGTTCTCTTCTTCTCTCATGTCAGACAGTAAGTTGTATTTTTTTTCAACATATTTACTTTACTTTAGCTCCAGGTTTGCTGATCTTTGCTGAGTTGGTCTCTGCCTTCAAGAGGACTTTGGCTCGTTTACTCGTCATTATCGTCAGCCTTGGCTATGGCATCGTGAAGTATGTTAAAATCTATACACACAGCAACTTGTAGAATAATTGAAACCCCTCCTTAAGTTAAATAAAATGGGGAAAAAAACACCATTTTTGGGGGGGTTGTTTTTCTTTTAGACCTCGATTGGGGACAGTGATGCACAGAGTAGTTGGGCTTGGCATCCTCTACTTGGCCTTTGCTAGCATTGAGGGTGTCCTGAGGATTACAGGGGTGAGTTGTGATCTTTGATTACTTTGATTTTAGTCAGAATAGCCTTTGCAAACGCCAATAATAACATTTAGCAATTAGAAATTTAAAAGGTTTAAAGTCCTACATTTAAATTGTTTATTTTACCAAAGATATGAGCTGAGCTCGTACAGTTAACATTGTAATTTGCTCTCATGCTGTATTTTTTAATGAAGTAAACTTGTCGTCACAATTTCTGTATTTTCTTGTTGCGCACCAAATATCAAGGGTCGAGACAATGGCCGCGCTCTCATCACAGCAATTGTTCTGGCTATGTTTGACTCCTGCGCCATCTGGTTCATATCCTTCCAGTGTATTCCTCACCAGCACAAATATCAATAGCAACTGGAGTGTCCCAACATAAGAAAATGGGCACGTTTGTTGGTGTATTTGAGTGATTTTGAATGTTCTTGGCTTGTTGGTTGGATTATTTATTTTCCCCTTTGCACTTGGGTGGATGGTTTTATGTTTCAGTTGCAGTGCTGCTTTCCTATCTGTAATTCCCCCCCCCCCCCTTCACATCTTTCTCCTCTTCCCTCTGCCTCTGCTCCGGCTCTGTTATCCCTTCTAGGCAAAAGACTCTGACTTGGCTCTGCTGGCCAACATTCCCCTGGCTCTGCTTGACTCTTCTTTATGCTGGTGGATATCCTTTTGTGCACCTACAGCCTTTCCTCGTGTGGTTCTCCTCTGCTCCTCACTTCCTACAGATGAACCAATATTAGATCAGGAAATTGTGGTCTCCCTCTGTCCTGTTCCTTCACCAGATCATTAGCAGCTGAAATACAGCTTCACACAAAGACGTCTTGGGTCTCAGTTGAAACAGCCCTGCTTTAATCATTCATTCTGTGGTGAAATTTGTAGCAATGCATTGTTTTCTGGTTGATGATTTAACTTCTTCTAAATCTTTACTGCTGCTTTCCTTGCATAATTAATGACAGTTTGTATTATTTACATTTTTCAACAGTCTCAGTCTACATTGGTAGAAATGATTGATTTTTGCATGCCCGTCCACCAGACTTTCCAGATTGTGCTGTTAAAAGGTTTTTATCAGCATGGGTGCAACTAGTGTGGGGGATAAAATCTGGATAAAATCATTTGTCATAACTCCTTGAGTGCTTTTTGTAAACACAAGAGTAGCCCACAAACCAGTCGTGGAGTGTCCTTTGTGCGCTGCCTTTGTTGACAAGAGACACTCGCTGCAATTAGACAGGCTGACCACGGACTACCAGCAGACTGTCAACATGTTACCACTGCTGGACCATAATTTAAGCTTTAGTGAGAACAAAGCAGTCAGAGAAAGAAGTTAGTTTAGGATTGCCTCTATCATAAGACACGGCATCGGTGCTACATTGCACACTTGATCTTTTCCAGGGCGGCTCACAGATCCTAAAAAACATCCATGACATAACCTGTGGCATGTTTTCTCTCCTTTGGCGGTTATCGGATATGTTACATGGTCAGCAGTAGCATGCATATATGTCTTGCAGTGTTTAAACAGGTGATATAGATCAGCTATTTGTAATGATTTTGAATTAAAGTGCATTAAAGTTTTGTGTTGTTTTGTTGGGGCTGAACAAGTTTTAGAGTCCCACCCTGTCACCCTGAACATTGTTATTGAGTGGAACATATATACCCACTGCTCAAACATTGCAGCCAAGAAATACAAATTTCTCAATGAACAGGAGTTATGAGTTAGAGGGAATATTTTGATATGGGTCTATAAAGGTTTTTGGAAAATTAATGGTATAGTATGGCGTTACATTTTTGTTTTTATGTGAAACAACTGATAAACTGTAAATGGGGAAAGAGAAAAACCCCACCAGAATTGCAGATCTGTCAAAACATTAGACACCTTCATAAACAAATAAACAACTTGACTCTTTAACTCTTTGTAAATTGGCTGCTAAAATCCAGGCACATTAAAACTGTTAACATCCTCTTCCACATCTTTGTGCTTAAAGATTTTTGCAAAATGCATTTTACAACAATGACGATTAATAGGCTTTTTTTAAGCAGAGGCAAAATCTCACACTTTATCACAACCTTTCCTGTGCTTACGTCATATTAGCATCCAGGTGTACTCCACTGGCGGAACTGCATGTGATTGCAGCATGTAATCACTATTATCTAATGCGGGGTGTATTTGTACAGTTTCTGTGTAATGGCTGCCATGTGTTTACCTTGACTGCCACTAACATTTTTGTCAGCTTGGCACAAACCATCAAGACTCTGAAACTGAGGAGAAACCCTGTCAAGCTGTCACTCTACAGGCACTTTACAAACACATTAATATTTGCTGTCATTGGTAAGTCCTGCAGCTACATTTTCACTGCACCAGTTATTTGCATTTTCATTGACATGCCAAAGAGTTTCACACCTTGCCCTCTACACCCTCAGCTTCCATCATTTTCATGGGTTGGACGGCAAAAAAATTGCGATTAGTAGAATGCCAGTCTGTGAGTGTGGTTTGGATTACTGAGCAATAATAGCATTATTATTATTATTATTATTTTTTAAATGAATGTTTAATGTTGACATTTTATTGAAAACCGAGCCTGTTTTTTGTCTGAAGGATTGGATTGAGTTGTGGGTAGAAGATGCTTTCTGGAGGTTCCTGTTCTCTGTCATTCTGCTCGTCATAATGTTCTTATGGAGACCGTCTGCAAACAACCAAAGGCGAGTAATTTATTAAGACACTTCAATTCATCAACATAAATTAAACTGGGCATGCATTTAAAACTTTTAATTTCAATATCCACAGGTACGCTTTCACACCTCTCATAGATGACTCTGATGATGAGGAGATTGAGGAGTTTATTGCATCTACAAACCTTGGTACAGTTAGATCATGAGGGCATTACTTGTAACCAGAAAACTGCAAATCTCAGTCTGTTTACTTCTTAAAAATGTTTTCTCCTTAGTATTTCTTTTCTTTTCTTATTGGCAGCTGATGGTATAAAGTTGAGAGCGACTAAAAATGAGACAAATGGTACAGTGAAGCCTGCAGAAACAAACCCAGTAAGTAACACAGACAAGTTTTTGGTAATTGGTTAAATAATTATGTTTCATTCAACTTTTAATAAGAATACCTACCTCTGAGGAAATGCAGCTGACCAAATGTCACATTTGCAGAGGGCCTGCAGAGGGCAGTATTTCATTTCAATTCATTTCCATTTAAAAGTGCTTTGTTATTGGCGCCATAATATCTTAAAACAATACTCCCAGAGCATTAAAATCCAATTTTTTAATAAACTAAAGAAACAAAAATAGAAGAATAAAATAACACAAAATCGCTGAGTATTCTCAATAAATTAGCGTACGTTATGTGTATGTGTGTGTCCAGGTCATCCACTGCTTGTGGGACGTTTTTATCCTCCGTCTCCTAGGAGAGTTGTAATTTTAAGATATTGTTTAATTTAATGAAATTTGGAATTTATAGAACTGAACTAGGTAAAATCGGTGTTCCTTACCTTATTGAAAGATTTGCAGGAAGTTCATCTCGGCTTCAGCCTCACCTGTCAGGGATCGCATGTTCTGTTTTCTTTCGGTTGCCATGACTTTTTGTGTCGACCTGTTTCTGTTGCCAGTTTGTGGTCACTGATCTGTCTCTGCTTTCTATCACTGACGGTCAACAGATATTTTGCCAATTCATAATCTCTGTTTTAGGCCAGATAGTGCTTTAATCTGCTTCAGCTTTTAGTTTCTTCTTTCCAATATTTCAGATAAGTTTCTTTGCAATGTGTTATAACTTGGTTTACTCTGACTGGTGTTTGGACAGCAGTGTTTCTGTGAAACTAATTAGGGTGTCTATCCTGGTCTCATCTCCTGGTTTTGAAGGGAGGGTGTCTTGTGGGCTGGATTTAAGTTTGTTAATTATCAGTGAGTATCTGCCAAAATCAACAGGCTGTAAAATGTTGCTGCAGAAGTCTGCATGTAGAGATTCTGTTGGGTCTTCATCCCTCAGCTCAGTGGGTACAGCTCTAATGACTGAATGGACCTCATATATCACTACCATACAACACAATGGGCAGTGTGACACTGTCAAATATTTTAAGCCAGATCTTAATTGGAATTTGAAGCTTATAAAATCGTACTGTAACACTGTAAATTGGTAAATCTAAATGTAAAGGTATAAAATATAAAAGGAAAAAAATCCAAGCTACATACATGTAAGAATACAATAAAAACATATCTGTATAAACAACTGTTCAGGACCTTAGGAGATAAACATATGTGAATTTAGCAGTAGAAAACTAGTTTACATTCATGATTTCAGACTTAAAAATAGCACAGCCCTAAATGTCCCAGAACTAATTTTGGTTAATGACATGCTCAATATCTTGTTGTTTCATTTGGTGTAATTTTTTCCCTAAATTTTCTTTCATGTTTATTTAAAATTTGATTATACTTGAGCCATAAGGTTGGCCTGTTTGGTTGGCAATGCTTTTCATTTGGTATTTTTGTCTTTTTGGTGATAATTTGGTGCTTTATTAGGCTTTTGTTTTTGCTTTAAAAGGTCAGCTTTAACAGCTGCCTTATGAAAATATTGCATTGATATCATCAGTGGCCGTACATATACTGTCTGATCAAAATACCATAATGATTTTGGTCATGCATTGATATGGCATTTATGAGATGAGGTTCAGCTTGATGAATTGGTCTCCACTGTTTGGGTTGCTTCTCTAAGGAGGGTTTAATTTATACAGCTTACTGGGCTCCCTTTACTTGTCACCCATTTAACCTGAGAGTCTAAAGAACCCCTTTATTTCCCTGTGGTCTGATAGTGGAGGGATCCGGGTTAGTGAGTTAAAGTGGTTTAGATGGGAGCTGGCTGATATGCTAAACAGGCGAAACTGACCAAAAACAGTTACTTTCTTGCAGGTCAGAAGCGTCAGATTCACTTTACATTTACTTTGTTTAACTTTGTGCAGGATGAAGACTTGAAATGGGTCGAGGATAATATTCCTACCTCTCTAACTGATGTGTAAGTATCCAGTGAAACCTTTTCAAAGGTCTTTTCACTCACAGTGTGTTCTAAGAGGTTCTTTTTATCCTTTTATATCACAACAGAGCTCTACCGATCCTGCTCGACTCAGATGAGGTATGAACAACATGGATTTGTACAAAAGATGATTTACTTTTCTTTTTTTTTAACCAGAGATGTGTTAGTCTAGATATATAGACCCTGTAGTTGAAATAAAGGGCCCACTGTTTGAAATGTGCTATGAATTTGGAGAAATATAGTTGAATGAGGTGCTTGACAGGCATAGGAGCGGTTGGTAAGAAAGGTGAGGCTCAGCAAAATGATAATGTACAAAAGCATGTTTTCTTTCAGGGGATTACTGTCTGAAAATGTCTAGTTTTTTATCGAGTGCCTATTGTTTCTCAGGAAATCATGACAACCAAGTATGAAATGTCAAAGCTGGAATGAAGCACAGTGTTTCCAACCATCTGCTGACAAGGAAGGAAAACGGCAGCTGTACCTGACTGTGTAACAGGGTTTTACAACGTTTGGATGGTGGTGGAGTGCCATTTTCAGGGGATCCTCCTGATTGGCCGCTACTTTACAAGGTGGTGCAAGCCACAGTTTTAGGGGGACCTTGGCTGATTCCTGTCAGCTTCTTAAGGACTCTACCAGAGGAAAACCTACATTTTTTGTTTTTTTTTGACTGAACACCCGGCTCACCATTTCCCTCATATAATCACTTTTTCCAAAGACAACAGTTTCATGTTTTTCCTCCAGAGCTGTATTTATTTTTGCTATGTTTAAACACATTTGTTTTACCAATGGGCCTCATACATTAACATACACACAAATATATGTTAAGTCTTCCTGAGAACATCTAGTGTATTATTAGTGAGGTTTAAGAAGTCAGATAATTATATTTTAAAGAAAAGACAAAGCTTTTTTTCAAACAATTAACTGAGAAGGAAATACGTGAGCTATTATAAGCCAGAAGCAAGAAAATATATTGGGTAAGTGGATTATTTAAAGATAAAGATTAAATAAATTTGTTCATATGCACTTTTTAAGATCAATACCGTGCCTACATGTGGTTCTTGTATGAGGCCCTAGTAGCTTCCATTAATTGAGAACAGTATGTGTGAAAACTGTTGATGTCTTAAACTGAAACTAGCAGACATACAAAGTCCTCATGAATGAGTGTGAGAGATGACGCACAAGCAAGTCCTTTGAATAATTTGAGTTAGATGTGAGTTATGACAATAGTGGGAAATTAGGGTTTAGTGTCATATTTTGATTCTACTGTACAGGTGTGGGTGGGCAGGTTCTATCTTTTGAATGGGAAGCAGTATGCTGCGTGTATGCTTCTATGGAACTAAGTGATTTGATTATTTATTTGTGTTTCAAGTGGACTTATATGTTAAAGTGTTTGTCCTGAAATCCTTCATGTTTACAATGTGTGCTTCCATTTTTCCCCCTTTTTTTTTTTTTTTTGTTTGGATTATTTGGATCTTGCACTATCTTAACATTTGCCTTCTTTGCCGATTAAAATCATCTTATTGGCTTCACAGACACCTTAATAACATTTGTGTTTTTTTAATGTTTTGGTCTTAATATATTGATGTACTATATATTTTTTGAAAATGCCTGGCCTGATTTTGGCAGCGTCATTTTGAAGTTGGAGCACTGTCGTCTTAGTGTGTGCGTGCTGTGTCGAGTAGATGTAACAGCAGGATTTGTATTTTTGTCTTTCTAGGCCATTCCCATTATAACACAGCAGCTGAATTATGCACACACTGACCACCTCATTGGATTTATATTGTCACCCTTCCTTTTTTGTCCCTTTTGTATTGCCTGTAAACCTGGAATAATTGTGCTTATGAGGGCAAGCGAGCCTTCGGTTATATAAACCTGCAGACACCTGCAGTGGACCTTTGATTATTTGTACAGATGGCTTTTGGCTTATTCCTGTTATTTCATAATTCCACAGGTGGGGAGATGTCTGGATAATATGCTTCGCTTTTCTTTTTTTCTTTTTCTTTTAATGGGTATTAAGTATAACTTGAGCTTGAACTCTTCTAACCAGGGGTTTTCTTCTCACTTACTTTCCAAGAAGTATGTACACTTGGATCAAATCAGATTTAAATTTGGGATATTGTTTTCTGATCTATGACTTTCAGTGTTTGGCAATTAAAGGATTCAATTTTACAATTTCTGTGAATTTGTTGCATCATATAAAATGCTTTTTTCTAGGCTGTTTTGAAAGTGTGTTATTAAAGAGGACCAGTGAGTATATGTTTAAATAGATAAATTTCTCTTTTAACAGGTCTTAAAAAGGAAAGTGATAAGTCTACTGTAGGTGCTGCTGCTTCTTTGGTAGATTGTTTGGGTTTCAAACAGCATGGACCTCAACTCCAGCGAGTAAAACCAGAGACAAATAGAGCATGTCCTCATCATATTAACAGCCAGGTGCAAGGGAACAGCCAAAATAACTGTCACTGACAGCATTACATCACTTCTATAACCCTGTTATGTTTTCTGTCTAAGTTATTTTAACACTGTTCTCTATGTTCAAGTCAGAAAAAGCACAGGGATCTTCAGTTTGCACATTTTCAATTGTAAGGTTTCATGTAGTTAAAATGGTCTGAAATATAAATACATTTTAAATACACCATCAGATGAACTACAAAACATGAAATACTGTCACTGTTGATTTAGCAAAAATTAAGATAAAATGTAGAAGCAGTGTGTATAAAAACACTATAGCCCATGATTCAGTAGCTTGTAGAACCACTTTAGCAGCAATAACTTGAAGTTTCATTCTTTTTTTACAACATTGCTTATGAATGCCTGCTAACTTCAGTTCATTTGGTTTGCAGCATTTTGATTCTTTTTCAGCCGTCCTGGTGGAGATTTGCTTCTGTGCTTGGAATCATTGTGCTGTTGCACAACCTAGTTAGAGCTGCGTTTTAGCTGTCGGACAGAAAGGCTCGCGTTTGACTCCAGAATACTCTGGTATACAAGTGAGTTCATAGTCGAGTCAATGACTGCAAGGTGCCCTGGTCCTGTGGCTTAAAAAATCATCACTCCTTCCCCACAGTGCATAACAATTGGTATGAAATGTTTGTCCTGATAAGCTGTTTTTGATACGACTTTGCAAACCTTAAGTCTGTTGACATGTTCCATTTAGAAAGAAGAGACTTTCTCCTGTTAACTCTTGCAAAAATTCTATATTTTGTTCAGTCTTTTTCTAATTGTACTGTCATGAAATTAAAGATTTAGCATGCTAACTGAGGACTGTAGAATCTGAGATGTAGCTCAGGGCTTGGAGTTTCTCAAATGTCTCTGATCAGTGAACAGTCTGAACATAGGGTAAATATCCTGGGATGACCTCTCCTGTGAAGATTGGCTGCTGTCTTGGCACAGCTGAACGTGTTCTACTTGTGAGTGATGTTTCTCACTGTATAATGAAAGGCTTTGTTTGGAAATCGCCTTATAACCCTTCCGTGATTGATGGGCACCTACAATTGTTTGTTTAAGATCTAGGTGATGTCTTTCATCCTTGGCATCACGTTAACAAACGCCTGAATGCTCCAGACCTGCAAACTGCCAAAACTGACATTTTAATGGAGGTGCTCACACTTGCTGATGATCAGCAAGTCTAGTTGATTTCCAGCACCTGGTTCTTTCTTACCTTCTTATTTCATATTGGAACAGTAAGACTTTGTTTAGTTTTTCATACACTGATTTGTGTTCCAGTTTATTTTTTGTTAAATAAATAATGAAAGTGTAATATGTCATATTTTTCTGTAGTTCATCTGAGGTTGTTCATCTGAGAATGTACCTGCTAAGGACCAGTTTATTTTCATTATACCCTCATACGTAAAACCTTAGAATTGAAGGAGGGTATATTTTCTTTTTACCGTGATTGTAAGTTATAGATTTACTCCCCAAATGAAAGATGGTGCAGGTGACACAAGTGACATTTCAGCTAACCTGTTAAAAAAAAAGTAGAGCAAAACACCTTTATGGATTGATCCACTGTTAACATTTAATGTTTAATGTCCATTAAGCCATCCATCATTTACAGAGATGACTGCTAGTAAAGTGGTCATTGCGAGAATTAATTTTATTTATATAGTGCCAATTCACAGCAACAGTTGCTTCAAGGCACTTTGTATTGGAAGTTAAAGACCCTACAGTAATGCAGAGAAAACCCTAACAATCAGATGACCCAAGTGCTTTGCTGACAGTGAGAAGGAAAAACGTCCTTTTATCAGGAAGAAACCTGCAGCAGAACGAGGCTCAGGGAGTGTCTGCAATCTGCTGTGACTAGTTAGGGGTGATGGGAGGAAGAACCAAAGAGAACTAAAGTCAACCTTTTTTTTCTGTGACTATATGAATGAACTCTCCATTCTGTCTGCCCCGGGGACCGTCCCCTTCTGTACATTTTTGATATTACTCTCCTGAAAATGGCTTGTAGCTCAGTGCTCTCCAGCTGTCTCTGGCAATATCCCTCTGCCGGAGAATGGATGAAATGTATAAACATCAAACAGCCTGAGCTCCACACTGAAACAAAGGCTGCAATGTAAGAGCTCCTGGTACATTACCAAAGGAAATTACGCCAGCTATTAAGGCGCATTGTCATTTTCAAAGCAGTGCGTATCATTGAGGCATGTGTTTTGAGTCTCACTATCCACTCCTGCCTCGAAGCATGTAGCCTAGCTCTTTTTGGCTCCTTTTATTGCGATGTAAACCCCCTGGATGCAGACATAAGAGGAGGACAGGAGAAGTTAAGAGAACACATGTGGTAAGCATTAATCTTTTTTGTTTTGCTTTTCCTTTATCAAATAGACACACTGAGATGCATTTTGAAGATGTGACAGTTGCTGTTGCTTCTACTAAAGTCAAATAAAAACACTATGAGACTTCCTTTGTTTCTAAGACATGTTGGAAATACTTGTATGATGTGTACTGCCTGTGAACTTCTGCTCCGGGGGTTATGTTATTGAACACACATTCTTCTTCTCGAATCTTTCATCTCTTCATTCAGAAAGCGTTTTATAGCCATCCAAGCTTCATTTTTCAGCTATGTATGGGTTTGCCTTTCAGTGATTAAAATCCCCCCACAATGGTTGTTGAATGAAAACAAGCACATTTGCAAAGCCATTTAAAAGCACTCTGCTCAGGATCAAGCGAGGTAGTCCTAACAAATACTGAAAAGTTGGACTGATTTTATTGCAGTTATGCCGAGGCAATTAAAATTCCAGATAAACTATGTATTACATTGGCAAGGTTGACAAATCATCATTGTTTTGGAGTATAATGAGAATACCTCTGGGTAACATACAGGTTATGAGAAACAGGGGAAACAGACCAGGTACAGCACTGCAGCTACTGCTTAAAAATCTCCCTTAGTATTACAAAAGGTAAACAAAGCAAGCTAGTAAAAAAAACCCCAATATACAGTATATGATTGAAGATAAACATGTGGCATACTGTTTCCTATATTGTAAAAAAAAACTCAAAAAAACAGCAACAATTATCGCCAATAAATTAGAGCCACAGGAGCACTAATGTCAAAAAGGGATTTATCATCAGTTAAGCAAAGGCAGTGCATTAAATCTGCGGCCTGAGCTACACAAACATTAACTATAGTGGCCATACAGAAAGCAACAGCAATGACAGCTATGGATCCCTCATTCTGCATTCATTATGCTGTTATTTAGATCTTATAAATGTAAATGCACTGAGCCAAGTATTGTCAATCATAGGCATACTGATACTATCTAAAGATGCAGCTACATTATAATTCTCCATTAATTTTTGGATTTATAAAATAGAGATTAAAAATCAGCTTTGTCGCCTTCTCACTCTTTTGGTAATTTTGGCTGTGACTGCTAATTCAGACAAACTGATTTCTGAAATAGGTTGAAGTAAACTTCCTACAGTTTTCAGTCTCTTTATCTTCCTCCTTTGCTCAGAAATTGTAAGGTGAAACCAGAATGTGGACCTGGGCCACATGCTTGGCCTGAAAGGTGCGGTCGCTGTACTCAGACATGTCCACGTCAACGCTGATCTCCTGTGGCCCGCGCAGCTGCTGGACCAGTATCAGCTCACCAGTCTGTCTGTCTGAGCGCTGCATAACAAAGATACTGCGTGAGTTTCCGCCCACTATGCCGAAACGCAGGCTGTCCGGGCCGGCGCGGCCGGGGACGGCAGCGGTCGCCATGCGGAAAAGCGTGGCGGGAGTCTTCAGGTTGGAGGGCAGAGACAGGTAGTGAAAGGACACAGTCTTGGGGGCCAGGTGGCAGGAACGGCTGTCCATGGGGCAGGGGTTTCTCTCACACTGACTGCAGGAAGGAAATACAGTAAATATTAAGAATTACTGGGCAAAGTGCTTTGGAGAAGTGAAACACACACATACATATACTCATTTCAATGTTTTTCTCTAGACATTGGCTGCATGTTTACTCCATTTCAGTCCAGTCCTTGTACCTGACGAAGCATAAAAAGGCTCCTAACTCCCAACTAAGTGTTGTGTCTACACATAACAGGCAACTTAGCAAAGAGACCATTTTAAATCTTTAGCTGCCCTGTCACCCTAGCAGCCTGTCACAAACCATTTCTTTAGCTGCATCTCCAAATTATGCCAAAGATAACGCAGTCTGGCAGGCATAACATAGTATTTTTGCACCAGCTAGGTGATTCCCAAAGAGCTGAAGTTTTGGCATATCTCAGCATGGTTCTTAAAGAGTTCTTAAAAAATCTGAGGAAAATGGACAAGAAGGGACAGAGCTTAAAAACCTAGATTTACAGTATATGAAAGCTGGTTCCTTAAGAAATAGGAAAAAAATCCAACAAAGACCTGACACGAGATCTGAGAAATGTATCTGGACTTTCAGTTTATTGAGATTATTGTATTTTCCAACATTTTGTTATATTATCTAAAAATTTCCAGAAGCTGTCTTATCAGTTGTTGGAGCTATGAGTGTCTATTTCCGCTATTCATTGCGCTGTGGGACCTAGCAACAATAACGTGGATTTAATATGCACGCTAACATCTGCACTTACACTGAATTCAATCTTTCATGAACCTAAAATGTGGTGAACATGAGCACGTAGAAGGAACTGGGTCACAGCTACGCTCTCACTCGAATCTTTTCTTTTCTCTCTTGTTACAAGTATTTTCCTCAAACATTTCTCCTTCAGGTTTGCTGGCACCAGAGCACTATTTCACCACACTGATGGTTCAGTAGAAGCAAACAGAGCTTTGTTTCACGCACTTAAATGAAGCAGCTTGCTGATGGCTGGCAAATAAAACATATTGACATCCTACGTGGCTCCAAAGAAATAGGGAAAAAAATGGTGCGGTTCTGCTGAGTGTGCATTTTCTATGTCACGAGGGAATTTATCACTCGCAAAAAGTAGTACGTGGGAAAACAAGTGCATTATTACAGCAGTAAATCCTTTCACCAGATTATTGAAACCAGAGACAAGAATAAAAGATGGATGTCTCCAGGTCTGAAAAGTGAAATCCAGTGTGTGGAAGTGCATTAAACGTGCTTCTTTTTAATGGCCACCAGGGCGATGACTCATTTGGTTGCAAAAGTAAGCATGGTTTCAAATTAAAAGAATATAATACGCTTTTCATTTATTAACTCAGTAACCATTTTTCCTGATGGTCTCAATTACTATTTTCACATCTTATTTAACCCAGTCTTCTGGTTATTTGGGAAACTTTGGTCTCATTTAGAGTAAAATAAGTAAAATGTAATGGACACAACCCTTCCATATGAGTGTACAGTATCCTTCAGTACTCAGCCAGATCCACCCTTAGAATTTAAAGCCCTTAAGATCGGCTTTACTAAATGGGGCAAAATAGCATCTGACGCAATCCCCAAATAGCGCTCATAGGTGTGGTTAGTTTTAGGGCTGATCTACAAAAGTTGCCCTGTTCTCTAAACATAGTCAGTACATTTCAATATTGAAAAATAGGTGCGAGAAATAAGAAGCACTTTTTTGTGTTAAATATCGGCCCAATTAGGAGTAGATTATGCCTCACAAAAGTTAGAAAATCAGTTTGTGCCCCTGATTTAAATATTCTCCTTCCTATTTTTTGCACACTGAGTTCCTACCTCTTTACATGAAACCTTGTCGCTGCGCTCTCTTTGTAATCTTTGTAGTTTTTTTATGCCAAAACCTAAGCATTAGTAAATCTGTCTCTAAAAGCCCATATTCCACAGACTGACATCACAGTGGCTATGTGCTTCTTCTCTATACAGTCTATGGATAAAACTGAGTGAATGCATCCAGATGTTTCGCTCACTGGGACTACAGCAAGTACAGAAAGTCAAAGTTGGACCAGGAGGTTGGCTGGTAAACTGTGAACAGGCTTCGTATCCGTCTCACGGGCAGCCTTTAATTCATGTTCCCAAACTGTTTTTTAACTTGGCTGTTAGTGATGTGTCTGTGTTGCCAGACCTCAGCAGTTACCATAGAAATGTAATGTTATTTCTACCAATGGCAAACAGGTCCTGGACTGTATTAAACTCAGAGGCTGTAAGGCATTTCTCAAGTGTAGTTGTCAATAACAGACCCTTTTTTTGTGTATTTTGACATCCTGTTGTGTATGCACGGCTACTGACACACCTAAACAAAGCTACACAAAAGTTTACTTTTGCTATTCTTCCTGTTCAAAAGCCCGTAGTGCTCAACAGTTGGGTCTGATTTAGTTCCCAAGGAGTCATTTAAAAGATGGCTGTTCTCGCTAAGACGTGACAGATGTTTTGTTTTTTTGAACTAGTCACTGAAAAAACAAAGAAGACTAGTGGTTCACATTAGGATGCATCTACTTACAAGGCCGATGTCTTGACGTAGCTGATGTCACCGTGAGAGTGGGGACACTCTGGATTGACGCACTGAAAGCCTCCTCCCATGTTGATACAAGTTGTCCCTCGGCTACAGTTGTGCTGTTGGCTTAAACATTCATCCACATCTGGAGGCCAAAACAGCAAAGGCATGTAAGAATGAGAAGGAGGGAGAGAAGCTTGCCAGGCCGACACCCTGCTTCCTGGTTACCACGGTGTGAGCAGGGGGTGCTCTGCTATTTATTGGGTTTTTTTGTTTTTTTAAAGTTTGACTACCAGAAATGTCCTAAATATCCCTTCTACTGGGAAGGGGTGAGGTCATTTATTCCTTTGGAAAGCACGGTTACCTTCAGGGGTAACAATAAAAGTAGCAACGCAGACAAACAATTCTACAGAAAAACTAAAATCTCTGCTGCTCCGTATCCTTCTAAATCACAGGTATTTCTATCTGAGCTACTTATCCAGTGAGATCTGCAGCCAGGGCCCTGTGAATAAGCCTTTGTCCTGCGTTCCCCCTTGTCACTCACCCTCACAGCTCCGCCCATCTAGAAGCAACTTGTAACCGCTGGGGCAAGCGCAGTGGTACGAGCCTGGGACATTTACACACTCGTGGACGCACAGTTTCCCTCCTTGGTCCAGCCGGTACACTTCACACTCATTTACATCTGTCAATAAACAGAAAATAAATGCATGTACACACTGACTTTAAAACATGCATCATATAACAAGGTGAAAGAAATGTGCCTGCAAAAGTAACTCAGATGGGAGGACCTATTTGGAACATAGGTAACAGTATATTTGATATGGCTCGATGAGGGTAACTAAGACCTAAAGAGATGCTAATCAGCTCGTGACCTCTCAAGAGGATTATTTTGTTTGTCACAGACTGGCTCTACAGATTACTCTCATTTGCAACTGTATTAATCACCAGAGGAGTGAAGGATTCAGGTACTTTGTGGTATTTTCATCAGTAAATTCCATATAACATCTCTTTATGCCCCACGGAGATATCGTAGAGCAGGTCAGCAGCTCAAGGGAACGGCTCTGCGGCTGACCTTACCTCCCTATGAGGTGGAGAAAAGGAGAATTTCCCAACAGGGATCAATTAAGGTAGCACATAATTACAGCTCACCCTGACAGATACTATTGTCAGAGGTGCCACTCATGTGAAAGCCCGCATCGCAGCTGCAGTGCTGGGCTTGGTTCACTTGGGCACAGCGAGGTCTCCGGCTGAACGCTGGATCGTTCATGACACTCCACTCGGGGGGCGCTGCGATAGAAAAAAATAAATTATGAAATCGTAATGCCACCTAGGGTAAAGTCCCGAGTGACATGCTAACACAAACAAACCAAGGGACTCAGACATTCCTTCCATGGTACTGACCTGTCTGCGTTTGGTGCTGGCAGTGGGAGCCACTCCAGTTTTGGGGGCAAGTGCATTTGTACTGGTTGACCCCTTCCACACAGGTACCTCCATTCTGGCAGGGATTACTTGCACATTCACTTACATCTGTGGATATAGGAGAGTATTAAATTAACTACAGTCAACGTGTTGAGAAATGTGCAACGTCTTCACTAGCCTCTGATCATTTTCATGGAGAAAATCCTTTACAAATATTTCCGTGGCGTCATTGAAACATGCCCAAACTGGTACTGCTGCGAATGCCTCTGATTGTGAGTAAGACTATATCAGTGTCAGAAATGGCCATTAATATGAAAATCAAGGGGTGTGATTGGAGCCTGTCCCAGTTGAACATGAGATCAGGTACTGTACTCCCTGGACAGGAAATCATTCTCTTACAAGGCTTACATGGAGAAACATCAATTAAGATTGGCTAATTTTGAACCTAACATGCTTGTCTCTGCACAGAAGTTGGAGTAGAGTAGGAGATGGTGCTAACCCCTGCACCACTGTGCATGCTGAGCTACAAGCTGAGGATGCTTCAAAAACGTCCCAGCAGTTTAAATGTAGTCTTGAACCTGTATGATGTCAAAACAAGTGGATGCGTTACTCTGACTCGGTGTGATGTCAATAAAGTAATAAATACTAAAGGATATTGTGCATATGTTTGACAGAGTTAGCAGGATGGCATTGATTGTGGCGTTGTGACAGCACCACAATTTGCTCTGTCTCTTTAAATTAGGACACAAGTGGAAGATTGGCATGCCGTGCCTTATGAAGTCTAGTTGGCTCCGAAAGTTTTACAGATGTACACATTTTGAAGCAGACTGTGCTCTTTGAACCTCAGCACTGAGGCCACAGTATACAGGATAACAACCAGTTCCTCTAATTTTTATTTGGCTTGCCCAGGAGCAACCACAGGACCGTAACATGAAAAGGCCCACTGCACCGTGCTAGATATTTTTAAACTCTTCTTAACTTTAAAGACTTTCAAACTCTATCAAGATCAATTTTTTGGTATGAGTATTTTTAGCCATCAAATACGCTGGACTGAAAAGCACGAACTGGGATAATACTGTGCAGAGTTGGGCACTCTTGTGTTGTTTTAACCATGAATGTCAATAAACGTACGCACATGTTCAAATGTGCCACTTGGAATTTCTGGAGGAGAGCCACCGGTGCAGGCTGAAAGGGCTATCAAGAGCATGCTTGGCATACTTCTGCGCAATCAGACCATAGTGTGAGTATAATGACTGGACTTAACCCGGTGCAGTGGGGCTACTGTTGAAGAACCGAGGAAACATGAGCGAGGGCTGGGGGTGTCAACTTACAGTAGCCACACCAGTGCTGTCTGGCAATGATGGGTAGAAGCCTGCGGGGAAATGGACCCACAGTGGAATGTAGTACAGGTGTTTTTCTGTGTTCAGAGACATTTAATGCCATTTTAACAAGCGCTTCATTCAGCGTGCCGAGGAGCTCCACACACTCTGAAGAATGGCTCTTTTCTTTGCCTGTTATCTATGTGTACGAGGAACTCCATTGTGCTGTTTGCTTTCTGAGCTGATGTCTTTTTCAGCCAGTCATTCATACAATGCTAAGACAGGGTCACCCTAAATAGATTTTTGTGGACATTTTTGCTCAACAGTGAATAATAAAGAAAATAAAACACAAACGGAAACTGATGTTTTTATATGGAAGAAAGATAAAAACATCCATCCGCGATGGCATTCTGCACCTGAAACTGGTCTAACTGGGAATTTGTGGGTAATAAATATCTTCTAATCTTAAAAGTCTATAGTGAAAGTGAAGCTCACCTTTACAGGTTACGTCGGCGCCGGTCCAGGTGCCATTTTCCCGGCAAACTCGTGTCGCAGAACCCACAAGGTGGTAGCCTGGGAAACAAGTGAAATGGACCTCGTGGCCAACAAAATACTTTGACCCGAACTTGGTTCCATGAGCAGGGGCTTCCAGGGAGGGGCAGGTGGTGGGTGCTGTGGGAGAAAGAAAAAGGGAACAAGAGGAAGGCTTGTCACATGTGGAATAAGCCTTCCAACATCCTCTGGCATTCTCTGCCTGAGGATATACACGTGTCTCTGGGCAGTGCAGAAACTTCATGGGAAAAGATTGTTCAATGCCTCATTTACAGTCATCGGGCAAAGGAACAGCCATTTTTATGAGTCAGAAGTGTACCAGCACTCAGATGTTATGCTATGTATCGTGCTCTGGAAGGTATGATGTATAATACCCTAATAGTATATAATTACATTACATAATCATAGGAATGGATTACATTTTTAACTTTCATGAGATTTATGTTCTTCTTAAAACTTGAGGAATTGTGGGAAAACTGTTTCCTTTTCTTTTTGTTCCTAAACTGAAAACATTTCAGTTTCTAAGTCACACTTGGTCAGACTGAGTTGTGTACAGATAATGATTGTATTATTACAACAGCTAGTCCACCCCCCCCCC
>NW_024582373.1:2302375-2329493 GCF_018398535.1 Haplochromis burtoni
CCCACCTCTTTCTGTCCTGCCAAGTATTCTTCACAGAGCTATGAACTGCGCTGGTCCATCACTAGCAAATTGGTGTCAGTGTCTGTTGCCAAATAACACAATTCCACAAATCCACTTCCCCTGTCAAGTACCCAGTGCTGTAACTGAGATGGCCTTGAAGTGCTAGAAGAAAAGTATAATTCCATAATACAAGAAAGTATGTCTGGCTCTCCACTGTCACTCACTCAAGAGGAAAAATCAAGTTAAAGAAAACAAACTTTCTAAAATGTTTGAAATTTGATACTCTGGAATTTTCTCCTGACTTTAACATAAAAGTGCGCCGCTGAATTATAAACAAAACAAAAAACATAACAACAGCAGTCATATCATGCATGCATATGAAACTTTATACAGCATGACATGCAAATGAAAGGACTTTAGTGGCATTACGGGATAAATGCTGCCCTACTTATAGTAACCAACCACATACCGTACTCTGTGTTTAAGTGGCTGGTGGGGCATTTGGACATCTTTCCTGTGGTTTAAACAGTCATTTATCAGGTATGTTAACTTTGAAGCATAATAGATGTGTAATAGTTGGTAAAAAAAAAAAAAGAAAAAGAAAAAAAAAGAAAGAAATGCAAGTTTTATTAAATCTGTTTTGAGTCTGATTTTAATCGATTTCTAAGTACATAATTTTAATATCTGGCTCCTGATTTTAGTCAGTGTTGAGACTGGTAATTTGTTTACTGAACACAAATGTATATGTCTCAGATTTGGTTCAGTCTACTTCATTTACAAGCAATTCTTCAACAAGAGATATGAACACTTGCAATCCATGTAAAGATGGCACTGCCTGCAGTATGTCCAGAGGAGGCCATCAGGTGAAAAAGGAAGGTTTCACAGGACTGTGAAGCCCTATGGAAAACTATGTACACCATTACTGCTACCATGGGAATTAAGAGTGTATTTGATCAGCCTATCAGATGTACTGATTAACCATGTGTGACCACCTATATAAAAGCAGAAGTTTTGGCAGCTCGCTGGTTTGGACCATTCAGCTATGTGTTAATACAATTCCACAATCTTACCAAGATTGAACATGCCAACAAACCCTTAGGTCAGACTGTGTAATGCTGAGAGAAACTGCAGAAAACCTAAGTGCTACAACTCAGAAATTGGTTAGGATGTTTAGGAACAACCCACCAAGGCCCTGCCATGAACTGAAAACAACTGGAACACCAGCATCAGTGTCCTCAGCGAAGCCAGTTTACACTGCTGCGGAATGAGACGTGCCGACCAACAAAGAAACCCCTGCTCCACAATTGACACATTCAAACTCAAGTGAAATTTGTAGCTGCCCACATGGACAAAACAAATGCCTTCTGGAGAAACGCTTTATGGTCCAACGAGAGAAAGATAGAACTATTTGGCCACAATGACAATAAGTGTGTTTGAAGGAGTAAAGTTGAGGCTTTCAAAACTGAGAACACTGTAACAACTGTCATGCATGGTGGTGGTAGTATCATGCTTTGGGCCTGTTTTGGTGCTAGTGGCACTGGTACATGTTAATGGAGAAGGAGGAATACCTCCAAATTCTTCAACTTTACCTCAAATTAACAGCTACCCGGTAGAAACTTGGACAGAATTTGGTATTCCCAAACCCATGATCCTAAACACATCAAAACTGGGTTTGAAATGGATAGCAGGCTAACAGTAAGCCTCTGCAATGTCCTTTTCAAGTTCTGACCTCAACCTTATTGAAAATTTGTGGACTGTGTTTAAAAATCAGGTCCATGCCAGGATACCAACCAATTTAAATTAGCTGTACCACTTCTGCCAAGAAGAGTGGTCAAATATCCAGCCAGAATAACTCCAGAAGCTTACTGCTGGTCAAAAGCATTTGGTTGTGGTGCAATTCACTAAGGGACAGTTAAAAAAATATTAATAGGTATGTATTTATACATATTTTTTATTTATATTTAATTTTTGTCTATGATAGAACAAAAAAACCCACATTTGTAATAATGAATATTCGTTGGTTAAATTCCACTTAACTACTCCAATAAGAGGTCCCTGCATTGCCATGTCCAGCTGAATCGCTTGACTTTAGCTGAGCCATTGTTAACGTTATGATTTATGGTGCTTTTTTCTTCTATGTCTAAATGTTATGATGATGATTCTGCTAATTCTGATAGCACTGTTCCTGTTTATCACTCACCAGACGACTGGTCTGCTTGAGGTAACTTGGAGACAGAGTTCTGAAGCGCTGCCAGTTTTGATTTCATGATCCTCAGCCCCTCGTTAAACCGCATCTCCTGGCCTTTCAGAAACTTCTCCATCTGACGAAGCACCCCAACCACCTGGTGCTTATCCATGCATGTCTGTTAATAACGAACGAAGACTGTGAGCAGAATAAAGACTCCTGGAAAAACATTTCAAAATCCAATGACTTGCCAGCAAAAACTGAGCGCAGGATGAAAGGTTACTTCAGTTTAATGGTTATAAAACGTAATACCTGAGTGATGAATAAACATTATTGTGCAGCTGTGGAGAATGAAGTAATTTAGATTAAACCCATGTTATTGGTGGACAAACAGTTATTATAGTCACAAAGCATTTTCACTGATACTAAAATATGTTATGCAACACTATGAAAACATTTATTTGAGATATTTTTACTATACCTGATGATAAGCGCCAAACTATATTTTATTTCACCCAGAACTATTGCTTTCTACTAGAATATATTCACTTATACCTCACAGGACTCTCCCTCACCCCTTTTCACTCTTATAACACAACTCTAGAGAAAGACACAGCTGGGCTAAAGCTGTGTGGCAGATGTCAGTGGGACCTAAGTCCAAAATGCTGTTCCTCTGTATATTTTGCATGGCGGTAGGAAGGCACATGCTCATTGGATAATCCCAAATGGGCAGACTCAAAATAGCATGGGTGCCACAGGCTGTTACTTTGGAGGGAACACTTGTCAAGCCATTACAAAGTTCCCCACAGAAAGTGCCGCTAATCCTTTCAGGAGGGTTTATTAATCACATGCTTACATTGGAACACCTCTGGGCAGCATACCTTAAATTCCTGCACTGGAATTCACAGGGCTTCGTGCAATAACAACAAGGTTCAATACATTGAAATGCATGGTGTACAGAGCTCGGACCTGTGCAGCATTAAGACTGGCCCCTGCTCTGTTATGTGCCTCAGGCAGAAAACAGGGGAAATGCCACCAGCTGACAAGACATGAGAAGATTCAATTGATTTTTTTCCCAATTAAAAAACACGACGTAGATTTAATATTACACTAAAATACACGGTGGTCGAAAACCTTCCAACCGCACAAACTAATAAGGAAAAAAAGAAAACAACAACAACATTTTTGTGTCATTGTATGGATAGTTAAATTTGATTCTAATCATTTTGTTTCTGAAAGATGTATGAAGATTTTTACAGCATTCAATGAGATTTTGCGATGGGATTATTGACCCACTTTTCTCAGGCATAAAACTCTCAGCAAACTTCTGGACGCGCGTAAAGTAAATTGCTCCTACCTGAACGGTGCCATGACCACTGTGGATGGCTGTCAAACACAGCAAAAGCAAACACCTGCATCGGAAAGACAGTGCCATCGCAGAAACTGCAGCCAAGTTAACAGGCTACCGTTTCCTATTGCTGTTCTCAGATTTTAACAGGCTTCCTTTTAGGCAATTGGATGCCCCCAGAATAGTGGAGAAGTTCCGTCTACTCGTTTGAAGAGTGTGGAAGATGTTCATCAGGTGCCTGAGACAGAGATGCGCCCGCGTCTCTATATCTGGGGTTTTGGAAAGTTTCGCCTCTGAGCCCTGCACGCCACCTAGGCTTCCTGCAGCAGGAATCCCTCCCACCGAGACACAGCCAAACACTTTTCTTTCTTTACCTCTCTCATCCCATCATACAACATTATCTGTGCATTTGGCAAATTGCACGATCATAGTTAGACTTTTATATTTAGTTATAGCCTCGTAAAGATTATTTTTCCTACAACCTAACAATGAATAGCCTTTTCAGAATAATAATTCCATTAACAGCATATTTCTAATGGGTTTGTCAAATATCTGCATTATTAGGTTAATATGTTTACTTAACGTGCGACTTTTCCAGTCTTCTGTGAGTTTGCTGGCGATAATAACCGGACGCTCAGTATGTTTACTGGCTCGCATCTCTACGAGCAAACTCTTTAGTCTTTACGGGTCGATTTGTAGAGTTAAAGCGACATCTGCTGGTCGATGACGGGACTGCACACGCGCGTGAAGTCCCACTACGCGAGCCCGTTCGCGTAAAAAAAAAAAAATTAAACGACACAAGAAATGCGTTTGTGCTTATAAATCGACAGATATTTATGTTCAGGTGTTTTAATTTTGTTAATCAGCGTAAGGTATGATGGTTATAAGTGCATAACACACGCGACAACAGTGAAAACAAAGGGAAAAGCGAAGTGCGATATGCATTTCATTGTTGCAGATGTTGAAAGTGACCGACACTGCGTTCAACCAATAAGAACGGCAGCTCTGCTTACCCGTGCTGGCTTTGACCAATTGCCGGGCAGAGTTTGCTGTGTCCATGTTAGATAGATCCCGACAGAAGTATAAAAACACCGAGAATACATAATCGAGGAATGTGCTGCAGAACTCAGAAGCCATTTTGAGATGATGTCCCTGTTGAGAAAGCCTATGAAGATGCTGAAATCAACGAACATGGTTACATTTCTGTCTGTTTCTCCCTCCGTCTCCTCTATTTCACCATGGCAGCTGTCAACCGACGGGACATTAGCAAAGCGGGGTATCAAGCTGCGCTCACAGAGTTAAAACGTCATTGATATGAAAGAGGAGAGTGTCTGTTTACTGTCTCTGTCGAGACATGTAACACCGTGAGTCTTTTCCAGTCTGAAATCTTCCAGCATCTCTCACAAACCAACGTCTCCTTGAGTGACTGAATTAATTCACTCTTGTACCGGGGAAAAGGGAGGCAGATCCGTTCTCCAATGGCTTCTGTGAGCCTTGTTTCCAGTCCCCCAGCCCCTGTTCTTGACAAAAACATGACAGACTCTGAGCTTGCAGGGGATGAAAGGTCGAGTAATATTCTTGTGCAATTATTAATACGCTCATCTGTGCGTTTCAATTTCAGTGCTGTGGGTCTACATGCTTGTGTTACTGTTTTCTCTTTTAACCACGAATTGCGGGATATAGAGACATTTCACTTCTTCCCCCCCCTCTCTTAACATTTTTTTTGCATGCCTCTTTGGTGCAGTTGAATGGCGCTGTTCACACAGCCTCGATTACACATCACCGTGTCGATGAGACTCATTCATGATCATTTCCATGCAACATAGAGACCTCATCATTCTGTTGTTGTAGCTCAGGGATTCATGGCTTCATTGTTGCCATCTGCAGGAGACTATGCAAATGACTATGATGTAAATGCCACGCCCATCCTCATACTGTACTCCCCCTACTGGGCAACTACCGGTATTGCTGAAGCAGGGTTCACGCAGAGTTGAGATGATGTGCTTCTGCAGGATGTAGGCCATACCTGTGTCCTTGTGATTTGCTTTGCATTATGTTCAAAAACAAGACAAACAATTTGGTTTTCTGTTAAAAATCTTTGATCAAGTAATTTCACAGATTTTTTTCACTGTAGAAAACCAAGTCAACCAGTTGCTCATGTGTTAGGTTGGAAAAAAACTTGATGGCTCAACTTCTAGCCTGGACTTTGAGCATCTGTTACAGTTTTTGATTCTTAAAATGGGCAGAAACATAATTTCCAGTGTGGGCTTCGGGTATGATTGAAGCACCTAGTGTTGTTTATCACTGGAAAATGCACTTTAATGTAAATATTTAACATTTACATAGTTGTATTAGGTCCTTATAAACTGCCTTCTAACACTGATGCTACTATTTTTCATCATTTGCTTTTGGTCCTCAGTGAGATGTGCTGTACAGGCAGTTACAACAATAGAAAAAGGTGATTTGAAATAAAATATTTAACCTGGCAGATGTTTTTCATTGAGGATGATGGTGACCTGTAAAGATTGTCCCCCACCTTTTGCTCTGCGACAGCTGAGACAGGATCCAACAGCCCTGTGGCCCTAAGCTGGATAAACCGTTAAGAAAATGGGTGGTTAGATGGATGTTTCTTGTTAAACCTGAGGCCTGTTCTGCTTCAATTAACTCAAAAGCCAATTTTACATACACAATGTTAGCTTTGGATTAATTCAGACTGAGGAAGAGGCAGCTAGTATCTGTAAAAACTGACCTAGATTGCTTTATTGGATCTGTTTCATAATGTTTTTGTTCCACCCTCCCACCAGCACTGTATTTCTAAATCACCTGGAATTATTTACAATGAAAAGATTGCCAACTCTGAAACATTTGCCAGGATTTTGTTTCATATTAAAAATTGATTAGAATATTTAGTCTGTATTAGTATGTTTAATTTTAGTTGTAAATATGTGAATTACAGCAGATAAACATCAAATTTTTACATTTGGATGAGGTTGTATAAACTACTTTAGTGGTGCAACTAAATGTACCGTATTTACAAAAAGCCACATGTGTATGAAGTATAGCCTGGTCACGCTGAGTTATGAGTAATGCTCTGCAAACTAATAAGTGATCCTCTGATTGTAATGATAATCATCTGTTCCAACATAACATTTAATGCATTCCTGTGCCGAGCACTGGATACTCACACAAGCTTTTCCCGGCTATTTTAATCAGTATGTCAGAGTAAATATTCTTTTGGAGAATTCTTGCAGGAGTGTTCGAGCGTTTCAGCCAACAGTGTTCAGCATATTGCTTTTTACCTGCAGTTACTTTACTTGGACTTTGTAATAGTTATCCTTTGTCACAAAATTACAGGGGGACAAATCACTCCTCATTTATCGGTATAGAAAGCATTCACAAGGGGTTTTCTTGGCAGATAGCGTCACATGTTTTGGTAGATGTTTACATCAGGTGCCCTACATAACAAGACCCGCAGGGGAGTTGTGGCTCCTCCTGGGATCAAACCTGAGATCTTTTGGAAATTTGTAACAGAAAAAACAGCCGATTATTCCAAATCATTACTTTTTTGGTTTAACTATAGCTACAATTGATGTATTATTTGTAAACATTTAATGTCTGTCCAAAATAGTGTCAATAGTGAGTATTTATATTGCTTTCATCTTTCCAGAGAGGATGGTGAACTGGAAGATGGAGAAATAGATGATGAAGGGATTGGAATTGAAGAGGACAACAAGGAGGCCGCGGAGGTGAATGAAGAGAAGGAGAAGGAAAAGGAGAAGGAGAAGATTAGAGAGAAAGAGGAAAAGGCTCACAGACACTCCAGGAAAAGATACAGAAAGACCCGAGAGAAGAGGAGGTCTAAAAGAAGGAGACGTGACAGACCGAAAGTAAGATGCTACTGTACAGCTTGTTGTTGCATTAAAATATCTCCTCCTGCTCTTGCAATTAGAGCATAAATGTGAACTAACCCATTTAAAATTAATGTTATGTTTCATTTTTCTTTATTTCTGTTTACCCTCACCTCAGCATCACTCCCCCTCAAGCAGCTCCAGCTCCGACAGCTACGACTCTGACTACGATCGACCGGAAAGGTCCAAAGGCAGAAAGGGTCTGGGATCTAATCGCGAGTCTGATGGCCAGTCCTCTCAGGTGAGTTCAGAACAGCTCGCAGTGTTTATATTCATGCAAACATTATTGTCTGACATAATTCACTCCCTCTGCTTTGACCACAAGCATTCAAAGGGAGGCAACTCACACAGGTCCCCACCGTACAAGAGCAGCGATTTCGACAAATACAGCGACTACAGCGACGACAAGTACGACTACGATGACGAGGAGGATGATTATGAAGACGACATGTCCGAGTATCAGCAGTCAAAAGATTCGTCGAGTCAGGGAAGGGGGCGGCACGCTAAAGACCAGATGAACAGAGGAAACATGAGGGGGATGAAGCAACAACAGTGTACGAATGCTTTTTAAATTATAAACACAACAATGTGATAGGCAGAGATGTATCGCAAACATCTTTAAGGGTGAAGAGAGTTTACTCATTTTTGTTAAAATGTCATTTCCAGACGGGCAGAGGGGAAGAGGCAGAGGGAGTGGACCGGGGAGAGGACGTGGGATGCTGAACAAGAACAAGAAGCTGAAGGGTAAACCCTGGGGAGGACGCGGACGAGGTCGAGGGGGAGAACAGGGGATGGAAGACATGGCGCAGGTATGTGAGCTGAATATTTCACTGTACTCTGCCATCGCTGGTTTAAATTGCACCGTGAATTAGCTGTTGCTAATTTTGTGTCACAGGAAGGAAAAAATTTGTCCGGTTTCCAGAAGAAGCGGCCAATAATGAGCAAGGAGTTTATCAATCAGCACACCGTTGAACATAACGGGAGGTACATCTGCAAGTATTTCCTGGAGGGTCGGTGCATCAAGGTACGGCAGCGTTAATGCCCTTTAATTTGTTTTTATAACGTAAACCTGCTTTTAGTAAGGTAAATACTGTCCTAACTAACTTAAAAGATTAAAGAAAAAAACATTTTGTGATGTCTTCATACAGGGCGAGCAGTGCAAATTTGAACACGAGCTTGTTGTACCAGATAAGAAAAAGGAGCTTTGTAAGTTTTATCTTCAAGGATACTGCAGTAAAGGAGATAACTGCATTTACATGCACAATATCCTTCACTAATAGTTCTTAATTATATTTGTGTAATTGGATTGCATAAACTGCACCCTTTAATTATTTCTGTTCCTTAACCTGTGATTGCACATGAATACCCGTGCAAGTTCTTTCATACCGGAGCCAAATGCTATCAAGGAGACAACTGCAAATTCTCCCATGAAGCTTTGACTGACGTGACCAAGGAGCTGCTCGATAAGGTAAAACGAAATATAGTTGAAGCTCATCCTTAGTTCTGTCAGCGGTTATCTTATTTCTTCTTTCCCGTGTCTTTATTCAGATAATTAATACTGAAGAGGAGAATGCCCGGGAGGATGAGTTGGAGCTGGAGGATCTGAGAAAACAGGGTATTTCCCCACTTCCAAAGCCTCCTCCTGGGGTTGGGCTGCTGCCCACTCCTGGTCAGAGCAGTCCTACAGATAGCCAAGCAGGGAAGAAGATCCCCTCTCTTTTTGAAATCAAGGTTCAACCAACTGTAGACTTGGCACAAAAAATCGGTCTGAGGTAACTGGAGTAATCTGTAATCAAAACCAGGTCAGACTTTAAAAAAATTTTGATTTTCTCCTAAGCCTGAGTGCACTCTGTTTTTCAGTGGATCCAACTACCCTCAGAATCAAGGAGAATGCACAGGTGAGTTTACTGGAGGTTCAGAGGACACACAGAGCGGCAGCATGGTGCCTTCAGGCTCTTCTGCTCCTCCTGTTCCTCCCCCCGGATCACCCGTTCCCGTGGGTCACACCGCTGCACCACCGATGCCACAAAGCCCACCAGGGCAGCACCTGCCGCACGGATTTCCAATGCAGCCGCCGATCCCATCCAGTCAGCCGCCACCCTTCCATGGAAACCGACCTAATATCAACCCGCAGATGAATATACAGAGGCCTCCATTTCCCCCTATACCAGATCTAGAGATAACACCAAATCTCTTCCCCTTTCCATCTGCGGGTCAGAACCCAGTAGACTTCCTTAGCAGCTTCCTCCGAAACCAGACCATTGGTCAACAAGGAGGTGAGTCATATAAGCATATAATTAATAAGCTGTTCTTATAGGTTAACTGCCTTTTACTTGTTACTGACTTTGCAAAACTTTGTGTCTTTGTTTTTTTTTCAATTTGGTAGACCCTAGTCTGGCTTTCATACAGAACCTCCAGCAACAGATTGGTGCAGAGTCACAGTTGCAGTCTTTACCACCTGCAGTACAGAAAGCCATCCTTTTACACCTGACACAGCAGCAGCAACAACAAGAGTCAAATCCACAAGGGAGTGAAGCACAGAGAGCAGATGGCCAGGATGAAAATGCAAGCAGAGGCAAGCTTAATTAATTAAGATTAAATGAAACCCAGGGAGCAAGATTGGAACAAAGTGACCTACACAACTCAGAATTATCTAAATAAGTGCTTATACACAGATAACACCAAAAAGACTCTCCTTTAAACTCTCTACCTCTACTGGAGAAGCTAAAAAAAACATCCAGTTTTGGAGGACACTCCCTATCTCATTGATAGGACGAGTGAACTCAATAAGGATGGTCTTTCTCCTGCAATATCTGTATTTGGTCCAAAATATCCCAATTTTCCTGCCCATAGCTTTCTTCAAAAAGCTGGATGCAATTATTATGCCGTTTATATGGAACTACAAAACACATAGAATAAAAAAGAACATCTTTGCAAACACGGATCCCTTGGAGGACTGCCTTCCTTACTATGTTGGTGGAATATTACTTTCTCCTACTCCCTTGACAAGTGCATACTATAATTATAACCCATTGATCCATACCATTTTGCGAATTTGGAAACAAATAATTAAGCACTTTAAACTGAAACCATTATCAATGAGTATGTCTGTTACAGCTAACCCCTCTTTCCTTCCATCATGTGCAGACGGTGCTTTCAACGTGTGGCATGAACTGGGAATTTGTAAATTAAAAGACTTGTATTCAAACGATACCTTCATGTCATTTCAACAATGAAAAGATAGATTTGGACTACCGCGCAGCCATTTTTTTAGATATCTTCAACTACGAAATTATATCCGCACACATTTGCCGCAGTTTGAAAGCATGTCGTCTGACACCTTGGATAGATGCCTTAGTGATAGCCGGGGGTTCGAACAGAGAATCTGATTATTCTATAACTCACTACAGGAGATGAGTGTACCTTCAACTCATTCAATTAAAGAGGAGTGGGAAAAGGAATTTGGGATCTCCCTAGCGGAAGATTTTTGGCAGGAAGTCTTACGCAACATAAATACACTTTTTTATTAATTCCCGTCGTTGCTTAATTCAGTATAAAATTGTACACAGGTTACATTACTCAAGGGAAAGACTTCACAAAATTTATCCAGACTGCTCTCCCCTCTGAAAAAAATGTATGACACATTAGTAGTTTTGCACTTTGTCCAAGGCTTCAGGGTTTTTGGTGTGACATTTTTACTTATCTATCTAATATTCTTAAAAACAAGATTGATCCAAATCCAACAGTAATTATCTTTGGGATCTCCAAAGAAACACAAAGCTTACAACATGCTCAAAAAAGGTTTATGTCATATGCGCTGATCATTGCAAAGAAACTGATCCTGCAGCTTTGGAAAGGCCTGTGTTAAAGATGTGGCTTGCAGAGCTTACAAATACACTTCACCTTGAAAAAATAAGATATACCATGAATGGCAATGTGAAAGATTTTGAACTAATTTGGCGTCCTTTACTTGCATATCTTGGGAAAATATAAGTTTTTGGCAGTCGGGGGATCTTTTTGTTTTGTCTTGTTTTGTTTAGAGAAAAAGGGGGCACAAGTTCTATTAACTTGTAACAACTGTGATACTTGCTTCTAATAAAAGATATTTGAAACAGAAAAAAAAGACTCTCCTTTAAATCTGATTTATTTGTTTATTCATGTTTTTTTGCAGATGAAACTACAAACTGGTACTCGAGCGATGATGAGGATGGGAGCTGTGTTTCCTCCATTCTTAAATCTCTGAAGAGACAGAATGAGATGCAGCAGTCTCAGCCCAAGACCGCCCCGGTGGCTCCAGCACTGGGTGACCCCCGCCTCGTTAAGGAAAGGGCTCCACCCAGTGACCCACGTGTCAAGGCTGACCCTAGACAGCGACCCCCAGATATGAAAAAGGAGCCAGATGGCGCTTCGGATCCGCGGCTTTCCAGAGACCCCAGGAAAATGAGACCAGTGGAACCGAGCTCATATCGGCAGCAGAGCCATCCTGTTCATCAAAAGCCTCTTACAGGAGAGGAGGATGACGAAGGAGAGAGGGAACTCAGGGACAGGGCTGTTCTCATTCCTTTAGATGCCAGCCCAGGTGTGGTCCTGAGAGACCCTCGATGCCAGTTAAAGCAGTTTAGTCATATTCGTGTTGACATTCTGCTCCAGCGGCCTGCCTTTGCTCAGACAGTTGTGTGGGCCCCTGAGGATCTCATCCCCTCCTTAGTGCCCAAACAGGAACACTCCATCAACCTGCCTCTTCCACCTCTAATTGCTGATGCTCAGATGAACCGAACAAGCCTGCCCGACCACCCCCCAGTCTCCAGCCCTCCGCTATCTGATCCCAGACTTGCAGCTGCACGTTTGAAGGAACGTATGAGCCGACTGCCCACTGGTTCTCTAGAGTCACGATCTTCTACAGAGAGACCTGTAGACCCACGCCAGCAAAAGTCTTTGGACCCCAGACTCAAACGTACAGCCAGTCTGGACTCCAAGCTGCTGGGTCCGAAAGAGCAGTCCTCTGGGGCAGGACTTTTGGACCCCAGGTTACAGAAGGCCAGTGCCAGTCCCTCTCCTCACGCTGCCCGAGCCAAGCCAGAGCCAGAGAAACTTCCACCTTATGCTCCTCGACTGGCGTCCTCTGGTGGAGGGTTGGAGAGTCCCACTACGATCCTGGGAGGCATCAGCCTGTATGATCCTCGTTCCCAAACCGAGCAAGTTCAGAAGGAGCAGTTTGAGCCTCCTAAAAAGGCGGGGATTCTTAAACAGGCTGCTAAGAAAGACAGCACTCCAGCACCGTCACTATCACCAACCCAACGAAGCGGCTCGTTCGAAGAGGCTAAAAGCACAGATGCTGCAGATCACACTCCAGCTTCCACTTCTCCCACTGTGCCTCCTGCCTCGCCTGTCAAACCCCCTGCTGTACATAATCTCCCCATCCAGGCTCTGGCTGGGCTAATCCGACCCCAGTACACTGACCCGAGGCAAGCTAAACAGGGAGGACAGGGCTCTACGGGAGCACAGGAAGAAGCAGAGGACAAGAAGGAGCAGGAAGAGGAGGCGGCTCCAGAGAAAGAACCGAAACAAGAAGATCCAGAGGAGGAGGAAGAGGAGGAGGCAGATGACAGGACACTTAAAGATGTGTTCAAGACTTTTGACCCCACTGCTTCCCCTTTCTGTCAGTAAACACTCAACTGTTGATTGCAACAGATATGTTTGTTGATGACACATTAATCTTTATTTAGCTTTACATAAATCTATTTATTTCTTTATATGATGCTGTAGAAAACCAAACACTACGCCACACATTTATCAGTAAGGAGATGATGCTGGATACAGACACAGAGTATAGTTCCCTGTAACTATGTCATATTAAAGCTCAGAGGCGTGTTTTGAATGTGTGTATGGTAAGGTTTCTATTGTGTCATTTTTACACACGTTCTAAACAATCAGAGGAAATAAAAAGATGTGAAAGTTTTACTAAAGCCTGACCCAGGTGTTGTTAAGTCAGCTTGGGGCTCGTTCCATTGAACGACCTGATAGTCACTTTCCACGCAGAGAGATTATACTAAGTAATCAAAAACACAATAATTTCCCGCGGGGGGGATTTTTGTATTTACATATTTATTCACGGACACTTTCATATATTGAGATCTACTGTATATGTTGATGCCTGTCTTTATGATAAGGGATTTTTTTTAAACCATTTACATTTGTCATTTTTCAGTTGCTTATGCGTTCGGGTCAGATAATCAAAATTGAATATTTTCAATGTGAGTTTTCGATTAGATTAGTCTAATTTTCCCTTTTCACACTTTTGAAACTCTACACCTAAGCTAGCTTGCAGAAGTCTTTGCACTAAAATAGACAACTTCCGTCTTTAGTGACTACATTGTTTTTTGGTTCAGGCGGTCTGAATCTTTTGAGGATGTTTTAACCTTTTCTAACAAACATCGCTGCTCCTCACATCTCTCGAAGAAGCTTGTAAGTAGCAGGGAAAATGTTACGTGTTTTCCAACACGCTGTCAGTCAGCATAAGAAATCGATAAAGTTTTCCAGTGTATTATACAGAAAAGTAGTAGTATCTTAATAACACTGCAGTTGTATGTATATATGTTACAAATGTGACCTTGATGACTATTTTTACTGTTGAATTTTGTCGAATATGAACCTAAAAGAGGCTATAAATATACATGTGCTACAAAGACTGAAAGTTGTAGATGTAAGATATTGTTTGGTAATATTGGTTTGTTTAGGTCAGAGTTCTCCGTCTGTAATTTGAGGTATTCCTGTTTGACTGAAACGAAGCTATTTCCTTTTTTTTTTTTTAAAAGTTCTTTTCATGATTCACATTGTAAATGCTTATTTTGTATCATGTGTACAGTGTGTTTTGGGGTGTTTTTTATGTCAGCGTGGGTCGGTATGGTGGTTATGGTTGTCATAATATTGTCTGATATTTTTACAACACATGCCAGTCGTTTCAGTGAGTTTGTTACAAATATCTGGAATAAAGACAGGAAACAGCACCAGTTTTATTTCAGAACCAGACACCAGTGTTGCAATGTGTGCGTGCTGTGCATTTTTTTTTTAACCACCAGCTCTAATACAATTCATCCATCTGATTTCTCGGAGCAGGACACACAGCTTATGCATGAAACATTATTTTTATGCATTATTTTCTTCCTTTTCAAAATACAGTTGTAGCTGTCTTATACATTAACCTGTGGGGCAAGACTTGGGGCTAAAGGGTGCGCCGACGTCTTCCTCAGTCCCAGCTCATCTGTATCTGGGTTAGAGGTCTGCTGGGCTCGATGGATCTCCAGGTTTCTCTTCCACTGGAAACACAAAGCTGTAGCCTCTGCACCATCCGAATTTGGCTCAGGCTGCTTCAGACCCTGAAATCAGAGTGCAAGTGTTCAGTTTTAAGGAAGCAATTCATAGGGCATAATAAAAAGATGCCACTGAATCATATATTTGTAGTCCAGAGTTGCTGCTTGTGCTTGTGGTGTTGGATTTACTTTAATGCATGCTGTTTCTGCAGCTCGAACCCCACGTAAGACTGTCTGGAGCAGATTTTGTGCATTCTTTACCAGGATCTCATCAGAAGATTTGCACCCAGGAGTCACAGCATTGACACTTTGCAGGCAGAAGAAAATACTCATATCACCTTTCTTTTTTTTCCCCTTTCAACATTTCTTTTATTAGTTTTCGGTGTGTGATTTCTGCTTGAAATTTCCTGACCTGGAAATGATGCTGAGCTGATTTGTGATGGTGAGAATCTGCTCAACAATTAGCGAGAGTTCAACTGCACACTGCTTGTCGAGGCTGTGGTTGGCAATAACTCTGATAAACTGGGTAACTGACTGGCAGTTTGAGATCACATCTTTGGCTGCAGAAACAAAAGCCTCTTTATTCTAAAGAAAAAAGAAACAAAGATTGTAGATTAGTGTGCCTGCAAATCTAGTTGACGGTTGTGGAGGGACCTTTAGTGGGCATTACCGCTATTGGGCCTTTCTTCTTCAGATACTGAGTCATGTAACATACTGTGTCGGCCATCTTCCTGGTCACCTGGACTATTCTGTTGTCCTTGGGATCCCAGCTGTTGCTTTCTTGCTTTAGAAAAAGGGAGGTGTAGGTCAGGGAAGAGACTTCTTGGCACAAGCCAGATGCAGCACTATCCTGCAGAGAAGAATTAGGACATGGTTCATTGCGACATGATGGATTTATTACACAATAAAATCTGATCAATTATGCGATACTTACATCCTTTTTAGTATTTCCAGGTCCATATTTGGCCCCAGATGCCATATTTATGTTACTTTTTGCAGCATCTACATTTTCTTTAATGCCTTTCTGGTTTGAATATATTGTTGCGTCAGAGGTAAATTCCACTTCTTTGACTTTAGTTGGGATTTTAGCCAAAACTTTGCTAATATCCTCAGGTGCTCTCCCCTGTAGTCCAGCCTTTATGTACTCTTTAACCTCTTGGTGAATCCCTTCTTGCTTCCTGATCTCTTCCATCACGCAATGAGCTTTTGCTGACCAACAGCATATCTGCACATCCAGACTGAGTGTGTCACAAATGTAGTGAGTCTCTAGCATGAGCCTCGCCCTGCAGATTATATCTGAGATCTGAAAAGACAGGTGGTCATTAATGGACCTCAGATTGGAGCGAGTGCGCGGGTCATGGATGTAATTTAAGCTGTCCTCCACTCTTCTGGTAGCAGATTTTACATTTTCAATAAGCGTTTGTGCCGCATGTTCAAACCTTTGCTCTGCATCTTCTGTGTTGTTCTCTCTGAAGTGTTCAGCAGCGAAATGAGCAATTGTGAGAAGATTTTGAAATGTAGTATCATAGTCCTTATTCACTTTGCTTAAATGACCAAAAAGCACTCGAATTTTAATCAAAAGTTTTCTCTGGAAGAATTCCGATTTTGCAAGGTGCACCACGCCTGGCATTAAATCAAATTCTTCTGCAGCTTTAAGGTAGTCCTCAGTCAGGTTTTTCAGTTCATCCTGATATCCGGTTAACTCCTTTGATTTATAAGCACTTCTGCAGTTTATGCTTGTGAGCCTGGTTGCCTCTTGGATTCGGAGCGAGTTCTCAGACAACACTGAGAGCTGTTTCTGAGGGTTCAAATGGTTCAGTGCAGTCGATGTTCCCAAAATCTTATCCAGAGAATTAAGCAAAATCTGAATAGAGAGACTCCAGAGGGTGCAAAGTGCCTCTAGCTGATCTGACTGTCCTTCATATGCGGAGGAAAACTCTATCAGTTGCCTTGTGTTGTTCTGTGCTTTGGTAAGCTTGCTGTGTAAAACCCTCAATGTTTCTTGACCATCACTTTGTGTGGTTAAATCTGAAGATGTCAAGAGTTGGACCACGTCAGCACATAAAGTCATTGCTTCATTGAGTTGCTGTGCAGAACTGGCTGGTATATTTGGTAGATTCCCTTGCAGCTCATTATAAACAGTGTGATACCAGGTCCCAGCTGCTGGCAGCAAAACCTTTCGAATGTTATTAATAAGGTCAGAAAACTGTGTGCTGTGCTTAAAGATGCTCTCCGTGCTCATCGCTGAGCTCATCGCCGTCTCTTGAGCTGTCTGGACGAGCAGTGGAGTCAGGGATACCAGCTCGGCCCTAAAGATTTCCAAAGTCTGACAGTCAACTGCATCGACAATGACCAAGGCCTCCTTTGTAGCTTGGGCATAACAGTTTGACAGCTCAAGAACACTGGTGCAGGCCTGGTTGAGCAGTGTCACGTCTTTCCCTTTAGTCACAGTTACAACTTCATACAAGAGGGGTAAAAGGTCAAATTTGAGAGGCTTGAGAATCAGTTTAGGCTCATCTGAGACAGCTGGGAACGTTAAATCATCGCTGTCAACTTTATGGTCTGGTTCGGCTTTTATGGGTCCCTGATCTGTGTGCTTCTCCTCATGTTTGGTTTCTCTTTCCAAAACTTCAAAAAAAGGAATATCCGAGCCTCTTAACATATCGTCCACACTCAGTTCACAGCTGTCTTTGACTGGCAGACATGGCTGTGTGATTTCGAGCTGACAAGCCCCCTCTCGCAGCGGGCTCAGGAGATGCGGATGCTGTTGGCCATCCAATCCTGATCTAAGCACCTTAAAATGCTCAATGACGGTGGAAACGCTGTCACTAAATGTAGAATATGCCTCCACGTTCAGCGTGGATCCATTAAGCATGCTTCTGACTGACTCAGCTACTTTGGCTTGAGATGACTGAACCTGCTTCAGGAGGACCAAAAGGCCGTTCCTGTAGATGGGTTCGTCACTTCTATCCAAATGCCTCCTCACTGAGTGAATCGCCAGCTTCATGTGACCAATCAGGTTTGCTGCATGTTCATTAAACTGTTCATAGCTTTGTTCTCTGTACGCTGTGTCACATCCATGGCGATCACTCACCATCTCATTAACAGCTATACTGGTGAACTCCCTAATGTCCATCACATCACTGAAAGCATCCTGAAGCTGCTCAGTCTCCTCTTCCCATTTCTGACACACTTCACGAAGCTTCTGAGCAGTTTGCATTGAATTATCTGCCAGCTCCAGCGAAAGGGGAGCGATTCGAGCCCTGAGTCTCGAAAGGCATGCTCGGGAATTTTCCACATTCTCTAAACTCTTAGCATCGAGAGCCATAGCTGAGGTAAAATTGGCGACCTGGATTAGTCTGTCAGTGCAGGAAATTAAATCCTCAACTTCCGACTGAATAAAGTTCAGATCCAGCTTTGTAGAGGAATCTAAAAGCAAGATGTGTCCTAAAAGTTGCTCAGCTGTGGAGGAAGCCGCAAGAAGTGTGTCCATGACTTGATACAGAACTGTAGTCATCAAAGTTTTGTCAAGCATTAGTATTTGCTGGAGCAGGAAAGTGCAGGTCTCCTCAAAGCTCTGTGCAGAATCCTCAGAAGACTTTAAAATCCTTTTTATGTCAGACCAGAACTGCAGGATGTGACGACAGTGGAAAACCACTCTTTGCTGAAAGTCTCTGCGAGACATGTTTGCCACGACCATGCAATGAAACACAAGATCTCTGACCAAGCAGTCAAAGCTGCTGTCTCGGATTGAGGAGGTGGAAGGACTAGTGAGCAGTTCTAATAGACTGTTACTTTTCCAGGTATAATACCCACAAGGCCCCAGTGGTCCTCCGTGGCAGTCACTCTGGAGGGTTGCTGTAATGTCACCAACAGTATTCTGAACTTTGTCCAGAATGTACCTCTTGGCTTCTCGGGCTTGCTCATTGGTAGAGTGTTTGATGGTTGTACACATGGCTGTGTGCAGCATGGAGATGCACCTCCTCAGGGTGTCCAAGGAATCGAGGAGTTGTTTGGTTTGTCTGGGATCCCGTAAGGAATTTGCTCTCTCTATTGTCAGTCTGTTAAAGGCAAGAAGAGCCTCAGAAAACATTTGGAAAGATTTTAGAAGAGACTTGATATCTGAGGAGGAGCCAACTTCAGAGAGACACTCCAAAACCTGATCAGCAGCAACTATAACTTTCCTTACAGCAGCATCATCATCCACCAACAGAACCTAGGAGCAGAAGGCACAAGTCACTGTGTTACTGCTGCTCTACAGCTTACTGTACCTATTTAAGAAGTATGAAAATACGGTGTCAGACTGTCAGTAAATCAATAAGTTAAAAGATTTTGGCCATGATCGAAATATTTCAACAGCTTTGACAGAATACGACAAAATGTAAACACATCCATCTATAGGCTTTGGTGAGCCTCTTTGGTTTTATGCTGCATTTGGCTGAAAACCTTCAGTGAACTGTATGAACAGCTGCCCTTTGGATCGCCATGAAATTTGGTTTCTGAGCTTCCAAACTGTGATTCAGATTCAATGCTAAAATCGTTATAATGCTCGGAATTATATGTTGCTATGCCAGCTCAGACTTTGAAAGTGAAACAGAGGAGAAAGTTTCTACATTGTCATGAAATTACAGATAAAGTCAGTGAGTAGCTAACAGGAAAGAATTACTGTACTTAGAAATTAACGATGGAAAAAAAATGTTCTTTACACAACAGCACCAGAAGGCTAAAGATGATGGCTGAGTTGCTGAGATTCTCCACATGTGAATTAAAAACAGACGGTGTGGGAGTCTTCTGTTGTTTTTAAATAATGTCAACATTTAAGAAACCTCTGAGAAAGTAAAAGCAGATGTAGCTGCCTAAGATGAATCTAATGAAACCTTTAAGTGCTTTAACCTTATTTGTTTTCTCTCTGCTTTAATTTGGGTATAATTTTTAGGACAGTTGCAGACAGCTTTTTTTCCCCTTGTCTACTTTACCTTGACTATTCCGAGGAAAACGTTTTGTGTAGCAGTGACGAGCTCCTCTCTGTGTTCAGTTAAACTTGGCTGGATACTCAGTTTCTGAGCTGCCAGCAGGACATGCTGCCCACACACAGCGAATGACTCTAGCAGGGAGGACATCTCCATGTGAAAAACTTCATCCTCCGTCTCACGTATTTGCCTAGAAGTAAAGAGTCTGCTGTTCATCAGATACAAACACAATTCCAACCAAGCTGGGATGCTGTATAAACAGTAAATAAAAACAAAAGGCAATTATTTACAGAGCTCACAAACTCACATTTATTCATAATAGAAGACATAAAAAATAAAATGTTTAAGCTGAGACATGTTATGAAGGAATATGAGATTAGAGCTGTTCATGAATTATTAAATAATAATGAAATAAAATATTCATTTAACAAAGTATTTATGAAATAATTGTTAAGTCTTCACTAATAATTACACCTTACTAAATGATTTAATAGACAACAAAAGGTAAGTTAATAATTCTAAATGAATTATTAAGCCATCAATAAATACTTGAAATGGAAAAAGAATTTAATTAAAAGGAACAGTGGAAATGAGCCATCTGATTGGTTATAGAGAAGGGCTAGCCACCTGGATTTCTCTGTGTTTGGCCCAGTAGTACTGCTACTGCTAAGGAGAGCTTTAAAGGAAATCTTGGTGGTACACAAGGACATTTTAACTTGATCTTCACTTCCTTAAAATGTCTTAGATGATTAAATCAGGTATAAGAAGAATATGACGGGACCTTAAATGAAGCCCTAATCCTCCACTAGCCTCTTGAAGGTAATATGCTAACAACGCTAACACTAGCATCATTGCCCCACACTTTAACGCTAAAAACAAATCTGCTGCCTTCATTAAAAAAAAAAAACATAACAAAATAAAACAAATAAATAAAACAAAAATGACTCAAGTTGTCCAACCTTGTGTCTAAAGTCTAAAGTTGCAGTGCTGTGTTTGTAGAATACCCAGTATGAAGATTAGACTGGAGCAGATCTTTGAAGTCCTCATGTGGATTGTTAACACCTCCACCCAGTTCAAAAAGCCATTAACAGCTGCTATTTTCTGAGGTTCCCTCCTCCCTCTAAGAGTCACCAGAGGAGCCTGTGTTTCACTACCAGCAGACCAACATATTTATTTTCATTTTAATTGTTTTGTAATCACGCTTTTAAAAAACGAGTTAACACAAAAGACATTACTTTGTTGTTAAATGGTTTCTTCTTTAATTATGAAAGTGTTTAAATCACATAGCACGGTGTTTGTTGGGGTTAATTTGTCCACATTATTAGTCTACAAGTTGCTGCCTCTGCTATATTATTTTTATCCAAAGTTGGGAAACCCAGCCACTCTAAATCTGGCATTTTTACAAGATGAATTTAAGTGCTCAAATTAACTAAAATACATTTTCCCTTTTAAATAAACAAAACATATGCCTATTCATGTCACCAGCCTGTTGCCAGTTTATCTAATTAACTGTAAAATGTCCCTTGAGTACCACTTATTTTTCCAGTTTTGTTGCCTTCATCCCAGTTTTTTGAGACATGTTGCATCCATAAAATTCAAAATGAGCTAATGTTTTTCCTGAAATTGTACTTTTTCTCAGTTCAAACATTTAATTTGTGTTCTATGTTCTATTGTGAATAATGCCTGAGATTTGCAAATCTCTGCATTCTCTTAAGTATTCTAACTCTTCCCCTATTTGGGTTGTATTACACATTTCAGTTTCATACAGATTAAATAATTAAATTTGATTTTCCTATATCCTCCTGAGAGCCAGCTTATTCATTTAGATCCTGTGTAATGGACATTTGTCTATATCTCGTGACTTATTTGAGCTACCCTTCTAAGTCCTGATGTCCCCAATAGAGGACATCCTGGCCTTTCCATTGATATCTTATGTGTTTGGGTGGCCTCTTTTAGCTCCAAAGATGCAGGAAATTACAAGAAAAGGTTAAACTGAAAGATACTTCTTTCCTCTCTGCAGGCTATTGCTTCATTTGAAGTATTATACATTATGATTTTCATAACAGTACATACCTGGAAGCCACTGCTGCCATGTTCTCAGTAGCTTTAGCCACAGTCTGAGCTGCCCCCTCCAGCTGGCTGAATTGTTCAGGTTCCTCTGCGCTGTCACACAGCAACACCAGGCGGCATATATGAATTGCAATTGGTGCAACCACCTGCTCAACTGCTACAGTCCTGATCAACCCATGATCGAACAATGAGGACATAGTTAAGAGACTGATTCTCTCTGGTCAAAAGAAAGTGAATACCATAAATGTTGTTGTATTCCTGCTGTATTTAGCGTGGTAGCTTTTTTAATAATTGATTTGCTCACCACAGCAGCTTGTTCTTGACTTCAGTGTTTCATAGCAACTGGTGTCACCTGATCAACAGCACGCAGCTTCATCAAGCTTTAATGTATTGACTGATTAGTTACCATATTCTTTGAGATAATGCTTTGTTAGCAAACCTAAACCTTAATATACTATATGGTATTGAAGAGCCAGTATTGTTTATGTGACACTTCATCACAGGTGTGGTTGAACTTTTAAAGAGAGTTTTACAGTTTTCTGGCACATGGTCAGTGAAAATATAGTAGCAAATTATTAGGATCTTCAAGAAGATATGGGAAAACTCTTAGCAAAATAGAAAGAGGACATTAGAACATTGAATATTGTACATAACATGTTGTTTCTGACCAGGGTTCCTTTAAAATGCATTCACGTTATTTTCAGTGCTTAAGATATGAGCTAATTTGGATTTTTTTATACTTTCAGGTTAAATGGTAGTCTTTTCTAAAACTCATGATATTACACCATCATACTGTATCAATACATTTGTATAAAAAGTCATCAGCACCCAACGAATCCACTGTAGCCCTTTAAAATAAAGATAAAGTTTTGTAGCCCAAAAGAACAAAAAATCAATGATATTTAATTCCCAATGACACAAGATCAAAATATAAATATATATTTGCCATTTTGGGGATTTTAGCTTATCAGAATGGTCATTTTCTGTGGACTGGTTGTTATTTCAGCTCTAATAATCTAAGAACATCTACTTATAAATGTACTTAGTGTAAATGATCAGTGAAAAGTTTATTAAAATATATTTTTAACAGTATTTCCCCCCAAATAGCATTTTCTAAAAACCTGAACAAGCAGTTTTGTGTTTTTCCCCATTGTTGAATTTTGTTTGGTGTGACTGAAGAAAAGCTGCCAGCAGAGAGCACCATTCACCACAAATAAGCAGCAAACACTGGAGCCACGTTGATAACAAGAGACTTCATTCTAAAATTCATCAACAGATAAATATACAGCTGGAACATGATTTTAAACATCAAACGTACAGCACACTATAATGGAAATGATATTCAGTGACAGTAGTATACTCAGAACAAAACCCCAAATAACGATGCGATTAAAGGTGACAAACATAAAAACAAAGTATAATCATCACAGTTAAAAAAAAAGAAAAAAAAAGTCAAGTGTTGGTTTCTCTGCATTAATACATAGCAACGGTTTAACAGATGCAGAGGGAAGGCGTGGATGTGTACAGTATACGCTGTATTACCAGTGGAAGTAAATGGTGTCAGAAGATCTATACAGCACATTTTAGAGCGAAGCAATCATAGTGATCAATAAAGTGACGATAAAGTTTTAGTTCTTTGGCATTGCACGTTTAAATCTGACTGGTCTACTGAAGAAATTACCAAAAGGTACTTTATACTTATATACTGCATATCTATTTTAATGTAAATCTTATCACCCAATGCTGATTGTTAAAGCTTTTGACTCTTAAATTGAATCTTTTTTGGAGCATAATTAAAGTTTTGGGTTTTTTTTTAAGATTACATGAATTTATCTGTTTGTTCAGCTAGATAGGGTTGCAAATGTGCAAAGTACAGACACACAAAACTTTGCAGTTAACATCAAAACCAAGTTCAAAAATGGGTAGGGTATGACCTATGAGTACTGAGCAACAGGTGCCAGAAGCAGGGGGACCAAGGCACCAGCGATTCCCATATTACCACATTTTAATTTTCTCACTGTTTATATATTTGTGGGTAGCTTTAATACAGAATTTGCTAATGTCTTATTTCAATCACAATTAAATCTAGCATTTAAAAGAACCGACAAGCCTGTAGGGGGGAAAAAGGTTTAGCAGAGAGGAGCTGTGGGTTCGTATGGTGGCGGATTTTTCAGGGCACTGACATCCCTCAACCCTGGCTTAAAAGTAACTTTTCCCAGGAGCCCCAAAGAGCTTGTATACTGTATGTGTAGTGATTGAGTGCAGCATATTCTCACCTATTTTTAGGGCATTACTCATACCACGACAGTCTTTCATCTGGCTGTGGAGAGCAACAGTATCTCATATTTCACACTATAATCCAATGCCTGATAACATAACAGTAAACTTAAAAATGCTATGCTCCGGTAAAGTCTGAGAAGGTTTTGGAAATAAATCGTGATCAGGTATTTCAAGAACAATAGTAAATCCTTTTCTGCTGTATTTCAGTGAGAATTTACAAGACATTCAGCTAAACTATGTTCACTTGAGCCTGGGAGGTTTGGCCGTCCATTATAAAAGTCTCCTTGCATACCTGAGCAGTTTTTGCTCCTACCAAAAGCAGCTTTACATCAGATTTGCTTGACTATACATTCCACTTTCAAAACTCATGGTATTTTGAAACATTTTAAAGAATAAAGATTTAAGTTTAATCTATGAAATAATAGCTTTTGTATATTATCATCTACCAGCGAATCAGCTGAAAGCCAGACCAGAACAAAAGGAATGATCTTTTACCCATCTTTTGCATTTTAGGCATGGTTAACAATGGAAACATGAAAAAAGCGGTCATCATGAAGACAGAGAGAGCCCTCACAGTGTGTCACAAATGGAAACACTAGTGCATTGCGTTGGGACAGTGTGCGGGTACTGTAGCATAGAATTAGCTCTGGCTGATTAGAAATGTGAGGGGATGGGCAATCAGATGTGTAAAACAGATTTTCATCAGCCAGCAACAGTACAGAAAAGATACAATCTTTCACTCCCAGCATCTGGAATGAACTGAATATACAAATGATTCCAATCATGTACTCTACTGGACATATCTTTGGCACAAAAAGTAAATCTAAGGGGCCAAGGCATTCATTCTTATCAAACATCAGTGCTTTTAAGAAAACATACCGTAGATATAGTATGTTTATAATGGCATTCAAAACCCCAACTCTTTTCAAAGCTCACTTTTACACAATATGGCTTAAAGTATATGTATAAAAATAAATTTGCTATGTAACACAGCCCTGAGGGTTTTCTTGTCCACCAGTATTCATGCCGTCTCCACATCCCTGTACGGATGTGAGCCTCCATCAACAGCTCTGCTCTGCTGGCTGGGTGATACCTCCTTTGAGATTAGCTGAATTCCACAGCAAGTGTCCGCTGGCAAGCCACCTTGTCACCTCAGAAGCCTGTTTCCTGGACTCCCTCCCTCCTCCCCCCAAAAATATTAAGTCTCCAAAAAATATGGAGAATATTCTCCTCTTCCACATATGGAAGACTGAAGGGCCCAATGCCACAGGGGGCGGCTGGGCTGAGAGACCCTGTGCTATTGGATCTTTCGCAACCGAATCCCTAATCTCACTGGCTCCTCTGGGACTCCCATTGTAAGTCTCAGTGGTCCTTATCCATCCAGTCCCAGCTTTCATCACTGTCCTTTCTGTTCTTTTCAGCCTCAATGATCTCTCTGTAACGTCGACGGAAGAATCCCATCTGTCAAAGAGTGAGAGGAGTAAGAATTTAAGATAATAAGCTGCATCTGTGGTTGTATCTGACTTGCAAAAGAAAATATTCATTTCAGTCAGCAATTACAGATCACATTCACTTTACATTGCTGCATAACATTTTCAGACACATACCAGAACTTTTTAGCATATACCTTTTCTCTCCAGAGATTGTCATTTTTCAAGCAAAACATAACATAGGTAATTCATAGCTGTGACCTAGAGTTAAACCACTAGCTGATTTTATCGCTCCATATTAGCTTATCACGTACATATATTTTAGTACAGGCAAATATGTCTCAAATATATCTGTCATATCTGATACCCTTGCTTCCTCTCTGAGCAGAGAGGTGTGAAGATAACACTAATTTTTGTACTGTAAATACGTTTCCTGCTACTTTGACCTGCTAAGGCCGTTAAGCTAGGTATTATATTCTCCTGTGAAAGAAATATACCTGCTTAAGATACAATTTTACATTTCAGTTTTAACATGAAATAAATAAAAACATGTGTGTTAAAGTTGCTTTTAGATGACATGACGAGTGTCAGGTTAGCTTTTTCCTCTTGTTTTTAGTTTTTGCATTAAGCTCACGCTGCTGATATGTTAGCTTAGCGCAAAGTGTTGCTCAGTGTTGCTCTTTTTGTTAAAAAGGTAGTAACAGTTATATATTTGTTATGAATACATTTCAGGAATCTTTTTTTTTAAACACTAGCTAGTTATTTTGCAGCTGTTTTTCAGTATCACCCTAAAAAAAGTATTTTGGCTGTAGCAGGAGAGGTTTGTGAGTGTGGACGCATGACACTGAGACAAACTGCAGCAGCCTTTTTTTAATGCTAGAAAATCAGGATTTGCGCAACACCATTGTCTTGCTTATCTGCTGGATTTGGTTTGACATATTACGTAATAGCAATGCAATTCACTGGCTAACTCTCAGGAGTGTCATTGGATGGGTGGCCAATTGGACAATTTATTTAGAACGGCTCTTTCTTTGAGCAGCACTTTTACAGAAATTACATAATTTTTGTTAAGCTAACAACTCAGACCTTGAGTTCACTGTGATGGATTATATATCTAAGTTACATAAATGTGCAAGTTAATATTTTCTCCCACAGTGTAACAGATGGAAAATAATGAATCTATGAGGTGGGCAATTTATTTCAAATATAATGGATTGAAATATGGCCAACAGCAATGTAAGTAAAACCACATGAAACCACCACCAAGGTTTGACAAAACTCAAGCATTTACCTTACTGAAACATTTCTTTAGGAATGTAATACTGACTACCCATTTAAATTTCATGAAAGTATAAGATTCATTTACCAAGTGTAGTATGTATGAGATATGACAATGTGGTAAGACCAGTAGATTCTTGGTGTATATTTAATCAAAGCAGCCACACTGGCTTGCTGCCTCTCTCCCTACGACTCCATTCATTTATCTGTATTTGGCTGCTGAAGTTTATTGATACAGACCTGTGCTCTCCTCAGGCATTTCCTGAAGAGAGCAATACAGGACATGTGCCGCTCTTGTAAGTGGGGTTTATTTTGGCTGGGTCTGAGGAACTGGGGACC